>NC_054831.1:20855757-21158787 GCF_018345385.1 Vulpes lagopus | reverse complement strand
AATCAGTCTGGGAACAATGCAGATCCAGCACGGGGAACTGAGGTGGAGGGCCTGGGAAGTCAAGCTACCCTTCCCCCCTCCCTTGTCTGGGACCCAACCCCCCATGCTGGGAGAGGAGCATCGTGGAGCCCTGGGGATCCGGGAGTTGGAGGTGGTGCAGGTGGTGCGCGCACCAGGCAAGGTCTGTGCAGTGGGTTCAACAAACGCCCCTGCTCTTTGGCTCACCCCCCCCCTTTTTTTTTTTTTAAAAAAAAAGGCTTTAATTATTCATGAGACATACAGAAATAGGGAGAGGGAGAAGCAGGCTCCCTGCAGAGAGGCTAATGGGGGACTGATCCCAGGACCCCAGGATCAGGACCTGAACCAAAGGCAGAGGCTCAACCACTGAGCCATTAGGCTTCCCAACTCCCTCCCTGCTTTGGCTCAGCTCTTGTCTGAAGGGGCCCTTCAAGCACTGAACCCAGGTGTGAAGCTCACCTGTTTACTTCCAGAACATTTCGCACAGGCCCTCTCCTGGTAATCCTGACCACCAGGGGGCACGCTGGGCAGTCCGCAGAGCATGTGACCAGTGAGTAGCAGAGCCAGACCTCAACCCCAGGTCTGGTGCCATCCCCATGTTCCCAAATATCTGGGGTGTGCAGCAATAAATGTGGCATAACTGAGGCAGTTCGGTTTGTGAGAGGGGAGCCGTGGGGTCAGGAGGAGTGGGCATTAGAAATACTGGAGGAGGCAGGACGGCCAGGCAGCATTGGGGTGGGGGGAAGGCAGGGGCTCAGGCGGGTCAGGGGTGCTGGTCGGCAGTTTCTGGCTTGCTGAAGTGTCGTCCCAGAGGAGTGAAGAGTGGGCCAGGGGGGCACCAGGTTCAGGGTGGTGCGGCGCGACTCTGGGTAGAAGCACAGGGACGGCCATCGGGGCGCTCTGGCTCAGGATCTGGATGGGAGACTGGGAGTGGAGTCCAGAGTCAGGGCAGAGGCCTCTGGTGGAAGCTACTGGAGCCCGAGTTCTCACATGGAGAGGGTCTAGAATGAAAGGGGAGGGCAGGGGCAGCAGCCTAGGGAGCACTCACACCTTCCGAGGGGGGCCCGGGTTTCTCGGGTAGAGACCCAGAGGCAGGACCAGGGGAAGATGGTGTGACAGACGCAAAGAAACATGTGGAAGGTAGAAGGAAGCCAGCAAGTGTGGAAAGACCCAGAGACTCCTGTTACATGAAGACATAAAGTGATTCTCCAACTCCACAGTTTAATCACCGCAGCTGGCAGAGCTTCTCCCAGCATCAGCAAAGACAGAAGATGAAGACTCACATCATCAGCAACCCGTTGGCAGAGGTTGGGAGGAAGGCCCCCTAACTCCAAAGCCAGGGGAATGGGGTTTTTAGCACCCACCCTGAGTGTCTCTTGAAACGCCCACCCTCGAGACCTCAGAAGCTACTTTGTCTCTCCGTCTATCTCTCCCCCATCTGTACTGTGAGGACCAGACACTGTGAAGGTTCTGGTGTTAGACTTTGGAGTTCAAAGCAGGTGGTCCTGTTGGTGCTACAAAGTCATGCCTCTGAGTCCCTCTTGCTTTATTCTTAATGTTTTTTTCCTCCTTGCTTTATTCTCTTTCGCTGTCTGTGAAGCTGGTCTCAGCTGTGGGAATTGAAGGAGGAAGACCATGCTGCGGGGCCATGGGTGACAGCGCAGCAGTGACTGGGGAGCTTACTGAGACTAAGATTTGTTGAGTAAATAAACGCATAAAGGAACGAATCGGCACCTAAGGGGAAAGTGAATTTGGGAAACAAAAGTTGAAGCTGTGAGATCCAGCCATTCCCCTCACCTGGAAATCATGACTTTCCTTGTTGCAGTTCAGGATCAGGACATTATTTTAACTGAGGGATCTTCCTTACATATTCTAGCCCTCTACAGTCCCCAAGCTGTTCTTTGCAGTGGCCAGAAGTACTGTGTCCTTCTGTCCTTCATCCTGCCATACACACTTAGTGACCACACAGCCCAGAAAACCTGCAGGTGGAAAGCACAGGGGACTGGTGGCAGCATCGACGGCCAGGGAGGTGTCCCTACAAGACAGGGGCAGAGGGAGCCCTACGAGGGTGCACACAGGTCTGTAGTTTAGTCGTCGCCGTGTTTCTGTGCATATTAGTCCACGTCTTCATAGTCTCAGGAGAGCTGTCGGCCCAGAACATCCCACCTGCACACACCAGAGCCACCCCACTTTGGTGCCTGCTGGAAGCTGGGAGGTGCTGGGAGCCGGGCCATCAGAATGGCCCTCGGTGGTGTACACGCTGTTGCCTGAGTGGACCTTGTGTGGGGCCCAGGAAATCCATGTGTCTAGTTAGATACCACCTTCCAGAGGATGAATTTATGGATTAAAAGCAACAGGGAGCATGAGAAAATACCACAGAACAAAGGAAGAGAATCATCCTGACTCTGTGGGAGCACATACTCCTTTAAAAGGCCAGCTGCTACATCCAGAAGAATCTCTAGCATCCTCAACAAGGAGTCTTGTCTGTGTCAACAGGGGCAGAGGGAGTAAGAGGGGAGCAAGCTACCATGGAGAGGGACAGAGTGAGGGAGTGCAGAACTGCAGGAAAGCTGAGAAGCCAACTGCAGACCCGAAGCCAATAGAAGAGACAGCGGAGATCAGAGTTGTGACATGGGTATAATTGAGCAAAGAATGCAGAAGACGGACTCGGAAATGTTGCCAGAAGATAGAGGTGATGGACTTTGCTTTTTTCTTTTTTGAAAGAAGAAAAAGAAAAAGGGAGGGCAAAATAGAAATCCAACCTAAGAATTACAGGGAAAAAATCCGAACAAATGATAAAATGACTGGCATAACTGGAGGTTGAAAGTGTGTATCACAGTCTGGACAAACTCATGGCAAATACTTGATTTACAGGCTATAAAATCAACTCTCCTAATATCCGTGACACCAAAGGAAAACGACAACAAACAGCGGGTTATGTACAAAGGAATTAAAATCGGCCCGTGTCACCAAAAGACAATGGGGGAATGTATATGGAATCTTGAGCAAATTCTGAATTGTCTGAGAATTTTATACCCACACACGTTACGTGAAAGTAAAAAAAAAAAAAATGACATTTTCAAAAACATAAGGATTCAAAAAATATACCGTCCCTAAAACCTGTCTCGCTTGATTATATAATTGTGTTGAAGACGGATTAGGTTGCAAATGTCAAAAATTATTTCTGGAAGAGATGATATATAATGTTAAGTGCAATTTAACAACAATAATCTGATTACATAACTCCAGGTTATATTCACTAAATCCAGAAAATTTGGAGCTAAGAGAAGTAAAGTTTTTTAAAGACCCTTGCATGAGGAAAAGGGGTTGGAAAGAACACAATTAAAATAATATGTTTCAGGGCAGCCTGGGTGGCTCAGCAGTTTAGCGCCGCCTTCAGTCCAGGGCATCATCCTGGAGACCCAGGATAGAGTCCCATGTCGGGTTCCCTGCATGGAGCCTGCTTCTCCCTCTGCCTGTGTCTCTGCCTCTCTCTCTCTCTCTCTCTCTCTCTCTCTCTCATAAATAAATAAATAAAATCTTAAAAAAATAATATGTTTCAGGGGCACCTGGGTGACTCAGTTAGGTGTCTGCCTTCTGCTCGGGTCATGATCCCAGGGTCCTGGAATAGAGCCCAAGCATCAGCTCCCTACTCAGTGGGGAGTCTGCTTCTTCCACTCCCCTCCACCCTGCTCATTTTTTCTCTCTCTCTCACTCTCTCTCTCTCGCTCATTTTCTCTCTCAAATAAATAAAATCGTTTAAAAAATAATGTTTCATTCTGTACTTTTATATCGAATTAAGTATATACTGGAAGGTTGCTGAAACCCTAGGAGACTTTTAAAACAGCATATTTTCCTTCCAAAGCATGAACAAAGAGGGAAGAAAAAAAAGATAGTGCCCACAGCAAAAGTGAAAACAAAGGGAACAAGAAGCCATAAAATTCAATATAACAGTGGCTAAGTCAACACATACATTCCTATTAAGATTTGCAAATAAGATTTTTAAAACTGCAATCAACTGCTTATTAAAAATGCTTCTCAGATAAAAATTGAGAAATTGAACCACAGTAGCAAGGAGTCTGGTTTCTAACCACACATCCAAATAAGAAGAAAACAAGGCTGGCACCAATAATTGCACGCAGATATTCAGAGGAAAAGGACAAAGTGAGCTTTGAAAGGGTATTTCACAGCGACAGAAACACCGACAACTATGACAAGTAGTTGGGCGTACACTGCAAGTTTGCTGCTTGTAATAATTCCCTACAGACCCAAGAAAATCAACTAAAAGCAGAACGACCAGGAGATGTGGTAAAGTGAATCCAAATGATGTTTCCTTATAAAAACCAACACCTTTTTATGCCAGCACTACCCACCCTGGAAATATGATCGAAAAAAATCTTCCATTTCACAAAATCAACTAAAATATAAAAACGACCTCTTGAATTAAATTTTAAAACAGAACAGGAAAGCTTTACTGAAGAAGCAATCATAAATAAAAATACCTGTGATTTGGTTCTGAAATTAGACAACGCGATTTTAATTTAATTTGGAATAACAAGATAGGTTAATCAAAATATTTGGGAGCAAAAGAAATCTTTAAAGTGATCATATCCCTAAGATTGCATCTCGAGGAGATATTCAGATATTGGCACAAAAAATTATGTTGAAAGGCTCCTGTTTATCACAGCATTATTTAAAATAGGGAATAGTTGGAAATAAATATACAGAAGAAGGGGCATAGAAATAAGTTATACAAATGCTGGAATACCACGAAACCACTAAAAAACAAAACAGCCAAGTAATGTACCCCCCCCCCCCACTCTCACAATATTGGGACATGAGGAAATGCTACATAACAAAAGCCAAGGTAAAAAAAAAAAAAAAGCAAACTAGAACCAATGCAATTCCAAATTTGTAAGTCTATCATATTTTTGACACAAATACCTGATATTGTGAACAATGGGTGTCTGTGGATGGTGTGTTTACATATGACTTTTGCTTTCTTCCTCCTCCTCCCTCATTCCTCTTCCTCCTTTCTTTTCTAAAAAGAGAAAGCATTACACTTAAAATCAGAAAAGGGGACATTCAGAAAATAAAGAGTTGGTTAGAGGCGACAAGCAGGTGGTGACTGGGGTCCCCGACGCAGGGTTTTTTATTTGCAGGACTGTGAGGCCAGGAGGAGGGCGCACCCTGAACAGACAAGAGAGAAGGGAGCACAAAGGCTGGACCGGATCCCCAGACAGAGGAGGGATGACAACGTGGGGACACACAGAAGCATCCGCAGCGACTCCTGGTGAATCCAGGAGCGCTTTCCGCAGGATGCAGGGCCACCTGCTGAGAAAGAAGAGGCAGGAGGTGTCCAGGAAAAGAAGAACAAAAGCAAAAGTGAAGTCAGGCCCCCGCAAAGGGCTGCCCCGCAAGGGCCGGGACCCGCGCCCACCCGGGACCGCGGAGCAGGGGGCTCCGGGTCTGCAGGGCGGGGCCGGCGCTGGGCGCAAACCACAACCCCGCAGACCCAGGGGCTCGTCCAGGCATCCGGGGCTTAGGAAACTTCCCAAGCAAGGACGCTGCTATTGGCTCCTGCTACTGGCATGATGTCATCGTCAGCCAATCGCAAGTCAGCTGAGCCTCCCGGTCTGGGGAGTTCTTTAAGGAGTTAATTAACGCTTCCCTAACCCTAGGAGCCCGCAGATGACAGTGGTGCCTTCCTTTTGGGCTGCTCTTTGCCAGCCTTGGGGAGTGAGGAAGTGGAGTTAGAGATACGCCGTTAGAGCAGCGGGGCCGGGGGGGCACCTGGGCGGCTCAGTGGTTGAGCGCCTGCCTTTGGCTCAGATCCTGATCCCTGGGTCCTGGGATCAATCTGCATGAGCCTGCTTCTCCCTCTGCCTCTGTCTCTGTCTCTTTGTGTCTCTCATGAATAAATAAATAAAATCTTAAATAAATAAATAAATAAATAAATAAATAAATAAATAAACAAACAAACAAACAGTGCCAGGTTTTCCAGCTAAAGGTTCAGATGCAATTTTTTAAAGTATAGAAGTACGTAGGTTTATTCAGACAATTGTACAATGACCCCAGATTCCACCACCACTTAAGCATTTCGATGTAATCCTTTCCTGTACTTTTAAACTCAATAGTGCGGGATATTATAGAAATGAACTCACGCTACGTTTTCTTTGCGGCTTTTTAAATCCCCTGGCTGTGAGACTTTTGTTATTAAATAGTCTTCAAATGCACAGTATTTAATAACTGCAAAACTTTTCAACTAGGGAATCCCTGGGTGGCTCGGTGGTTTAGAGCCTGCCTTTGGCCCAGGGCGTGATCCTGGAGAGCAGGGATCGAGTCCCACATCAGGCTCCCTGCATGGAGCCTGTTGCTCCCTCTGCCTGGGTCTCTGCCTCTCTCTCTCTCTCTCTCTCTCGGTGTCTCTCAGGAATAAATAAATAAAATCTTTAAAAAAAACTTTTCAACTAAATGGAAATCTCTAAGTACACCAGTATATGGATCTATGCTATCATTTTTACTGGCTGCAAGGAATTGTATTGTATGGATATATCATAATTTATTTTTACTTTTTTTTTATTTTTTTATTATTTATTTATGATAGTCACAGAGAGAGAGAGAGTGGATCCCCATATGAGGGATCCCCATAATTTATTTTTAAAGTGCCCAGGCCACTATTGAAAATGCTGCAGCTACAAGTATTATAGGACACTTGTTCAGTGAATCCCTTAAGGAGAAATTCCTAGAAGTGAAATTCCCGTGTCAAACATCAAAATACATGTTCTCAGACTGCTCTCCAGAAATGTAAATAGTCTATGAGACTGCGCAGTTCTTTATACCCTAAACAAACTTGGATGTTTCCAATCTCCTACATCTTTGATAATCTAGTACAAAATGATAGCTCATGAATCTTTTTTTATTCATTTTCTTCATTATTAGTGATGTTGATCATGTTTTCTTTTTTATTTTTTTCATCATGTTTTCATGTATTCAGTGGCCTTTTATATTTCTTTTCTGAATTATCGGTCTTCTTTCCCTATTTTTTTATATCAGGATGTTTGTCTTTTTCTAATCCATTTGCAAGAACTCTAACTTCATCTTGATAGTATTTTCTTGACTCTTTTCATAGGGACATAGTGGGTGTATTATTATTATGCTGTTTTGACAGGCTATTGTTTCAGTGTTCAGGTACTTTTGTAGTGCATCTGGCCAACTTTCCTATTTTTTTTTTTCTGTGCTGTGGAAGAGTTTTGTGTAGTATGTTCCTGGAAAGTTTAAAGAACCAGAGCCATTATTGGAGACAATTCCTTGACTACTTAAAAAATATCTTATAGAATACTTAGTCAATTCAGTTCAATTGGTCTGTTCTTCATTAAATTTTTATTATTTTAGTTCAATTAAAGTTTTAAATAAAATCGTATTAAAATTTCTTTATCAAAAATTTAAAAATTAGTAGTATTCACTTGGGTATAAATGCAAAATTCAAAAGGAAGACAGTACAAGTTAGGTTTCCCTCTTCCCTCAGTCCCAAACATCTACGTCCTCTTTCCATAGACAAGCACTATTATCTGGTTTATTATGGGTCTTTCCAGAGATATACTAAAATAACAAAAACACATCTTTTTTTTAAACCACAAAATCGTCACAGACTATAAATATCTTCATCTTTTTAAAAATATATTTTGAAGATTTTATCTTATATAACACATAAGAGTTACCTCACTTTTTCTTTTTTTACTTCACTTTTTCAAGAGCCATTGTATCGAATTTATAATTTATTTACATCATTTTTTTTAAAAAATAAGATTATTTCTAATATTTTCTATTACAAATGATATGACAGTAACTATCTTTACACATAACTATCAAATCTTTAAGTTGCTTCCTTTTATTAAGCAAGGTTAGCCCATTTGTAACAATTGGCATAACAAGCTTAAATTTATACCCTGTTTTTACTGCTTCTTCATTTTTATAATCTTTATAATTTTATATTTTATCATATTTAAAATTCTTTAATTTTTATATTTTACTATATATCTGTGTTTGTATGAATGTTTATGTTTCTTTTTCATTATTGGGAAGTTTTTAATTTTAGGTCTTGTGGTCATCTGACTATAAACGTTACTTAAGCTGTTTTTATTCTTTGAAGTAAAAAAATGAGGCCTGTATAATTTTTGCAGTTTGTAACTGTTGATGATTTCTTTGTAGTTTTATATATAACCATTTAAAAAATATTCTGTGCTTCAGGTAGGGATTTTAAAAAGGTTTCATAAATTCTTTCATGCTCCTCTTTTGAAGGGAGGGATCTAATTCCCCTAAGTGTGTGCCAGACTCAGCAATTCAATTCTAAAATGATAAAATAAAGCAGAAATGATGTTGTGCAACCTTGGAAAATATAAAAGCACTGCAGCTTCCATCTTGGTTCCTCTCCCTCTCTTGGGTCACTTGCTTTGCTGTGTCTCCAGGTCATTCATGGAAGTAGATCCTCCAGCCACAGTCAAACTTTCAGATGATCACAGCCCCAGCTGACACCTTACCTGCAACCCCTCAAGAAACCTAGAGCCAGAACCACCCAGCTAAGCCACTCCTGGGTTACTGACTCTCAGAGACTGTGTCAGATAATAAATGTTTGTCATTTTAAGTTTTGAAGTAATATTTTCACACTAGATAACTAATGCACACTATTCATGCTTCCTGCTGAATTATATTTTATCTGACATAATATTGCTACTCTATTTTATTTTTGTGTCCATTTGTCCACTTTAGACTGGTTCATCCTTTTAATTTTAACTTTCTGTGTCATTTTTAAAAGATATATCTTTAATAAAATAATAAAATGAGACTTTTTTCAGATGTTGTTTTTAATAGAAAAGTCTAAAATTTATTTTTACTGTCACCCTGTTTTATGTGTTTTACATTTCTTTGTTTTATTTTCTCACCATATTTTGCTGTATAAAGTATATTTTTTTCCTCTAGAAACTTGCAAGGTACTTATGCTTCTTGTAGTTTTAGTAGCTGTCTTCAGTTCTTTTTTCTTAAGATTTATTTTATTTACTTAAGTAGTCTCTATACTCAATGTGCAGCTTGAACTCACAACCCAAGATCAAGAGTCACACATGCATTGACTGAGGCAGCCAGGTTCCCCCTATCTTTAGTTTACTGGAAAAGGTAACTAACACTCCTCACTCCTTTTATGAAATTGGCATTACAAATCAACACCTAAAAGGGATATTATAAGAAAGATAATTATAGAACAATTTCATTTATAAGTTTATTTCAGGAATTTATTTCATTCCTGGCTTTTAAAGTTTCAGAATCAATTATTTCATCCCATTAACAAGAGAAAAAAAAAGTATGATCATCTCAGAAGGGCAGAAAAATCATCTGATAAAATTCAACAGCCATTTATTAGAAAATTCTTTGAAAACTGGGAACAGAAACAAAAAATTTTAATCTAGTAATTGAGTATATGCAAAAACCCAGAGGAAACACATACTTAATGTTGAAATGTTAAAAGCCTTTTTCTTGAAGTTAGGAATAGGACAAAGATGACCACAATTACTACTTCTATTCAGCATCTTTTTGGAGGTTCTAGACAATGGGACAGGCAAGATAAAGAAATAAGAGGCATAAGGATTGAAAAGAAAAAAGATACAACTCAGTATCTATAGGTGGTACAATTATTTGTGTAGGTAAATCAAAATATTTTACACATAAATTATTAACAAATGAGTCTGGTAAGAAACTAAAATATGAAGTTAAGCAAAAGACATTTTTCTTTTTTTTTTTTAAGATTTTATTTGTTTATTCATGAAAGACACACAGAGAGAGGCAGAGACATAGGCAGAGGGAATAGCAGGCTCCATGCAGGGAGCCTGATGTGGAGCTTGATCCTAGGACTGTGGAATCACACCCTGAGCCAAAGGCAGATGCTCAACCACTGAGCCACCCAGGAATCCCACAAAAGACATTTTCAACAAAAGATATTTCAGTCATATTGAAAAATTAAATGTTGAGCAATAAAAGTAACAAAATATGTTGAAGACTGTACACAGAAAAGTATAAAACATTTGAAACTTGAAAAAATAAATAAATCCTTGTGATTTAAAAAAAGCATTTTGAAAAATTGAAGATCTAAATAAATAGCAAATATACCATGTGCATGGATTGTAATATTTAATCAATATTAAGATGTCAATTCTCCCCCCAATTGTTTGAAAGATGCAACACACTCCCAGTCAAAATCCCACATGATTTATAAAAACATATTAGGTAGATCGTAGAGTCAAATGTAAAAAGCAAATAATGCTTTCAAATGTGAAGATAAAATAAGTAAATATGTTCATACTTCCATATCTGAAATTGTGCCACATGCTTCCTCTAATTTAAGAATTCCACTCTCCCTCTGGGTTCCCCTTTAAAAAAGTCTTGATTCATATTCAGCTCTCATGTTAGCTGTTCTAAATCATTGTCTCTATGAGGTGCTTTGGGACACACAAGGTGAGAATCACTGTTTCCTGAGTCAGAGAAAGCCTCCCAGAAGGGATGACAAGTGTACTGGGATTTAAAAAGATAAATAGGAGTTAGCCAGACGGAGAGATGGTGGGAAGTCACCCCACCCATGAGGAAGGTTGGTGTATTCAAAGGTGAGTAGCTGGAAAAGGTGTGGCATCTTTGGGGGAACCAACTCTATTTTGTTACAGCTTGAAAGGAGTTCAATGTGTGTGTGTGTGTGGTGCAAGAGGGGAGAGTGTTGTGCATGGAAGGCCTTAGGGACACACAGAGAGGTTTGGACTTTTTCTTGTAGGTGCTGGGGAGCCACTGAAGGTTTTAAAGGAGGGTGAAGGTATGATCAGGAGCAGATTTTTCCTTTTTCTTTTCCCCTAGCCCGTAGCCCAGTGAGGTTATTCTCTGTATGAGGACAGAATGACAACAATGGCTTGACTTCCACAGCCATGATGCTCATTACTTAAAGAATTACAGCCACTCATGGGCCTTGGAGCCATCCCAGGGGAGCTGAGGGCATCATTGGAGTCCTCAGTGTCTCAGCAGCCAGGATGATGTCATGCTTTCTGTGACTTGAGTCCTCCCCCCAGGGACAACATTCACTGTGCCCATTACTGGTAAACCTCTCTCCAGGTGGAGAGTGCATGCCCACAGGCTGAAGAAGACCCAAAATGGGGAGCTGAAATTCAGGCTGAGGTAAATGCCCAGAGGTGGCTCGTGATCTTTTATGAACATTAAACACGGTGTTGACAGTGGTTTCCGATGTCTCCATCTCTAGATGAGCTCTGTTAGGGAAATGGTGAAGTAAGACCTGTGGAAGACCTCTGAGTTGGGTCCTATTCCCTTTGCCCTGGTGGACTTCCCTGTGCACTTTTCTATAGCCTTCCTCATTATCCATGAGGGCATCTTAAATTATGACAGATTTTAACAGTTCATCAGGAGGGTAGTTGTTCAGAACTTGAACACATAACCCACAAGGTAGTACAAATTTGCTTCTGGTGCCTTAGAATGAAGCCATCTACTGTCTCTGTGCCCCAAATTTCTACTCGGTTTTCTTCTTCCTGGGACGTTTCTGGTACATCCTGGGCTTACATCCTGCCAGATTATCCTAATACCTGTACCTGTGTTTTGTTGAGAGGTACCACTCAGTCAAAGGAAAGAAGGGAGCAGACAGAGACAGTGAACTATCTTTTTCTTCTCTCTGAGCTCCTTTAGAGCCACAGTGAGGAGCACCTGGGTGGCTCAGTTGGCTAAAGGACCGACTCTTGATTTCAGCTCAGGTCATGATCTCAGGGTCCTGGGATCCAGCCCTGTGTTGGGATCTGTGATCAACATGGAGTCTGCTTGTCCCTCTCTGCCCCCCCCCCTCCTCCTCCTCCTCCTCTCTCTCTCTCTCTCTCTCTCTCTCTGTCTCTCAAATAACTAAATAAAATCTTTAAAAAAAAAAAAGAAAAGAAAAAAGAGCCACAACGATAGCCAAAGGGCCTTAGATGTGACCTGGCTCTACCCTGTCATTTTACAAGCTGGAGGCTTGAATCCCCACATCCTTTCTCCCTCCCAGAGAACACTACGAAACCCTTGCATCAAGTGCTGTGACCAAGTTCTTGTATGAAGATCGGGATTTCTGAGGCCAGTTCGTTCCTTGTCATTTGTTCATGGTTTATTCATGGCTTCCTTAATCCCATAGTTTTTGAGACTCCTAGGCGGCGAGATCCACAGAGAATAACAAGTCCATCAGTCCTTGCCCTCAAGAAGCTCACAGTCTAATGGAAAGACAGGGCAGTAAAATACTTTGTGAACTTTGGTGTCAACCTTCTGTCTGAGGCCAGAGAGGAGTGGGGGGATGGGGGAGGCCGAGGGTGTCCTATAGAGGGGACAGAAAGGATGAGCAGGAGAGGGTGGCCCAGAGGAAGAAGGAGGTCACTCCCTACACTGTCTGCATTGTAGCTTACTGGAAGCCTTTTGGATTTATGGATTTTGTTTTCATAATATTAACCTAAACAAAACATTTGGTGTAGCACAGAGCCTTGGAGCCGGAAAACCTTGGCTCATTGTCGTCTGGCTTCTATACGTAGCGATGTGACCTTGGTCAAGCTAGTTATCTCCTTGAGACTCAGTTACTTTATCTGTAATATGACAATAGCCATTCCTGCCATATAGGTTGATTCCGAAAATTAAATGAGATAATCTACGTCAAGAACCTAGCAGAGGGAATCCCTGGGTGGCTCAGTGGTTTAGCGCCTGCCTTCGGTCCAGGGCTGATCCTGGAGTCCCAGGATCAAGTCCCACCTCGGGCTTCCTGCATGGAGCCTGCTTCTCCCTCTGCCTGTGTCTCTGCCTCTCTCTCCTTTTGTGTCTCTCATGAAAAAATAAATAAAATCTTAAAAAAAAAGAAAAAAGAACCTAGCAGAGAAACCAAGCCACATAGGAATCGGTATGTAGCAATGTTGCTGGTGTTGTTTCAGGCTGGGATTCCAAGGAAATAGAGCCAAACACTCTCTCATGTTAAGGTGAGGAGGTGAGACCCAGATGCAAGTTATATAAAGGGGACTGATACCTTGTTTTGCCACCCTCAGCTGACGACCTTCTTCTAACCTTTAAGAGAAGTTGAGAAACCAAAGGGTAGGACTGAGGTTAGAATGGGGATTTCTGATGGGCATTGAGGGGGGCACTTGGCAGGATGAGCACTGAGTGTTATGCTATATGTTGGCAAATTGAACTCCAATAAAAAAATTGATTATAAAAAAGAAAAAAGAAGGAGGATTTCTTTGAGGAGCCTTGTTGGGATGCAGTGGGCTCCGCCCTCTCTCCCAATCCCTCCAGCTCCATGCTTCCACCATGGAGAATGAAGGACATGCCTTTCTCTTATCCCAAGACCAAGGAAAGGAATTTCTTAGGGACACCTGGAGCACTTCCTACTGGATGCCAGAGGTTACAGTGGGCTGGCATCTTGGTAATGCTTGAGAAGTCAGACTGTGAGGGTCCATGCTTGGTGGATAGTTCTGATGACAGAGGAGAGAGGTTGCTGCATCAGGAATAGCCTGAGCCCACAGGCTTGTCAGAAAAAAGTGCATGTGAGAAGCTCCTGAGCACCTGATGTGGCCAGTGTGTTGAGCTTCCTGGAGTTTGTCACAGATTCCACCACAAGGGGCCCCCTTGAGGGGAGAGGGTCCTAACACAGAGAAGCTGGTGTGTACCTCCTCTCCCCAGGAGCTGCTAGAGCAATCAGTTACAGAGGCACCCACCCAACTACCCACTATAAGGGAGCTGCAAGCAAGAAAGGCCAGAAATGGAATTGGGGCTCTCTGAAGAGCCCTCCAGAGTGCTCCAAAGGAAGAAGTCAGCTCTTAACACCTGCAAGGCCCAGAGAAGACCAGTTCATCACCATGACTGAGACATCCTTCTCCCCCCACGCCCCACTCCCATTCTGGCAGGAGGGGAAGAAAGGAAGGCGGGG
Organism: Vulpes lagopus; assembly: GCF_018345385.1. Lineage (NCBI taxonomy): Eukaryota > Metazoa > Chordata > Mammalia > Carnivora > Canidae > Vulpes > Vulpes lagopus. The sequence continues at coordinate 21,144,803 of NC_054831.1, read as the reverse complement.
CGCTGAAGAGGAGCTGACCCCAGCCCCAAACACCCCCAGGATGGAAGGAGACAGAAGTGGTAACTTCTAACAAAATTGGAAATCTTTGTGAGACATACTAATTTTTTTTTTAAAGTAAGTTCCACACCTAGCGTGGAGCCCAACACAGGGCCTAAACTCACAACCCTGAGATCAAGACCTGAGCTGGGATCAAGAGTCAGATATTTAACTGACTGAGCCCCCCGGGTGCCCTGGGACATACTAATTGTTGAATTAAGGCTGCTTTAGGAACTGAGAAGAGAGTCTGCAGCAAAGCCACAAGACTGGCTGGTGTTTTCATCCAGGAGCATTAGTTGCCTGTTACAAGTTGTGTTTGTTCAACTGCGTTTTGACTTTACTATTATAGTTCACTGAATACACCACTCAGGAAAGCCAGTGCCCTACCCATGCTGTTCTCTTGACCTGAAATGCCCTCCCTACCCCTGCCCTCCACCCTAGTCCCTCATCCAAACAAGAGCGCATCGCCTTCTCCTTTAGACAGTCTCTCTGGACCCTCCCTGTCCTTCCTTACCTTTGTGGAGAGAGAAGGGGCTCACCTGTCTGATTGCAGGAGGACACACCCACCAGTGCCCCCCTTCGGTCAAGATGCTGTTCTTTACAATAATTGTTTTTGCCATTCCCACACAGTGTTGTTGTTGTTTAATCAGATTTATCGAGGTATGATTTACCAACAATAAAATAAACTCATTTTAAGATCAGTGAGTTTTGACAAATACATAAACCTACACCTGTCACTACCACAATCAAGGTATGGAATATTTCTGTCACCCAAAGTTCCCTTGTCCTTTCCCCACATGATCCCTACCTCTGCCCTGCCCCAGGCAACCCCTGATCTGCTTTCTATCCTCCAGATGAGATTTATCTTTCCTAGAGCTTCATAGAAATGAAATTGTACATGACAATTCAAGTTTAATCAAGAAAAATCTGTCTACATAAGAAAAAGCCAATTTCTTTCTAGAAAATAAGAAAGTCAGTGTAAAATATGAGTTGTTTCCAAGCCAATATTTATTCTCTTTGGAAAGTAAACACATCGAAATATAATCTTCCTGATTGTATTTTCTGATTAGCTCAAAATCCCCGTCCTCTTCCTCCATCGCTGCTCCTCCATTTTATGTTCCATTTTCCTTTGATGTCTTATTTATTTTGCTAGAATATAAAAATGTTATTGGCATTCTGCTTATGGGCATTTCTAATTTCCTTGGATTTGGATACAAATTGATTTTTCATGGGCTCATACATCTTCAAGATTACTTTGCTTGAATTTGGACTATTCATTGATCTAATATATTTTTGAAGACATTGAGCAGCATGAAGCAGATTCTAAACTACATGAATGAAATTCACCGTGGCTTTTTGTCATTGTGGCAAGATTGTATGTATTTTTTCCTTTTTTGCCTTTTTTATAGTCTTCCAAGTCCCTTCTGTCCTTTACACCTAAATTCCATAGGGGAGGTACTAGTTGCCTCCACACCCTCCCAGCTTCCATCTCTCTGTATTCCTGAGTGGGGCCAGGAGGGAATCTGCCAGGATGGACCCCAGAAGTAATTCCATCTCCTCGTTCCAGCACCTTCCATGTACAGACAGGCATGCAACAGGCAGAACTGGGTGCCTGACTGCTATCACCTCTGCCGGACCCTAGCCCTTCTGACAGCCTGTACTAGAGGTACACCTATTAGCTCCTTGCTGTGACACCCAGAAGGCATCTCTCTGAGGGGTTCAGCTCCTGGGAGTCCTATACTGGGGGAAGAAACAGCTTTAGTGCTAGGGTCAAGATATGCAGAAAGCAAATATTCTCCTGTCCCCAGCTTTTTTTAATTTTTTGCCTAATCCAGTGTAAGTGTTCTGCAGTTGGCAATTAGCTTTTTGTTCAGAGACAGTTTTGCAATGAGCACAATGTTGCTATTTTATGACTGGTCGGCAACCTGGTGGGTACCCGTGTGGGATGTCTCAGCTCTCCACAATGCCACCCTCTGAGAACAGAACCCATGCAGATTCGTACCATGCAACCAGGCCCCTGGCCCGTCCTTGACATCAGACATGCACACCTGATTGAAACTGGGCCAGATGGATTCTCTGGACTGGATATTTGAAATTGGTATTGAAACAGGGGCTCGTCTCTCGCCTTAAGAAACATGGGATGGCCAGTGCTTAGAAAGCAGAGTCTGTCATGGGGATGGAAGAAATAGCCTTGTAGATGGAGACAGATGTGGACCAGAGTAAGCATGGGTGCTAGGGGCAAGAGGCACACCCACATACAGAGAGGGGAGGCACAGAGGGAGGGAGAAAGGGAGAGAAGAGGGAGGGAGGAAAGGAGAGAGACAGGGAGGGTGAGAAGAGGAGGGAGGGGGAGAGAGGGAGGGAGGGAGAGAAGAGGAAGGAGGGGGAGGGAGGGAGGGAGAGAAGGGGAGGGAGGGGGAGGGAGGGAGGGAGAGAAGGGGAGGGAGGGGAGAAGGGGAGGGAGGGGGAGGGAGGGAGGGAAGAGGAGGGAGGGGGAGGGAGGGAAAAGGAGGGAGGGGGAGAGAGGGAGGGAAAGAGACAGGGAGGGTGAGAAGATGAGGGAGGGGGAGGGAGGGAGAGAGGACAGGGAAGGTGAGAAGAGGAGGAAGGGGGAGGAAGGGAGGGAGAGAAGAGGAGGGAGGGGGCGAGAGGGAGGGAGAGAGGACAGAGAGGGAGAGAAGAGGAGGGTGGGGGAGGGAGGGAAGGAGGGAAAGAGATAGGGAGGGATGGGGAGGGAGTGAGGGAGGGGGGAAGGCTGCTCAGATGCTGCTGGCTTCCAGTTTCCAGTCCCAGCACAGCTGTCCCTTTGTGTTGGTTTCCATGTGAAATTCCTATAAACTTGAATGAACTTCCTGTTTATGCTTGAGGTGACTTGGAGGAGTTTCCTGTTAATTTGCAGCCCAAAGATTGGGGGGGTGACGGTAGGGGGAAGATGCAGCCTGGCATCTGGGGACGCAAAGATTCACCCAGCACCTAGGTGGGCCCTCTGGGCTTGGAAAGCATCCGGATCCCCCGTCCTGGGACAGGGAGGAGTATTCCAGTGGAACAGAGTGGAGCACGGGCTGAAAGAGCTGGTGAGGTTAGTGTCAGTGTTCTGGGCCTCGGACAATTTTCGCCCCGAGGCTGAGGCTTCAGCAGGCTTGAGAGGCCACACGGAGGGATGTCCGACTGCCCTGGCTCCTGGGACCGGGTAAGGTGCATGGAGACATGAGCCAGGGTGCGGCTCCCGCTTACAGAGGAGGGGGCGACAGGCCACTTATGCCTCTGTGCTCCTGGGAGCCCTTTCTCTGAGGACACAGGAGCCGAGACCAGCCAAGTCCGCTCTTGAAGTGGACTTACTGAGCCGTAGCACTTGACACCGCACAGGGACCCACATGGAGAACTCAATGCAGAGCGCAATTTTGAAACAGGGCGATCCTGGGACTGGGAAGGAGGACACGTGCGACACGCCAGGGGTGTCGGGGAGGCCTGATCCTTCGAGGCTTTTTCCAAGTCGATCTGCTGTGTCCTCTGGCTGGGCAGCGGGGGTGATGCCTGCTGCCGGGAGGCACACCTGGGGTGCTCCATCAGCTGATGAGGGAAAGCAGACCATCTCCACTGCCCTCCACACCCTGGGGAGAAACACACTCAATGAAGAACCCAGGCACAGCCCTCAGGGCTCCTTCTAAGAACCTGAAGCCCCCACAGATGTGGCCTGCCTCCGCCTGTCCAGTTTAGCAAGCTGTCTAGAAAAGGCTTCGAGCAAATCAAGTCTCCCTAAATTAAATCAGGGCTGTGCATTGAGGTCTTACAGGCACCATGCTGCCAGGGAAACCTCACAGGATCTTTAGAGCAACACAGATCCACTGTGCAGGGCTTCTCAGTCCCCAAGGCAAGCCCAGATCCAAGCTCAGAGGCTGCCAGCTTCATTCAGAAGGTTTTCACCCCCCACAACCAGTTCCTCCCAGTCTCACCCCAAGAGTGGTTCTGGAGGGCCCCGGACAAGGCCATGGCACCAAAGGGCAGGACATAGAGTGGCTCCACCAGATAACCAGTGTCTCAAGAGTCAGCATGCAATGGCCATGGCCTTGTCAGGTATCCAGTGATACCCGCAAAGGGTAGCAGCTCCATCAGAAGGCAATGGGGTCCTTCATGGCTGTGAAGCAGCCACGTGCATGAAGCAGTGGAGACAGTACTTTACAAAGAAGGAAGTGAAAAACAAAACAAAACAAACCAAAAAAACAAAGAAGGAAGTGGCTTTGCAGAGAGCTGAGAGAGAGAGAGACAAAGAGACACAGAGAAACAGGGAGACAAAGAAACTGATTCGTGATTGCTTTTCTGGTTTTTTTTTTTTTTAAGATTTTATTTATTTCTTCATGAGAGGTACAGAGAGGGAGAGAGAAGCAGAGACACAGGCAGAGGGAGAAGCAGGCTCCATGCAGGGAGCCTGATGTGGGACTTGATCCCGGGACTCCAGGATCACTCCCTGGGCCAAAGGTAGGTGCTAAACTGCTGAGCCACCCAGGGATCCCTCTGGTTCTTGATTTTTTGAGAGAAGTGTTGCACTCTTTGCTTTGGGTTCGGTGAAATATGCCTGACACTCCTCCTGCCTTAAAACAAACAAACAAACAAACAAACAAACAAACAAACAAACACCAAAAAAGCTCCCCCCACCCCAAACCATCTTTTAATACTGGAATAACTCTAGATCTGGAGAAAGTTGCAAGGATAGTCCAGAGAAGTCGCATGGACCCCTCACTGTTTCCCCCATGGTTATAGTTTACATAACCATAGTACAATATCAAATCAGGAAATTGACGTTGGTATAATGTGTGCCATTTTGCCACATGCGTAGATCTGCAATCGAGACACAGAACCAGTCCATCCTATAAGCATCTTCTTACTACCACCCCTGTGTAGTCACCGCTCTTCCTACCGTTCCTAATCCCTGGCAGCTACCAATCTGTTTTTCACCTCTATAACTTTGTCATTTTGAGAATATTCTACAAGTGGAATCACGATCTGTGGCCTTTTGAGGTTGAACTTTTTTAAAAGATTTATTTATTTATTTATTTTATTTATTTATTTATGAGAGACACAGAGAGAGAGGCAGAGACATAAAAAGACAGAGAAACAGGTTCCTCACAGGAAGCCCAATGTGGGACTCGATCCCTCGACCTGGGATTATGCCCTGAGCCAAGGCAGACGATCAACTACTGAGATACCCAGTCATCCCGAGGCTGACTTTTTTTTTTTTTTAAAGATTTTATTTATTTATTCATGAGACACAGAGAGAGAGAGAGGCAGAGACACAGGCAGAGGGAGAAGCAGGCTCCATTCACGGAGCCTGATGTGGGACTTGATCCCGGGTTTCCAGGATCACACCCTGGGCCAAAGGCGGCACTAAACCACTGAGCCACCAGGGCTGCCCTGACTTTTTTTTTTTTTTAACTCAGTGTAATTCTTTGGGATGCACCCAAGTTGTTATATTAATCGTCCATCCACTGCTATTGCAGACTAGTGTTCCGGGCATGGGTCTACTATATTCGTTTAACTAGTCACCTCTCCAGAGACACTTTGGTTGTTTACAGTTTGGAGTTATTACAAATAAAGCTGCTATGAGCATTTGTGTACTACCCATTTGTGTGAACATGTTTCCATTTTTCTGGGAAGAATGCTGGGGAGTGCAATTGATGGGTTGTATGTTGAGTGTGTGTGTTGTTGGTTTTCTTTTTTTCCAAGAAACTAAGACTCCTTTCTGGAGTGGCTGTGCCATTTTACAGTCACTCCAGCTATGTATAAGAGTTCTAGATTCTCTTCATCATTACCAGATTTGATATTGCCATTTTTTATTTTATTTGTTCTAATCTCATTGCGGTCTTACGTTGCATCTCCCTTATCCCTAATAATGCTAAACTATTTTTTTTTTTGGTGTATATTTGTTGTCTGTATATTCTCATTGATGAAATGTCTCTTTATATCTTTTGCCCATTTTCTTTCTTTTTTTTCCCCTTGGCAATCCTGTATTTATTACTACTCCCAAATTTCAACAATCATCTCATTAAGCTTATCTGTAAAACACTGATATATGAAGAGGGGTGTGGGGGTGTGGGTGGGAAGGAAGGCTATCCACTTCTTCATGTCTGCAGAGAAAGCTCTTTTTGGATGACAATCCCATGTGCAGATCTGAGCATAAGCACGTGACTGTTATTCTTAGCAACAAGTAAAAAAAAAAAAAAGAGGAAGAACTCATTTTAAAAATATTTATTTATTCATTTTTAGAGAGAGAGCGAGAGCGAAAGCGAGAGAGAGAAAGAGAGAGAGAACGTACACCCAAGTGGTGGAAGGGGCAAATGGGGAGGGAAAGCATCTCAAACAGACTCCCCGCTGAGCTGGGAGCCCTTCCTGCTGATGACATAGGAGCCACCCAAGTCCATGCTTGAAGTGGACTTACTGAGTGGTAGCACTGGATCCCACAACCCTGAGATCGTGACCCGAGCCAAAACCAAGAGTCGAGGCTTAACTGACTATGCCCCGCCCAGGCTTTCAGAGAGAGGTGCCACAGTCACACAAGGTCTCAGACAACAGTCTCAGACAATGGTGCCAGGTGTGTGAGCCATAGTTGGCCAACATGTGTCACCCTGAGGCCACTGCTGTTTCTCAAGGGGAATCTCCTCAATGTGCCTGGAAAGCAGATCATTTGTAACACAGAAGTACACGGACTGGGGCAATACTCGCACAGAATAAATTCTACAGGTTCTTGGGCAGGTCGGTTGGTTCTACAAATCTCTTCTGTGCTAAATGGTTGTGGAATTATGATTCTGCAAAGGTAATCCCATAAATGGACACTGGGGACGTTTTTACAACCTGCGAAATTCCTAGACCAAACAATAAAGAGCCACCCATACCAAACTTAGACACCGACTTAAGATGCTCCACGCAAGGGCTTCTGAATGAGACTAAGCAGGAAAGACTATCTGAACAGATTTTTGTGCTTCTCTCCAGCCAGCAGATTAGTGGGCTCCATCCCCTCTCCAGCTACCTTTTGCTGTGCCACGTCCTGCTCAGATTTTTCCTGGAGAATCTTTTTCTTCTGTATTTTCTTTAACCTATAGAAGTTTCGCTCTCTCACATTGAACTCTGTGATGATACAAGCAAGGGCACATCCAATCCGGGGAATGATGACATGTTCAGTGGCATTTACACTCCCATTAATAGCTTCATCTCCAGTAACACAAGGAGTCTGCAGCAAAGCTACTCCCAATGCTGTGACATTATTCCTCTTTAATTCAGAGGCATTGTCCCCACCTCTGGCTAAGCCAGTCAGTTTGTAACTGTCACTTCCTTGACGGTGATGTTCAAATACTGGCAAAGTATCACCTGCAGCATCCTCCTTGCTGGAAGCTTCACTTAACATTGTGGATAACTGTGGTGCCCAAGTCCTCTCCAACTGTGAACGTGACCTTGGCAAGTAAGAGCAGCTTCTCTCTTCACATTTTCATCTCTGTTATCTACTTAAGGGCCTGGTGAAACCAGGGAGTTAAGGCATCACATTGTTTCTTTGGGAGGTTTTGAACTCTCTTGCTCCCTTTAATTGAGCCTTGGTGATGGACTGTGCCACTACAAGGGAGCTGTCTCACTTGGATCTTTGCCCACATCCTGAAGGTGACTATTTGGCTTGGGTCCCCTGCAATAGTCCCTACCACAGCGCCTTCCTCTGGGGGCAGGATGCTTGTCCTGCCTATTCTCTGTGGTGTGTTTGTGTGTGTGTGTGTATTGCCTGTTCAGTTTTGATAAAAATACTCGTGTTTGGTTAAGTTTGAAACAGGCTTCGGTTGCTTGAAAACTCACGAGTTGCCTACTTTGGAATTCAACCACAGTAATAGCTAATAGTTATTGAGCACGTACTTTGCACCAGGCACTGTTCTAAGTGACTTACAGGTTGGAGTCCCCATTGATAGATGTTGTTGTTATAAACATCATATGTTGTTGTTCTAAGTGTTAACCACGGTTACAATTTAGTTGACGAATCTAATAAATAAACAGCTTCGTCAGTCCAGCACTGCCGAAATTTGAATTGCCTAAGTTTTGTGTTTTGGTTGGGTGAAAAAAAGATCTAAGCCATTGACATCATGAGAGTGCACGAAGCAGAAGAGCCACATTGCTCACATTTTTAAAATGTTTTAAAAATTATATAGTACATGTTTCTGTTTTAATAGCTGGAAGTGTTCACTTCAATAAGTTCTATAGAAGAAAGCTCCCTAACGTTAGTCTCCCCCTAAAATAAAGACAGAAATTAAAAGCTAAAAAAAAAAAAGAAAATAAAAGCTCATTTACGATATACAGTTTTCAAAAATCGTGTTGGTATGAGTGTAGCAGGCTACACATGCAGTGATCAGATATTCTGAACTCTTGTGCAAGATGAAGACTGTATTTCCTGAACTTTGGGAAATGACTAGAGCTTTGTTGAGGGTCCCCAAGGTGACTGTGCAGCTGGCCCTTATAATAGAACTACCTCTGTGACAGGTGGGGCCCCTCTGGGGCCTGGGCACTGTCCTCTGGGTCCCAGGGGCCATACGTGTGATTTATCGGTGAGTCAAGTTGTTGAACAGGGACCACCCTTGCATGCCTGGCTTCTGGATAATCCATCCTCTACGATGCTACTCCTTTCTACACTTCAACATCAATAGGAAGAAGCAGAGCCCCCGTTCCCACACCTTAGACAGTCATGTTTCCACCCTTGGAAGAGCTAAGTGAATGGAGTTCCGCAGTGTAGCCCAGCAGCACATGTGGGTCCAGCGAATGGCCTCATGCGATCCTCCGAGTGTCATTGCCACAGTGTCCTCTGAGCTGTGGAAAATGGCAATCAGCAGAGCAACCTCCTCGATAGATCTGCTCCTCCCAGGCCCCGCATCCTTTGGACGAATGTCCAGTTGCTGCATTTCAATGGACCGATCACAAGCAGCTGGCTCCCCCCAAAGCTGGTGCAGCAGGCCCAGCTGCCTCTGCTCACCCACCTTCCTCTGTGGAGCTCGTGGCAGCTTTGGACTATGAGGAGTAAGCAACACACCACCCATCTCCTTCCCCTCCATCTGTTCCCTGATGGTGACCCGACCCTCTTGACCTGCTGGCTTTGACTTTGTGAGAGGATTTCTCTCCTCACTCTTTATCCTTTGGACTCCATGCTGGGCACTGGAACTGTATTTCTTTCTCTGTTCCATCATTGGACTGCCTTATGCCATCTTGGGGAAGTTCTGGGACTCTCCCATATGGTAAGGCTGGGAGGGTGGAGCCCCTCTTCCCAATATTAAGTCCCACCAATTCAAATCTAGGCCACACTGATTTATGGGAGTCTGTGTGCAAGTTACCTTGACTCTCTGACTCTGTTTCTTGTATAAATGGGGTGGCGAATCCCTTTCTCACAGGGATTCAGTGAGGTTTACTGATCACACACCCACGTCCACCCACACAAACACATATATCTAGTCCACCACAGCGTAGTACTCAAATAGTAGATAAATAACTCTAGAAATAAGACAGTTTCCTGCATTTCCCTTTACCCCCACCTTGGTCCCTGCATTCATGTTGTGATGTCCTGTCCTCATGCTGCTGGTCCCAGCCCCCTCTCCTATTAGTCAGTAAAGGGGACTCAGACAGAGTGCTCCCCTCCTCTGTAGCAGAGAATCTCTCATTGGTTGCCATCACCATGGCAACTCACTGTCTCCTCCCCCCCCACCCCCCCTTTCCAGAGCAGCAGATTGTGGAGTTCCAGACTTCTCAGCTCTGGGAGGGAGGAGGAAAAAGATGGGGGAGGGGAGCTCTAGAGGCAACCTTGACTGCAAAGGCGGCCACACGATTCCGGTTTGCTTGGATTCCTGATACCAGCCCTGGCATGCATGTGGCCTCTATTATCTCTGCACACTCAGGCAACCATTTAGATAGCCATAGGCACTCCTGATTCCCTTTGAAATGGGCCAGCTTGGGACCTGAGGGTCCTGGGTTCATGGCACGTGGCGTGCATGATAAGCATGTTGTTCCTACAGAAGAAGGGTTTTCTTCCCACTGCCTTTGCAGCGCTGCTGAGGTTACACTGCAGGACCAGTGGGAACGAGCTCTGTGAACTCCAAAGGCTGTCAGGGGTCATTCGTTATTCTGATCATCCGCCCCTGCCTCCCACCCTGTGTGGTTGGCCAGAGTGGGGCAGCCTCATGGGTGCTTTCCTATCCGGATGAGAAGTGGGGGTTTGGAGGTGTAAGTCCACATGGGGCCCCTGGAGAACAGCAGAGGGCATTGGGCAGTGAGATACCAACCACTGGGTCCCAGCTGTGAGGTCCCTACCAGGGCCTGAGAACCTACTTCCTTCCTCCCCAACACGCCTGCAGAGGGGGTACACAGCATGGCTTCTACATGCACAAATTGTGATGTGCAGGGATGCCTGGATGGCTCAGTTGCTGTCTGCCTTTGGCTCAGGGTGTGGTTACTGGGTCCTGGGATGGAGCCCCACATCCGGCTCCCCACAGGGAGCTTGCTTCTCCCTCTGCCTATGTCTCTGCCTCTCTTTGTGTTTCATGAATAAATAAATAAAATCTTAAAAAAAAAAACCTGGGATGTGCAAATGCTCTTTGGTGCACTTGGAATTCAAAAACGATTTAAAAGTATGGGCTGAATGAAGGCAACTTTTGCCTGTTCTCAATCAGCAGCAGGGAGGGTGCTGGTCAGTGAATTGACTGTTGGAACATAAACTCCATAAAAATGGGTGAGGGGAGGACATCCTGACACCTGCTACAATGGATGAGCCTTGAGGACATGATGCTAAGTGAAATAAGCCAGAAACAAAAGGACAAATACTGTATGATCCCAGTTACATGAGGTAATACATGAGGTAATGAATATGCTAGGATAAGCAAATTCATTGGGATAGAAAATAGATTAGAGGTCACCAGGAGCCATGTGGGAGGGAGAGAGGGGAGTTAGTGTTTAACGGGGACAGAGTTTCAATGTGGGAAGATGAAAGGGTTGTGGAGACGGATGGCCCCGAGGGCTGCACAGCATCGTCGTGGACGTGCTTAATGCCATCGAAGGTCATACAGAGAGATGGTTAAAGTGCTAAGTTTTCTGTTATGCGTATGTTACCACAATAGAAGAAATCCAACCCCCCCAAAGGTGAGGTGAGGTGGGGTGGTGGAGCACTGCCATGGGAATGAGGGGACGGAGAACATGCTCAGTGCTCAGTGAGGCTTTGATGGGTGAGGCATTCTAGAGAAGGGGGTCTTAATTGACAGGCTGCCTGGCCCTGCCTCTTCTGGCTGACCGACAGGCCAAGAAGGTGACATCAGGGGCTCCCTGCCTCTATTTCCTGAGGGAGCTAGGGAAGCCAACAGGGATGACCCATCCCCTCCCCTCAGGGTTCCAGGTGTTTTAGAGGAGTCACCAGGGTAGTGGTGTTCCTCAGCTTTGGTCATGGCCTTCTTCCCTCTGGAAGGCCCAGGGTGTGGTGGAGTACCCCCCCCCCCCCCAGGACCCAGCGCTGGTCCAGTGGCCACAGAAGAGGTGTGGCCAACATCACAGCCAGGTGGAGGGACACCGTGCTCTCCTGGGACCTGCACGCCACGCCCTCAAGCTCCAAGGCCTGGGGTGTCTGCAGCCCCTTCTTGCCTTCTGAGTCACTGCTCAAACCCACCAGCCCTTCTGACAGAGCTGGAAACAGGCACCAAGCCCTCCAGAGGCTATTTTTAGGGTTCATCTGTTCTTTCTGATCTCTCCCCTGGATTCCATATTTTCCCACCCCCAGATCTGAAAGAGCTCAAGATTCTGGAAATCCTTCCCCCCCACCCCCCACCCCCCATCCCCGCTCCGCCTCTCAAGGTGCTCAGTCTCCTGGCTGGACAGCTGAGCTGGCAAGCTGCGCCTTCACCCCCACCTTCCTGCACCACTCCCTCCTTCTTTCTGGATCCCCACCCTCACCCTCTGGCCCCCAGCTCGGCAGGCAGCATGGAAAGCAGGCTGATTGTCTGACATCATCTCCCACTCCCCGGCCTGCGAAGAGTTACTCACTCAGGCAATCCCTGCTCCGCCGGAGGAGACTGTCCAATTGCCAAGCAACCCACTGTCGGCCAATCACGGGCCTCGGAGGTGATGTCATGGAGAGCGAGCGGCCGTGCTGATGGGGAGAGAAGCCCGGGGTACCACTAATTGAGGGAGTGAGGAAGGGAGCAGCACGCTCAAACGGGACTGCAGGTAAGTGGCGATGGAATGCAAATGATTTGAGGCTTTTTGGGCAAAAGGAAAAAAATATATATATTAGCAGCGACAGAGAGGAGAAGCCAGGGGTCTGGCACCATTTGCGTCGCCTTTTGGTTTCACTCAATCAATCAAACTTTGCCAAATTCTGGGGGGAAATGGGGGTGATGTGAAAAGAATGGGGCTACCCCGAAGGACAGAGGGGTGTGCTGTGGGCAGTCCTATTCCAGATCTCTGGGAGAGAGAGGGCAGGCAGGAATTGCCAGGGTTTCTTTCGGGTCGGATGTCCATGCTGAGTTCTTTCTGCATAAAAATGTTCTGTTACTCAGGGAGAATGGTTTTGTGCAGAGTCTGGCTCCCCCCACCCGCGCCCCCCCAACTGCCGCTGCCCCCCAGACCCATTTCAAGCTAGCAGCTGCTCTGGGTTTTACATTCCCTTTCTCAGCCACAGTTTTTCTTGGCTCGCTTCCCCATGGGTATCATCCTTTTCTTTTTCCTCTGTCTGCACTGGGTTACTTTGGGCCCCGGGTTCTAAGGATACAATGAGATCACCGCCTTCCCCTCGCCCCGCCCCACCCTGAGGTCAACCTGTTCCTACCTGGGCAGGGCTGGCAGGCTGGCGGGCTTCGAACTGCGGGGGACCCACCACTGCCACGCCCTGGTCCCCGCTGGTGGCCCCTCCGTGCTCAGCCCACCGCTCTCCCCAGGAGTTTAGGCATTGCCCTCTTCTCATCCAGGGGACCAGGGATTTACTGTCCACTGGCCAGCTCCGTCCCCACGTGGCGATGCTGTCTTTGTCTCATTCCTCTCAGGAAGACACAGTCAGGTGTGGAGGAGTCCTATTGTCCTGAAAAAAAGGCAGGTCCCCTGAACCCCTTGGGGGGCTCAGGAATGTTGAGGCAGCCCAGGTCCAGACAGCCTGGGCAGGGGTACCCCTGTATCTCAAGACCGAGAGAACACCCAGGGAGGGGATGGCCAGCGGTGGTCCACTGGAGTCCTGCAGGGTGGGTGGTAGGTTGAGAGGGAACGTGGGAGAATCTGTCTCTACTGAGGCTGAGCCCCCCTTCAGGGGGAGGAAACGTCTCCCACAGGCAGAGAGTCAGGGTGCCAGGGGGAATGAGATCATCCATCAGATGAGGAGATAATGATAGTGCTGGAGTGAGAGGTGAGGAGGCACAGGGGCAAGGTCTGTTTTGCAGCTCCACTGAACAAAGCTGGAGCCTCCAGAGATCCTACCCTGTCCTCTGGGGCCAGCCAGCACCCTCTCCTCAGCCACCCTAAGATGCTACCTTGCTAATAGGAACTGTGCTATTCACCTTCCTTGAAACCCACTTACCACAAGCACCAAAGCACCTGTCAGCAGGTCCCAGCCCTTTTGGGACCCCCAGCTCTGCTCAGGCCACCCCTGGAACAGGTTTGGAGTGGACAAGGATCTTTAACTGCTAGATGGATCCACCACAGAACATTGTAGGGAGTGAGCTCCCCATCACTGAAGGCGTGCAAGCAGAAGTTGGATGACCACCAAGCAGGGTGGCTATACAGATTTCTGCATTGTTTTGGAGACTGGGTCTAGATTAGTGTTTTTCAAGCTGCAGATTGAGATCCATTAGTGGATTGTGAAATCAAATTCATGGGTAGTTAATTGGTATTTTGTTTTCAAATAAAATGGGATAGAGTAGGAAAAAGTCAAAACACATCTTATTTAGTAGAGTGTTTCCTATACTTTTTTTTAGTTATGTATTTTCAGTTATGTAAATATTTATAAATATAAATTGTTTATATTTTTAAACATATTTTAGAAATGTTATTGTATTCATAAATAAATACACATATATTTATATATTTATATTTTGGTTACACGTACATTTATGTGTGTGTATGTAGGTGGATCAGTGACTAGATGCGTGTGAGTGTGCCAGTATTATGACATGTACAGACTGGATCATGATATAAAAGGCAGTTCTTTGCTGTCAGTCCCAGTAAGAAAAAAACATTGGCTGAGTGACCCTTATGACCTTTTCGACGACTGTAAGCCTATGGATGACTCTTACTAGACTATGAACTTCTTTTTAAAAATTTAAAATTTTTAATTGTGGTAAAATACACATAACACCAAATTTACCATTTTAGCCATTTTAAAGTGTACAGTTCGGTGGTATTAACTACATTCACACTGATGTGCAACCATCACCACCATCCGTCTTCATGACTTTTTTATCTCTCCAAACTGAAACTCTCCCTGTTGAACACTAACTCTATTCCTCTCTCCCCCTAGCCCCTGGCAACCCCCATTCTACTTTCTGTGTCTATGAATTTGACTGCTCTACATACCTTATATAAATAGAATCATGTAGCATTTGTCTTTTTATAACTGGCTTCTTTCACTTAGCATCATATCCTCAAGATTTACCCATATCATTGACTGCGAAAATTCCTGCAAGGAGATATGCCTTGTTCGAACAGGTCCCTATGACCATGTTCCATATATAAATGTCCATAGTCCACTTGCTGTGTTAAATGGAAAACTGTGTCTCTTTAGGGAGATACTGCGTTCTAAAGGACCTACCAAAAATTGAGAAGCTTGGTCTAATATTGTCCTTCCTGAGCAGAGGCTTTAATGGAAATTCTATTGGCTGGTGTGGTGGTAGGCGTGTCGTGTCTTGCATTTTTTTGCTTAATATTTAGATTTCATTTTGGCTCAATGAAAGAAATCCCAGGGCCCAGCAAGGTTGGCTGCCTTGCCTCTCCCGACTAGGCCATTTAAGCCACATTTGCCCTCTGGGATGTGAGTATGCTGACTGATAAGATTTAAAGTGGAGCAATAAAGATTGATAAACTGAGATCCAGAGAGTGAGGTGTGACAGGAAAGAAGGCAGGTAAGAGAGGGGGAAAGAGAGGACAGAGTGTCTCTATTAAACCAACCATATAGAAAGAAGGGGGAATGCTTAATTTTACTGAACTCTTAAGAGCCTTTCTCCAGACCCCTTACATATCTTTTTTTAAAAATATTTATTTATTTATTTATTTATTTATTTATTTATTTATTTATTTATTTACAGAGAGAAAGAGAAAGAGAGAGAGCATAAGCAGGAGGAGCATTAGGCAGAGGCAGAGGGAGAAGCCGACTCCCACTGAGCAGGGAACCTGATGTGGGGCTCGATCCCAGGACCCTGGACTCATGATCTGAGTGGAAGGCAGATGCTTAACCACTGAGCCACTCAGGTGTCCCCCCTTTGATAACTTTATATTATTTCTCAATTACCCAGAAACTATCATTTGGAGACACAGAATTCCAGTGATTTTGAAATCATAGACAGGTAGAAATGAGACATTTATTTGGGGAGTGAGGTCGAAATTTGGGGGGAAATTATAAAATATTCAGAATGTAATTTTTATAAATGCTCTGTAGAGAACCAAACTCTACACTGCCCTCCTTTTTTTTTTTTTTTGGCTTGGCCAATAAACATTATTCATGTATAATTTAATTTGCTAATTAAGTTAGAACTTGCTATATTTAGAGATGTGATAGTCTGGAAAAAGGTTGCTTTTTCTGTTTTTCTTTGAGGAACAGTATGGACAAAAAAAAAAAAAAATCTCTCCTGATATTTTAAAAAGCGTTTCCAGGTCTTTACATCTTTAGTTCCACTAGGAAGATAAGAAAATACACAGATAGAGGTACACTACTCCTGCTTCCCCATACACATCTACGCTTCCCCCTACCGTCCCCTGCAATCACTGGTCTTTTTTACTAAAACTGATTGTCACTGTGTGTCCATTCCCTTACAGTCGTTCTGTCAGAGGTAGATGGTAGGAGGTAAGAGGACAGATCGGATTGGAAGGGATGGGCCTAATTTATGGAAGGGTGTAAGCAACTCGGGAGTTCAGAGAACAAACCCGGGAATGTGAATCTAGAGAAAGGAGCGGAGTGCAGACTGTAGGGTGAAAGAGTTCCAGTGGATCATTTGGATGTCAGTGCCCAGAAATGAGAGCCAGGTAGAAGGCAAGGTTGAAACAGACAATGAGGGAATAGGTGCATAGATTCTGTTAGCTGCCTGCACTAACATAACTTACTTGACTATTATTGATCCTGGGATGGCTTTGTCTATCTTCTACATCTGTCACCAAACAAATATATAAGGATCCCATGAATCCTTCTTAAAAAATATATTACCCCAAGAAGTCTAGCTGACCAAAAGTTTTTGTCAAACTAAAGAACTCAGGGACAAAAGAGATATGGTATTGATAATGGTTACAAAGAAAGAAAATACTAGAATTTAGTGTCTTTGTCTAATTATTTTTTGGTAATTAGACAAAGTATTATTTTTTTTAAGATATTATTTTTTCATGAGAGACAGAGAGAGAGAGAGAGGCAAAGACACAGGCGGAGGGAGAAGCAGGCTCTATGCAGGGAGCCTGATGCTGGATTCGATCCTGGGACTCCAGGATCATGCCCTGGGCTAAAGGCAGGCGCTAAATCGCTGAGCTACCCAGGGATCCCTAATTAGACAAATTAGAGTAATTTTTTTTGTTGGGGGGCAGGGGGAGAGGGAGAGGGAGAGGAAGAATCTTCAGTAGCCTCCATGCCCAGTGCAGAGCCCAACACCGGTCTTGATCTCACAACCCTGAGATCGTGACCTGAGTTGAAATCAAGAGTCAGATGCTTAACGGATTGAACCACCCAGGCACCCCGAGTCTTTGTCTAATTATGATGATCAACATATTTATAAAGCTGAATGCAAATGTCAAATATCATAAAGCTAAGGAATATGTCTATTACATTTATCATTGTATTACTTCCTAGCAACTTGAGTAGTATGGATAGTAGATTTTCAATAAATATTTGTTGAATGAATAATTGAAGAACGAAATCAATAATAATAATCCAGAACTGAAAACGTAGATCACTATGACAAAATCAGAAGGTTTGTAGTGCAAGGAAATAAAATTATGCACAAAGCCCTCATCTTTCACAAAGAAAACCATTAGGTGTTGTTTTCTTCTTAATGTAATAAGACATAAATATAAATGATTTTAACTTGAAGATTAAAAATAAGATGTAAAACTTACAAAGCACTGGGGAAGAATGAAAGAATAAAGAAAACAAGAATAATATTGTGAAAGATGAGAATCTCCCTTGATCATAGTTAAATGTGGTTGGAAACCTGGCTTTGCTCCTCCTACTTAAACTTAGGAAAGGCTCTGACTCTTTTGGGCCCTTTGTCTCTTCATCTGAAAAGGGTAGGAAATGGAGATGCCAGAGATCACCACAGCTCCTCCCACCTATGGGCAGAGCTTGACCCGGGCAATGTCTACAAATCTAATGCTTGTCCCATGGTTGGAGGTAGATGTGGGGTGAGCAAGGCTTTGTGCACACTTTATACACATGAAGGCAATCATCCATTATATTTACACTTGGCCTTGGACATGTAAGATGGAACTTTGAAGATGTTAGCTCAAGTCCCATCTTTATCATTTTCTGCTTGTATGACTTTGAGCAAATCAAGTCACTTACCTGAATTGATCATCAGGACAATGGGTATAATAGTACCTATTTTATAGGATTTGGAGAGAATGCAATGATAAAATATATTTATTTCCAATTTTCAACTAGGTAGAAATAATAGACATTAGGAAGAAAAAAAAATAGAAGGAAATGCCAACTGCAAAAAGTAACAAGATGACAGGGATTTCCTTTCTTTTCTCTGTCACATAGGTGTTCCAAAATAGAATATCAATATGTCTGTAATGAAAACATTACATATAAAGTGTGTATGTGCACATACATGCACTTGAAAGCGCCTGGTAAACTATAAAGCACTCCAAAATATTGCTATTGGTGTGACTAGGACTCAGATGACAAGAGTTTGTTCTACATGCTGATGCTTCCAAGTACTCTGAGTCCAGGATCTCTCAACGTACTGGGTCACAATGTCTTGCACTCCATCCAGTGACCCTGAATGGAAGTCTGTGCCCTGGAATTTTGCTTCTAATATGTCAATTCTTTTGTACATATTGAATGGAAAACCAAAGCATGCCAGAAAGTGCCATCACTGTAGATTATTTGGGACTGGCATTTTTCTAGACTTGACTTAATTTTCCTTTTTTGACTGGCCTCCCAATGTAGCTGTTACAACTAGGAGGTGCTCCTTAGACCTAGGCCTCCAGAGCTCTGTGCTTGCCAACAGGTGACTCTTCTTTATTTCCTAGAAACACAACAGGAGCTGCATTTCTTAGCCCATTAGATACCTGGAAGTTGCTTCTGACCACGGTTCCCACCATCTCTTCTTGAAGCCTTTAGAAGCAGCTTAAGTGGGGTGGTGATCAGACAAATGCCAGTTCCACAAAGCCAGCTAATCACACACTCTTGTGCTTTGCCCCTTTGCCCTCTGTGGGTCTCACTGGTCCAGGTTTGGCCTGTGCTCTAATATCTACTCCTTCTCCCTTTATAACATGGTCCATGTTACTGCTGGAGAATTGCCAGAGACCCACAGGGCATCTGCAAAACTTTCAGAGGCTCCAAATTCTCACCCTGGGGATCTATTTTACATTTTCATCACCAAAAACCCCTGCGGTTATTTTAGAACCCAGCTGAGGGCTTGGCACAGAATTATATGTTCAATAAATATTTTGGAAAGGATGAACCACCTTCATGAAAAAATAATTTATCTCTTTTTTTTTTAACCCAAATAAGATGTATGGCTTTCAGTCAATGTCTTCATTTTAATTTAATCTAATTTTATTTAAATATTTTATTTAAATTCTATTTGCAAAAAATAAATAAATAAATAAAAAATAAATTCTCTTTGCCAGCATATAGTATAACACCCAGTCCTCATCCTGTCATGTGCCCTCCTTAATACCCATCACCCAGTTACCCCATCCCCCCATCAACCTCCCCTTCTGCAAACCTTTGTTTGTTTCCCAGAATTAGGAGTCTCTCATAGCTTGATCTTCCTTTATAATTTTTCACCACTCAGTTTCCCCCCTTCCCTTATGGTCCCTTTCACTATTTCTTATATTTCACATATGAGTGAACCCATATGATGGTTGTCTTTCTCCGACTGAGTTATTTCACTCAGCATAATACCTCCAGTTCCATCCACGTCAAAGTAAATGGTAGGTGTTCATCCTGAGTCAAAGTCTTCTGATCAGCACAAAATAACCAGGGTTACTGTGCAGAGATATGATTTCAACAACATTTAAGTAGTTTGTACAGCTTATTTCAGGCACATACATAACTTCAACAGGACTAACAATTGGTACAAATATAAAGAGCCACTTCTCTGTACTGCCCGTGATTAGAAGTCTTGGATCAGAACTCACTGTGTCCATGCCCTGATTCCATGCCAGAGTCTCTCTATCATCTCTGGACATCCTTGCCAGGGACCACTCTATTCAAATCACTTGGATCTGCATTAGCTTCTTATCCTTCAGAAATAGTCCACATGAGATTTGACACATCCTGAAAGCCTTATCTGGGCATTCCTTGCAGTGACAAATAAAACATGAGCTCACCTGGGTAGTGTGGGTAGTCAGAGGCACCTAAGGAGATCAGGTGTGCACCTAGTAAAGGATCATGTGGCATCAACGAGCTTGGTGCTCTTCTCTATGGGTTCCTGGTCATCAACTGCATTACAGAAAGCCTAAGAACATGGGTCACCACTTCTTGTCATGTAAAAAGTCTGTCTACACCATCTTTTCATTGCTGCTCAGGTGGCCCCATGTGGGTTTTCCCCTGTGTTCTAGTGTGTGGGAGGAGGGAAGGGATCAGTATGAAGGGTAAGGGTACTGGTACTGGAATTCAAAGGTTTGGACCTTGGTCCCATCTCAGCCATCAACTCAGTGTGACTTCAGGATCTCTGGTCCCCGGGGGGGAGCATAATGGCACTTTGGAAGGGGCAGTTGTTGGTTGTGTGGGATGGTTACGGGCAGTTCACAGTGTTTAGTTTACCCAGCCACTGCCCACTAAAGGCCTGGGACTCCCTTAGTCTAGTGACCATCAAAGAGTCCCATGTATATTCCTGGGAGTGAGGCTGCTCTAGTCGAGAACCTCTGGCTAGTGATCACCAGTTCACGCCACTCCACTGCCGACATTCTGATGTTCTAGGAAAAACTGGGGGCTCTGATCTCTTCACTTTAGAATCTTTCCTCCCATTGTGCCACACGAGATCTCCCCTTTAGTCAAAAGCCTTAATTTCTAGACCTCTATCACCCAGTCCTACCACCAGTCAAAACATAATCATTCTGCATCTTATCTCTTTATGGCCTGGGTCTCTTCCTGGTTTGGCTATAGCCAATTAATTATTTCTACTAATTATGTTAATTGTTCAATCCATCAACAAAAATGTGTGATCACTTGTTTTTCTATACATAGACTGTTAGATGCTGGAGCCGGAGTAAATGTATAGGTCAGTTTGCAAATAGGATAACAGTACTTGGTGGGATGCAAAGAGTCCAGAGTGTTACTTGTTTTAGGCGGGTCCTCATTGCTTTGTGCCTAGTCCTGGCTTCCAAACTTCCTCTCCTAATCTTTTCCCCATGCTGATGCTGCCAGAAGAATCTTTTGCCTGAGCAGCAGCTAACGATGGAGATTGGCTTTAGAATGAAGGGGGATACTTGACGGGATGAGCACTGGGTGTTGTTCTGTATGTTGGTAAATTGAACACCAATAAAAAATTAATTTATTTTAAAAAAAAACAAATTAAAAAAAAAGAAAAGAAAAGAAAAGAAAATATAAAGACCATAAGGTAATATGCTAATGGTAGAAGATGGCTTCAGCACCCATGTAGCCTGCTCTTAGGGATTAATAAATTTAAACATTTCACTGAAAAAAAAATAGAATGAATATCTCAGCTCTGCACTTGCTACCTGTAGGATTTTGTGTCATTAACCTCACTTTACTGAGCTTCAAGTTCCTTTTTACAAATAACCCCGAAGAACAAATTGAGATAAGGCTTGAATTTTCTGGTACCCAGCAGGTGTTCAAGATGTGGTAGCTATTCCTTTTGCTATTATCATTAGAATCACAATTTCCTCTCTCTCCCGTTTAGTCAAAAGATGGCAGTGCCTTCCTACTGAATAGAATATAAAGTACGAATGCTTTCCCTAGTCTAGAGATCCCTTATCTTCCTATTGGTATCCTACTAGTTGGTCCTAGTGAGTCCTGCATGCAGCCCAGTGGGCCCTCTCTCTTCCCCCAATTAATCCAGTCTACACACCAGAATCTGAATTGCAAAATAAGCCCAGCACACTCTGGCCTTTGTCATCTGAATCTTGAGTCCTCTCACCACCTGCTATGCTGGATTGAGAACTGCCTGGGCTGCCCAGGGAGGCCCTGCCTCTTGACCAGCAGTCTGCCACCCATTAAAAGTGGTTAGGAGTGAGCACTAGACAAGAGTCAGGAGGCCACTGTTGTTGGCTCTGGTTCTGTGGCTATTGGCTGAATGAGTATAAGTCATCTACTTTGAGTTGGCGACTGCTTTGATCTTTGTTATGGCTGGATATAGTCCTGGTCTTCCCAGGTGCAACCTGGGACTGGCTTCTGCCATAACAGAAACCATGCAAAGAGTCTCTGGGAGGGCCAGAGGTTGTCTCAGCACAGAGTTTTGACTCATGGTGCTCTGATATGTGATGTTTTAGATACAATTCCCCCTGGTGGGCCTGACTCATGTCTACTCTGGCCTCTATTATTTCTTAATTTTCATTTTGCCTCCCTTAATTCCTGGCATTTTATCCTCTGTGACTTTGAGCAAAAACATCCCTTAACTCTCTTCTCTGGTAGTCGCAGGACAGGCCTGGTTGCCCCACTGCATTGTAGGTATTTTGCTGTGGCCTGACAACATAACCCAAGGTAACCCAAGACACCAAGTCATTTAATGGATTTCACAGTGTTGTGAGAAGTTTGTAGGGACAAGGCCTACAGACTAAGGCTGGTTTGTGGGCCTTTGGGTTGATTGGACATGCCCAGGAGAATGGCCTGAGCTATTGGTGCTCTCAGATGGGAGAACAGAGGCCTCAGAGCCATTCTGAAAGGTCTCTAGGCCATGGATTAGCATACCTAATCTTCCAAGCGGTGTGCATCCAATCTGGGTCTAACCCACCAGACAACCTGTAGTCCTCTTGTAGCTAGGCTGGATGCTGGGGAGGCAGGAATGACTGGCTCCAGTCAACTCTGGTCTTCCATGTTAATGAGGAGCAAAGTCAGAGCCCTTGCTGTGGCTGCCACCACCCAATGGCTTAGGACCCCTCTTCACTGCTTGGCCTTCTAGAAGAATCTATGACATCCCTCCTGTCCCCTTCCATTCTTTCTTAGAGTGCCCCATGGGTAGAAACATCTTTTGGGTCTTGAATGCAATAGAAATGATGTGACTATGGCATGAGGGTTTATAAGGGCTCTGTGTACCCATAAGTACAAACATACAGATTATCTTAAGGAACAAATCAATTGTATATAAAACATTAGTAGCTGAGATAAGGTGGAGGAATCATGAGATTAAACCTTGGCTCAATCACTTATGCATGTATTAGTTTCCTGCAGCTGCTGTAACAAATGACCACTCACTTAGTGACTCAAAACAATACAAATTAATTCTCTCACAGTTCTGGTGTTCACAAATCCAAGATCAAGGTATCAGTAGGGTTCACACTCTCCCAAAGACTGGGGGAGGAAACATTCATACCTCTTCCAGGTGCCAGCGGCTCCAGGTGCTCCTCGGCTTGTGTCTACATGAATCCAATCTCTGCTTCCCTCGTCAAATGGCCTCTGCTCACTGTGTGTTCCTTTTAAGGAGTCTTGTCATTATATTTAATCCACCCAGATAATATAGAATGATCTGACCCTGAGGGCCTAAACTTAATTAAATCTGCAGAAACTCTTTCCAAATAAAGTCACATATTCAAGTCATAGGAGTTAGGATGAGGACATATCTTAGTAGGGGACACCATTCTACCCACTAACTTGAGTGGCCCTGGAAATGTCGCTTACCCTCTCTGATTTTCAATCTCAATTTCCACATCTATAAAATGGGAACAACAATCCTTACATTGTAAGGCTATTAAGAAAATTAAAATGAAAGCATTTGTCACATAGTAGATAATCTATAAATACACATTTTTGATTATGTGAACTCTGGCCCTGTGAAAAGAGAGTTCTCAGTTACAAATCCCTTGGCTATGCATACCGCTGCCCATCTTTGGAATGTCTCCTGCTCCCTGCCCTGGTCTTCCTTCTCGGCCTCTCTGACCCATGTTTTCTACCTGATTCCTCACTATCCTACAACTCCTAGCACAATATCTTCCATAGAAGTGAGAAAGTGCCTATTGATGTGTTTAGTTGAACCATATCTTCCGGCCAGACTGACATGCCCTGAGTACCCAGGACCTTGGAGGAACCTGCAGCTAGCATCCAGGCCCTCCCCTGGCCACAAGGGAAGAGCTTAAAAGTTAGAGCCAACTCTACTACTAAGCAGCTGTATGACTTTAGCTAAGAGTCTTAACCTTCATCTGAAAGTGAAGCTGATGATGCCTGTCTTGTCAACTCAGCCTCACGGGAAGATTAACTGGGATAATGTCAGTGACAGGAGTTGTAATCTGTGCTCCATGAGCAGAGGGCCTTAATTATCATTCCCAGCTCGGTCTGAGGGACACAGTCCCTCATCCTAGGTACCTACTCCTATAGAAGGTTCCTCTTCTTCCTCAAGAGTGTCCTTTTCTGCCTCACTTCCCTTACTTGGACCCTCTATTACCTAGGTGAAATCTGATGCTCTTCCCTCTGCTGGCAAGGGCTCACTCACCCTGCCAGTCACCCTATCAATCAGCCTGGTTATAAGCTGAGAGTGTGGAATGGAGCCTTGTGACCAGGGACATCCAGACCCTGTCCAAGGACCCACTGGTACTGTCAGGATCAGCCTGACTCTAAGGAAAGAGGCCCATTGTGCTGCATAGTGAAGAGGGTGGTGCCTGGCAGGGGCTTCTGGCTCCAAAGAACATGAAGGCTCTGCAGGGAACATAGCAGTGTAAGACCAGTTGACCTGGCTTCAAATCCCTGCTTTTTTAACTCTCTAACCTCATGACCCCCGAGTAAGCCACATAAACCCTCTGAGTCTCTGTTCTCTTATCTGCAAATGGAGATTATAGACTTAATTGCAGGGCTGGTGAGAACTAGAGACAGTGACTCTGAAGTAGGTGTGTGGAGGCTGGTGGCTACTCTGATGGAAAAGATACAGGAAAGGAAACTCACATTTATTAAATACCTCCTTTTTTTGCTAGATGCTGTACATATGCTTTTCTCATTTAATTTGTGTAACTTGGTGCAGAATTAAGATGGAGAAAGCAAATTGGACATGTGAGTGACAGCTTACTAGTGAGATCAAGTCTGTGTTTGACTCCACATTGGTCTGGTCTTAAAGCTGAGCCTCCTGCTCCCATTGGTTCCCCTGCCCATCCCCAGCCAGTACAGACCCCAGTCGCCAGAAAGAAAACACCTTATTAAGGATGGAAAGGGGCTTTACATCAGTTTCAGAGTCTTTTGCTTTGTGAGATGTAGGCAGTGAAGCTGTTGGCTCACGCCACCCTCTGCTGGCACAGGGACCACTGAGGGTGGCTGTATTCGTCAGCATTCTCTAGAAAAATAGAACCA
This sequence comes from Vulpes lagopus, assembly GCF_018345385.1. Classification (NCBI taxonomy): domain Eukaryota; kingdom Metazoa; phylum Chordata; class Mammalia; order Carnivora; family Canidae; genus Vulpes; species Vulpes lagopus. Next base: position 21,119,911 of record NC_054831.1, on the reverse strand, counting down.
ACGGGATGCATATAGAAAGAGATTTATTATGATGGATTGGCTCATGCAGTTACGGAAGCTGAGAAATCCCACAATTGGTCACCAGCAAACTGGAGACTCAGGAAAGCTGGTGGCATAATTCCAGTCCAAGTTTGAAGGCCAGAGAGCCAGAGCTCTCATGTTTTAAGGCAAGAGAAGATGGATGTCCATCTCAAACAGATAGAGTGGATTCATCCTTTCTCCATCTTTTGTTCTTTTAAGGCCTTCAACAAATTGGGTGAGGCCCACCCACATTGGTGAGGGACATCTTTTCTCAGCTTATCCACTCAAATGCTAACCTATCCCCGAGGCACCCTTATAGGCACATCCAGAAATAATGTTCACCAGCTATGTGGGCATTAGCCTAGTCAAGTTAACACAAAAATTAACCACCACAGTGGCCAAGGCTCAAGTGGTCCCCATGACGACAACTTGAGTGAGGCTACTCCTCACTCCATTGGCTAGCAGCCTTAAGTGGACCCTGTCATCTACTGTTTCATCTTTCCCTCCTCTTTCATACTCTCTGGTCCAGCATCAACCATAGACACAGAGCTTTTTCACCACCCCCACCCTTGCTTGTGCTGCTCCCTTGGCACAGTGACTTCCCTGCTTAATTCCAACTCATCATTTAAGACTCAGTTCAGGTGCTGCTAACACCAGAAGCCCCTTCCATGGCTCCCCAGGGCCTTGTGTTGAGTATGAAGCCCCATCTCTGTGCTCCTACAATAATCCTGCATGCTGATTTCCATCTCTGCACCGACCACTTTATGATGATATTATTCTATAATAATGTTTGTCTCTCTAATAGTCCAGGGTTATCTTAAATGGGGTCAAGGAGTGCTTAAGACAGAGGTTCTTGGTGGGTAGTGAGTGAGGGGCCATCTGAAGTAGTATTTTGACATCCTCTGCCCAGTTCCCTCTGATCCCATAATAGAACAGGCTGGACAGGGAGATCTGGGGTGGGAATAAGGAGAAATTCAGGACACAGTTATTTTTGAAAATCTCCCAAGTGATTCTGACTTAGGATCCTAACCTTTGCTTTGCACCAGCCACTTTGCTGCACAGAGAGAAAACTAAACACCTCTTGACATATACAGTTTTGGGAAATCCATGTCTGATGCTCAGGAGGGCTTGAGACTAGAAAGCCAATTATGAAACTTCATTAGTGCATGGAGAGGCACCTGGGTGGCTCAGTCAGTTGGACATCTGCCTTTGGCTTGGGTCAAGATCTTAGAGCCCTGCACTGGGCTGCTTGCTCAGTAAGGAATCTGCTTATCCCTCTCCCTCTGCTCCTCCCTTTGCTCTTCCCCTGCTCATTCTCTCTCTCTCTCTCTCTCTCTCTAAAATAAATAAAATCTTTTTTAAAAATTAGCTCATGGAAACTGAACTTGATTGTGGTGATGTTGAAGAGGGGGTCTGTGTTTAGAAAAGGGAGAGAGGATGTGTAGAGTTCCTGGAGGTGGGAGCAGACCAGTAACCTCCTGGGATTCACTCTCTAGTTCTTTAAAGAGCTTCCTTATGTGAATAGCCTGTCAGTGGTAAAATATTCTCTTTTTCAGATTTGTGACAGCATCCTGAGCTGGGGATAGACTTACTCTGTGACTTTCAACCAGATTCAGCCTTCACATTCCAGAAAACATGACCCTCGCTGGTATGTACATAAACTCTTTATATGATGGGGCACCACAGCATAGGGTATTATATGTGTACTTACATAGGCACCGAGAAGGGTAAAAGACTGACAGGGAGTACACCCAAGGGTTAAAAGAAGTTATCACTTGATAGTGGGCGGGATCACCATTGAGCGTTTCTTCCTTTTACTCATTTGTGTGTGTTTTTAAAAAGGTTTTACAATGCACATGTATTATTTTACACTTAATTATGTTTTCAATTTGTAAAAGGAAATGAGGAGGAGACTGCCTAAGCAGTGCGCTGGGTTTAGCTGAGAACAGAGAGAGTCTGAGCATAGTGGAGCTTAAAACAAGGCGCAGTGTCCCCAGGGTGGAGGGGGTACAGGCAGGAGCACATGCCAGGGCCAGGGAAGGTGGGGGCCAGTCTTCACCATATCAGCTCTAACCTGTGATGTCATGGTTTTCAATCCTTCTCTGACACAAAGAGGCTAGATGGTGTGTGTGGGGGGGTACTCCTCTAGCCCTCATGGACACCAGCACTTCTCCCTTTGACCACTGTGCTGGGAATGTCAGAGAAGACTCACTCCTGACCCTGCCACTCAGTGAGGGGCAAGACTGGAGGGATGGTGGTGAGCTTCTTTACCTTTCAGAGAAACACTGCTGAGTAATTTGAGTAAAATGGAGTGTGGATTTCCTGCATCTTGGAACAAAGTAAATGAAATATCCTGGCAAGTGTGAAGAAATAGAGAACTAGGTCCAGGGTGCCAGGCTGGGGCAAAACCATTACTTCTTGTGGTCTTTACCTGAAGGCATTTTGTATTCGGTACTAAAAAGTACCTAAGTCAGGGAAACAATGTGCTGAGGAGGAGGGGGTCATGCAGGTGCTCTGGAAGGCTCAGGTTCTAAATAAGGTGGACAGAAGTGGGTCTAATCACACACAGGAAACCTAAACCAAGCTGCTCAGAGCAAAGGGGGCTGGATCCTCAGCCAAGGGGTGGGTCTGGGTGGTTTGGGTGCCTCTGTGGAGCCTGGTCACCTCTGGCTGTCTAGGCACCCAAACTGAGATGAAGGCTGACTTCTGAGTCTAGAAGGGGTCACTGTGTTGTCCTACTGGTGTTTCTACAGCCTACAAAGAGAAGATGAAGGAGCTTCCACTGGTGTCCTTGTTCTGCTCCTGTTTTCTAGCTGATCCCCTGAATAAATCATCCTATAAATATGAAGGTGAGTGAGGGCCACTGTTGGGAAAGTAACATGGGGAGGTTTCTTGGGCTCATATCCATGAGTATCACACTCCTGTCCAATTTCATTAAATTCTTCTCCCCATGTCACATTTTCTTTCCCATAGCCAGTAAAATCACCACAACTTTTTCCAAGGGTCTAAGCAGCATGTGAGAGCTGATGTGGGACTGTAGCTGGGGGACTAGATAGCAGTTGAAAGTCTGCGACAGATGTTCTGCAGAGCACTCGATCTTAGCTTTTCTTCATTCATTTAACAAATGGATGCTCTGGAGGATGCAGAGGTGAAACAGACAGATTCTTCCCTTGGGGAACACCTAGAATAGAAGAGAAGATGCAGTGTAAGTCACTAGATTCCAAGTTGACAGGCCTCCTTTGTGAATGCTCTGAGAGGCCAGAGGTGGAGAGAAGACTTCCACTTGCAGCCACCCAATGAATGTGGCCATGCTGACAGGGACCTGTGATGGTGTCCCAGGACAATGGCAGGGAGCACTGAATGGCCATGTTCTGCTCAGGGAGGGATGGGGAACAGGTCACCTCTTAATTTCCCAGGGATTAAAAGAAAGGGACAGGTTTGTTCTGGCAATGAAAGATGGGAGTGCTTGGGTTACCTGAGACTGTTTTTTCTGTCTAGGCTGGTGTGGGAGACAGTGTAGGAGGAAAGATCAAAGCCAGCGGAAAGACAGTGCTGACTGGAGAGAAAGAAGAGAGCAGGGTAGGAGGGAGCAGGGGAGAGGTGGCAACAGGCTGAGCCATCAGATTGGTAGTGGGACAAGGAGTGGATGGGTGGTGGGTGGTGGGCAAATGTACCACTGTTGGCCACCAATGAGGACAATTTAAACAAGAACTCCAGGATGGGAAGAGTCTTGTGGCAGAAGCAAAAGCAAAAGCATTTGCTACAGCCATTATTAGAAACCACAAATCCTGGGACCTCTATTCTTGGAGCTTGAGTGCTTGCTGTGGCTACCAACCCTTTAGCCCCATTGGAGCCCATTGACCTTAGGTGCCAGGTTCAGGACCAACCCAGAACACTGGTCATTGATTTGCCTTGGGGACCCCAGATCTCCCATATATATGTGCATGTGTGCATGCTTTTGGGGTGCCAATCTAGTCTACAGGGGGTGAGCAGCCCCTTTCCTGCTCTCTACACAGCAGACACAGTGGACCTGAACTGGTGTGTAATTTCTGACATGGAAGTCATCGAGCTGAACAAATGTACCTCGGGCCAGTCCTTTGAAGTCATCCTGAAGCCGCCCTCCTTTGATGGGGTTCCTGAGTTCAATGCCTCCTTACCCAGGCGGCGAGACCCATCTCTGGAAGAGATCCAGAAGAAACTAGAAGCAGCTGAGGAGCGAAGGAAGGTAAGTGCTCTCCCTTTCTTTCTTCCAACTCAGCATTATAGGAAGGAGTTGGAGAAGATAGGAGGTGGCCCTGAGTTGGGGCCCTGAGTTGGGGTCACCACCAACCTACAAATATTTAGGTAGCACCTCCCATTTACAGGGTAGATAATGAGACACCATTGAGGGAAACAAGGAAGTGAGTCTCTAGGAGAGTACAGTTTGGTTAGAGGGATAAGGTATTATATTACATATGTCCAAGAGGTAGCCTAATACGCACACTAAGAAGAGGAAGACACTGACAAACACTAAAGATTCATGGAAAGACTTGGCAAATAAGGAAAGGGCTCCTTAACTGGGAGAAGGAAAAGGTCATGGTACGATATATTTCCAGCCCTTTTTATACCCTCTGAGTTTCTTATTGATTCTTATGGTCCAACTCCAATGCTATCTTTATGTAAGCTTTTCATCTTTGAAGCAGAAAATAATCTTCTTCTCCCTTGAATTCTATAGCATTTCTTCTCTACTTCTTAAGGCATTTGTCACATGCTAGTCTGGGTTAGAGTTATGAATATATGTGTTACCTCTACTAGACTTTTTTCTTTCCCAAATTGGTAGGATAGTGCTTGATACATGTATAGTCATTTAATATTTGTAAATGAAGGAAAGAGGGAATGAATAAAGACAATGAGAAAAAAAAAACAACTGAGGAAATAGTGGGAGAATCCAGAAAGTGTCCTTCCCTCCTGCCAATGGGCCAGAGACCAGGTTCAGGGAGATATGTCTTCTGGGTGTAGAGCTCTCTTCCAAGGGCCTCTTTCTCCCTTTGTGCTTCCTTAGTACCAGGAAGCTGAGCTTCTGAAGCACCTGGCAGAGAAACGAGAACACGAGCGGGAAGTGATCCAAAAAGCCATTGAGGAGAACAACAACTTCATCAAGATGGCTAAGGAAAAACTGGCTCAGAAGATGGAATCCAATAAGGAGAACCGGGAGGCCCACCTTGCTGCCATGTTGGAACGGCTGCAAGAGAAGGTAAGTGATCTTGGTGAGGGAGGAGACTCCTGGAACACTCTCTTCCTTTCATGGCAAGTATAAAGGACCTACATATTATTTCAGGTAGCAAACAATCTCAGGTAGGAAAGGGGGTATTTCCATTAGGCTGGATCCTTACAAAGTCCCAAGTGATGTTTTAGGAAGTCATAGGCAAGAAACATGAGCTGAGCTTTGGAATTCCTTGGGGGATATTACGCGCAGCTACACAACTGAAATTTCTCATTGTCTTAGGGAGATTAGACCTCTTATCTTCTAGAGAAAGCCTGCCTAATGCAAGAGAGTAAGGACAAATAAGCAGTTGTACATTCCTGGCTTCATCCTTGAATGGACAGATTTGATTTAATGAAAGATGATGACTTGGGCTCTTGGCTCTAAGCCAAGGGCATGATAAGCTGAGTTGACCATTGAGCAGGAAACATGATTCTCTCCAAACCTCTTGAAATGGACTGAGTGAGTCACAGGTCTTTCCAATATTCTACCTTTTGTCAATAAACCAAATGGTGTCACCTACATATGAGAAACGTGAGAGACTAGGATTGGTCCCACGTGTCAGCAGAATAACAGCCCGTTCTGCTGAGAACACGTTGGCCTCATTTCCTGAGTCTCAAGGCTGCCCCAGTTTCTCCTGCAGCTCCTGGGAGAGCTCCAGCTCTGTGTTTTATTTCCAGGAGCCGCCTGCTGCGCGGTGACTCCCGGGACCCGATCGGTGGCCTCGTCCCATGGTGAGCAGCGTGGTCCCCACTCCTTCCTGCCCATCCACCCAGAGTCTCAGGCCCTTGACAAGAGCTACTAGAAAGATTGGCTTCTTCACAGGGGATCTGTGGAGAAAGATCTGTGGATAGGCCCTGCAGCTGGCTGGCATGTGGCAAGCCCTTCTGCTCTCACATTCTACCCTTCTAAGAGCAGTAAGGCCTCCACCAAGTATACAGATGGGAGGGAAGTAATCTGGGTCTCATTTCGATCTTCCCCAGTTATTGAGGGATGGCTAGGAACAAACTCTTGCAGGAAAAAAAAATATCTGGGATTGCCATAAAATAGGGCATGGGCTCTCAGGCCAAACCCAAAAGGAATAATTGAGGATAGAGCCACGATATGGTATTTCAAAAATGGCAAAAACATTTTTACTTCTTCATATTCCTATCCTCACAACAAATTGATAAAGTAAGCAGAACAGTGTTATCCTTATTTAATTGATGGGGAAACCATGTCAGAGAAGGTCAAATAACTTGGCCAGGGTCACAAAGCCACTAACTAGTGCATCTGGGAATAGTTCTCTAGCTATGTAAGTCCAAGGGACTCATTCAACCCCTATTTCAGGGGGACCAACCCACAATCATCCTGTAGGCCTTTTGTCAGAGAGAGGACCATTGGAGACCAAAGAAAGGGAGCCCAGAAATCTAGAGTTCTTCCCAGAGAGCTCAGCTGAATGGAGGTTGATTCCAAGGGGAAGAGATTGAGAAGGTCCCCACTCTGGAGTAATAGCTATCGAGGTGGGGTAAGACTCAAAGAAGCAAGATGTCAGAGTCAAAATCTGAGTGAGCATCACTCCTTTGGGATCATGACCCCTATCCACCCTTGGCCACTGATGAAGGCAGGAGGTGAAAAAGAGACAGGTGTGTGGCTTCTGCCCTGCCCCAAGTCAGTGCTTTCTGTGTCAGTACCTGCCTGGGTCACTGACCATCCACATCAGATTCACCTGGTATAAAGTTTAAAACTACAGACACGTGGACCCCACTGACCTACTGACACTGTCTTTCTAGGGATGGTGCCTGAGAACCTAGCAGTTTAACAAATACCCTAGGTCATGCTGATAAGGTTTAGAACCACTACCCTAGACACACCATGACTCACACTTTTCCCAGGGCCGTGGAAAGTTCTAGAGCATTTTCAGGGATGGATTCATAGTTTCAAGTATATCCTGGGCTCCTGGACTGCCTCTGTGGGCTTACTCCAGGCTGATTTTTGATATTTGGAAATGATGCTATCTGGATGATTGCCAGGGTCTGGTAGAGACAATATTTATTGAGCACCTGTCGCATGCAAAGTGCTGTAGAAGGAATTAGAAAATACCAAGAAGAAAAAGGCATGTTCCCTGCCTATAGGAAAGTTACCATCCAGTAGAAGACCCAGCCAGATCACAATGAGCAGTGATGTAAAGCAGACCATGACGTGCCCTAGAGGTGAACACGAAAATCACAAAATTTTAGAGGTAGAAAGAGCTTCTAGTTCATAGCCCTCTCTTTAAAAACCAGAGAGCTGAGGCCTAATTGGTGAAGTGATTGGTCAAAGTCACGCAGCTGATGGGTCTTTGAAGTCAGATCCCATCTTTTGGCTTGATGACATTGTTAGACGAAGAGGGTTCTCACACACCACTTGTGAGAGAGTCCACTTTTTGGAGTTGGGGGACATTTCCAAAAATTCTTCAATTTATACTTTAAGAGCCCTCATCTTTCACCAAGGGACTGAAAAAGTTGCACTTGAAAGCAGCGGTCATGTGGCAAGTGTGTGGAGGGGACATTTGTAATGAGGCCTGTCCGTTCCATTGTGCTCCTTGGCTGTAGCTACACTGAGCTGCTCCTTACATTACCTCAAGCCATGCACTCAGTGCAAGCCCAGGATGGCCAGGTGAAGGAGGGAGACGCTGGTGGGCTCTGCGGTCACTGTGAGGTGGGTCCCCCCAAGGGAGGTTGGCCCCAGTCCATGAGCTCCCCCGGGGCCACACCAGCTGGCTCACTCACCTGCCTCTGCCAGTCTCACCTGCCACCTTCTGCCCCTTCTCAGGACATCTTTGCAGACCTTGCTCTTCACTTCCTGTGACGGCAATTCTTTACTTTGGGTTCTCTTGCCCCTCGGCTTTCTTTTATTCCCAGGGAAGCCCATGTGACCTCCCCTTTTCACTCCCTTCCTTCTCAGGACAAGCACGCGGAGGAGGTGCGGAAAAACAAGGAGCTGAAGGAAGAGGCCTCTAGGTAAAGCCCAGAGGCCAAAGAAGTTTCCAGAACAGCCGGACAGCTCCAGCAGCTCCGCAGTTCCTGAGGCAGCCTCGTCGGCCGTCGGCTGCTCTCCCAGCACTGGGGTTTGGGGGGAGGGGGGTGGCCAGGGGTGTTTCCTCTGCTTTTGGTGTTTGTATATGTAAAGAATTGACCAGTGAAGCCATCCTATTTGTTTCTGGGGAACAATGATGGGGTGGGAGAGGGGAGAGAAGGAGAGAATTTGGGAAAGGAGATAGAGAAGGACTCATGGACACTGCAACCCTGCCCACCGCAGACTCAGGTCAAGTACTTGGCTTTTCTTCACAGTGAACGTCCAGGCACCGTGTTGAGGGAAGCTGCACGTGGGGCAGTAGCCATACCAAGTGAAGGGCGGAGTCCTGGGTGGGGCAGTGGCTGCAGGGTGTGGCAGGAGAGCCCAGGGAAAGGGTGGGGGGCCTGGAGGTGTTGCTTCTGCCCTGCAACAGGTGGGATGAGGTCTGAGTGTGTGTGTATTAATCATCATCTTTTGATCATCATGACCAATGAAATATTTACTCCTGGCCTCCTGTTCTTTATTTCCTGAATTTGTCCTTTGAGTGATGGACAGAATTTCCTTGAATTTGGTTTCCACCCATCAGGTGGCAGATACCCCTTTTGTTCATTAGTTTGACCATCAGAACATCTGAGAGGTGTTGAGTGATGTGGGTGAAACATGCCAGCCTTTGGCATAATTGAAAAGTTTGCTTTAGCTTTTCTTTTTCTTTTTTTTTTTTTTAACCCCCCTTTGGGTTGTCCATTACTGGATTGAGTTCACTGAATTGGTGAGGAAAGAAATTCCATCTTGCCTTCTACAGATAGACATTCTAATGGTCCCCAACATGCGTGGTAAGAAGGAAGTTCTCTGCACATTGGAAGTGTGGGATTCTAGGTGGTCACAAAAGTGAGCGAGGAAATAAAATGTTTGTTAGTCGAAAGCAGAGGGACCATTTCAGACGCAGCAGTCACTTTATTTGGAATATTAAACCATGAATGGAAAAAAGGAGTCTCTCTCCTCTTCTCCCCTGGAAACAGGGGTACAGCAGCAAGAGTAGGGCCTCCACCCTGCCCCCACACACTGCATAATTTTGTACAGCTTTATAAATAAAACTTTTGGTATTGTCCCCACCCCCACCCACCAGTGGTGCTGCATTTGGCTTCTTCATTTTAGGATAGGATAACAGGAAGCATCATTGATGATGAGGCTGAGCAGGAAGAGGAGGAAGATAATGGTGGCTAACACTTAATCAGCACTTAGTACATGGCTGGCAATTTTCTGGGTATATATCTATGTCTATATCTTTATCTGTGTCTATAATTTAATCTTCACAACAATGCTACCCAGTAGCTACTCTTATCTCATTTTGCAGACAAAGAAACTGAGGTATAGAAAGATTAACTTGCTCAAGACCACACAGATAAGTAGGTGAAAAGGGACTTGAATTCTGACCATTGCTCCCAGAGTTTTAAGTCTTTAGCCACCCTACTGTGCTGTTTCTCAACACTTCCAAACTAAAATGTGAGTTCCAGGGTAGTGTTTCTAAAAGTGCCAGTTATGGCTCAAGAGATCAACTTAGTGGATGCCACCCAGCTTTAATTTCTTTTAATAGAATAGACTAGGAAACAAAATATCAAAGTGATCACAGGCAACAGTGGAAATATTGTTTTGTAGAAATCGTGCTTCAATTTTATATTTGCATATGTGTGTTCTAGGTCACAGCATAAGATGTATTTCTTCCTTCCTGGGGGTGGCAATCAAAGCTCTTTGAAAGTCATTGCTCTCCAGTGAATGTGGAGACCAGAGGTATAGCCCCAGGGGCTTTAGCGGCTGCTGTGCTGGAAAAAGTGAGATGCTTGGGGCCATGCCATCTGGAACTGTCTGCTTCTGAGTAAAGGGAGAAAAAAAGTGGCTTCAAGGGACTATTCCCACAAATATACCTCACCAGTGTTTCGAATCTCCCATGAGAAAACCCAAGGCCAGGAGGAAGCTTCATTCTCACTACTCTCTTTCATCAAACTCTTGCACCTACTATTCATTCTCTGATAAAACCCTGTTAATTACCCGTCTATCCTTTGCGAAGGCAGTTCTCTTGCTTGGCTTGCTCTTTCCTGCTTGGTTGAATACTAATTCTTACTCATTCTTTTAAATTCAACTCAGATATTAGTTTCCCGACTCCACCAATATTTCTGTACCTCTTACATGCTTTGATTATTATGCAATTGTTTACCTATCTCTCTCATCTATTAGACTTGAAGTTCCTTGAAAACAAGAACCGGTTTTATTATTCTTTGTGTCCCAGGCAGTGGCTGCTTCAGAATTTCTGCATAGGATGAGATTATGGGCAGCAAACTGGTTAGAAGAAAGGCCAGTCTATTTGTCCTGAAGCTTCTTTGATAGAGCATTTTACTGAAGCACTGTATATAAGGCCCAGAAAACATAATCAGTTGCATATATCAAAGAGTATGGCTGATCCAGATTAAGCAGAAGACTAACATCTGTCAACAAGACACCTGGGTCCCACTAATCCTTAATGCCCGCCAGATATTGGAAACTGAAAACTCCAATTATGTGCTCAGCATGGAGCTAGCTTCCAACCATTAAAGAGGATTTCTACATTCAAAGGGTTTACATACCAGTTGGGATGCAAATGAAATGACCAAGGCCACGGATCTTAAATTTTCAGTTTATAACAAAATCCCTCTGAAAGCTTGTTAGAATGCACATTACAATGTATATTACAAACATTGGGTGTTTGTAAATGAAAATAATTGATGAAGCTCAGTAAAATATTTTTTTGAGGATGTTGCCTTCAAATCCTCATTTACTTAAAAAAAAAAAAAAAAAAAAAAAACATTTCCCAGATTTTTAGGTGCCAATCACGACTACAGTTTGAGGAATTCTGTACAATTAAGAACTAAGCCTTAGGTGGTATTTCCAAAGGCAAGAGGAAGGGAGAAGTCTTCATGGAGTGCACAGCACTTGAGCTGAGCCTTTAAGGATGAACAGACTTTAAACAGAGAGGAAGAGGCAGACAGAAGAAGGGAAAGCTGGAAATTTGAGTTGGGAATCACGAGCATTGGGAAGCAGCTGCTGCCACAGAACTGAATGAATTCTTCATCCAGGAAGAGTATACAAAGAAAAGGGCTCTTGGGAATCTCCTGGTGTTGTGGCAAGATGAGGAATTGGGGCCAAGAAAGAGCTGAGTAAGAAGCATAATTCAAATCCTGAAATCCCAAAACAGTGGTTTTCAATGGAGGGAGTAACGCCTCCTAGAGGGCATTTTGAAAATGTTCAGCAGCAATTTTGGTAAGCAAAAGGAGCAGGTTATTTCCTTTAAGTGGGTGGAGACCAAGGATGCTTGTCTGCACCAAAAGTATGTCCCACAACGCATTCTACTTCTGAATATAAATGAGAAACCTGTTAATAATCATCTAAGCCCAGAACCTAGCTCAGTTTAACATATAAACACAACTTTCCTCCCACCCCTACCCAATTTAAATATTTTGCAGGAATGTAATTTCTCAGGTCTGCTGGTCTCTGGTCTTGGCTCCCTGATTTAGCTCATTCCTCTTGCTCTTTTCTGTCTCCTGAGTCCTATTCCTGTTCATTCACTCTGCCCTGGGACTTGATTCTTCTTCCCATTCAGCACCTTCTCAAAGACAAAAGCTAATTTGAACCCACTCTGAGAACACTTAAAAGTAAGCCTTTAGGAGTCCCTGAGTGGCCCAGTCAGTTGAGCATTGAACTCTAGATTTCCATTCAGGTTATGATCTCAAGGTCATGAGGTGGAGCCTTGTGTCAGAGCACAGAGTCTGCTTGAGCTTCCTCCTCTTCCCCTCCCCAATGCCCCCCTCTCACCTTCTCTCTCTAAAAAAAGAAACAAACAAATAAATAAAATCTTTTTAAAAAGCAAGCCATGAAAGAATCATATTGCTTTCGAGTAAATTAAAGGCATGCCAGAACAAAGTCCCAATTGATTTAAAGGAATCCAGCAAAACCCAGGACCAATAATGTAGAATTCAAAATGTCTGGCATTCAACAAAACTTTATTAGACATACAAAGAAGTAAGATAATATAACATTTATTCAGGAGAAAGCTCTATGGATGCAGATACGAAATGACAACTATAATGGAATTAACCAAGATTTTAAGATCTCTGGAAATATGTTACATATGTTCAAGAAACTAGTGGAAAGCAAAGAAGAAATGGAAGATATTAAAAAAGACCCAAATGCAACTTCTAGAATGAAAAATACAGTATTGGAAAAAAAAATACACTGGATAGAATTAATGGTTGGTTAGTAACATTGAAGAAAAACTTGAAATTAAAGACAAAGCAATAGAGACTGTCTAAAACTAAGCATAGAATTATAAGGACTAAAGAAATTAAGAACTAAAATAAAATTCTTTACCATATGTAAAATTTGAGTCTCAGAACGAGAGGAGAATGTTGGGGATGGTAAAGGAACAGAAAAATAGATCAAGAAATAATGGCTGGCATATCTGAGATTTCATAAAAAGTATAAGCATCAGGTTTAAAAATCCCAACAAATTTCAAGAAGAATAAACATAGAAAAACCATACCAAGACACATCCCAACCAAATTGTTGAAGAAAAAGTGATAAAGAGAGGGATGCCTGGGTGGTGCGGTTGGTTAAGTCTCTGACTCTTGGTTTCAGCTCCAGTCATGATTTCCAGGTCATGGGATAGAGCCCTCCTTTGGGCTTTGTGCTCAGTGCAGAGTCTGCTAGAGTTTCTCTCTCTCTCTCTCTTGCTTTCTCTCTCTCTCTCTCCTTGTGCCCCTCTGCATTCTTTCTTTCTCCCTCAAATGAATAAATAAATCTTTAAAAAAAAGTGATTAAGAGAAAAATCTTAAAAACAGGGCAAAATAAAAAAAAAACATGATATACAGAGAATCAAAGCTAAGAGTGATAGCACACTCTTGTCAGAAAAATAATTGTTACAGGCTGAATGTGCACGCCCCAAGTGCCTATGTTGAAGTCCTAAACCCCTGCACCTCAGAATGTGACTCTATTTTGAGATAGGTCTTTAAAGAGATAATCAAATAAGATCATATGCTGGGCCCTAATCCAATATGACTGGTATCTTTACAAGAAGAGGAGGTAAGGACACAAATGTACAGAGAAAAGACCATGTGAAGACATAGCAAGAAGGTGGCCATCTGGGAGCCAAGGAGAGAAGCCTTAGAAGAAACCAATCTGGCCGACACCTTGGTCTTAGACTTTTAGCCTCTAGAAGTAGGAACAAGTAAATGTCTGTTGTTTAAGCCACCTAGTCTGTGGTAGTTTGCATGGCAGCCCTAACAAATTAATAAAATAATGGAGCAAAATCTTTAAAGTTCTGAAAGGAAAAACAATCTGGCAATTTAAAATTATATCTGCATGAAAAGTATCCTTTAAGAATGAAGGTGAAGTAAAGACTTTTCTCAGATCATCAATATCAGAGAAAATTCATTACTAGTAGATCTGAACTAAAAGAAATGATAAACTTTCCTTGGGCGGTAGAAGAATGCTATCAGATTTATGTAAAGCACTAAAGAGTATCAAGGATCTTAAATAGGTGGGTAGATATAAACACACTTTTTCTCACTTAAAAATGCTTAAAGCAAAATTAATGGCAATGTATTGAGGGCTTTATAAAAGTGAAATGTATTACAAAATGGCACAAAAGATTGGAAGTGGGAAGTGAAGGTATACTGTTGTAAGGTTTTTATGCTGTAGGTGAGGTGGTATGATGTTTGATGAGAGACTGAAGTAAGTTGAGGATGTATATTGTGGTCTTAGAGCAACAATGAAAACAGAAATGCCAACAACAAGATAGATGAGAACCAGAAAAACAGAGAGGCGTAGCTAATAAACCAAGACTGAAGATAAAATGGAATATTAAGAAAAAAAAAATCCAACCCAAAACAAGACAAAAGAAACAAAGACCAAATGGGACAAATTTAAAGCAAATAGCAAGATGGTATATTTACATCTAACTGCACTAATAATTTTTTCTTTTATTGTCTTCATTTTTAGTGTGATATAATTTATATACAGCACTGTAAAAGTTTAACATGTACAGCATAATGATTTACATATATTGAGAAATGATTATAATAAATTTAAGTAGCATCCATCATCTCCTATAGATACATCAACCTCGTGATGAGAACTCAGAATTTACTCTCGTTAACAACTTTCAAATTATACTATATTGATAATTACATTAAATTTAAAAGGTCTAAACACTCCAATTAAAATGCATAGGCTGTCACATTGGACAAAAAACCAAGATGCAGCTGTTTGCAGACACAAGTAACCCACTTTAAATATAAATAGAAAGGAAAGGATGAATAAAGATATATGATGCAAGCACCAATCAAAAGACAGCTGGAGTGGCCACATTCCTATCCGACAAAGTAGATTTCAGAAAAAGGATTACTGCCAGGAACAAGGGGAGAAAGTATATAATAACAAAGGAGTCAGTTTATCAAGAGAAAATAATAATTCTAAATATATATGCATTTAATAACAAGAGCTTCACAATGCACAAAACCTGATAGAACTGAAAGGAAAAACAGTTGGCCAACTTGACCAACTAAAACATTATATCCAACAATAACAGAAGTACATTCTTTTCCAATTACACATGGAATTCATCAAGAAGGACTATACTCAAGGCCATAAATCAAGTATCAAAACATTTAAGAGGATGGAAATGATACAAAATAAGTTCTCTGACGATGATAGATTTAACGTAGAAAACAACAACAGAGATATGTGAAAATCCCCAAATATTTAGGAACTAGATAACATGTCCTAAATAACTCATGGATGAAAGCCTAAATCACAAGGAAAATTTGAAATATTTTGAACTGAATAACAAAAATATATTAAAAATTATAGGATGCAGCTATAAAAAATGCTTAGGCAGGAATTTATATCTTCAAATGCCTATGTTAGAAAAAGAAGATCTAAATTCCACCTTAAGAATTTAGAAAGAGGGGCAGCCTGGGTGACTCAGCAGTTTAGCTCTGCCTTCAGCCCAGGGCCTGATCCTGGAGACCCCGATGGAGCATGGAGCCTGCTTCTCCCTCTGCCTGTGTCCCTGCCTCTCTCTCTCTCTCTCTCTCTCTCTCTCTCTCTGTGTGTGTGTGTCTCTCATGAATAAATAAATAAAATCTTAAAAAAAAAAGATTTAGAAAGAGAAGAACAAATTAAACTCCAAGTAGTCAAAAAGAAAGCATAAAGATACAAAGAAATCAATAGAATTAAAACCAGAAAGATGAAAGCCAATTGTTCCTCTGGATGAAGATACAGAAATGATAGTCCATATCCTCCCATAAATAAAAGGGGTTTGGATTCCTTGCAAGTGTAGTGCCAAGCAGTGCTTCTCAAACTGGTCATGTGACATGCAGGGATAGGCAAAGCTACAGTTAACTTGCACATCTTCCTAGAGGATCATTTTTATTGGAAAGTTAGGGGGACAATGTTGTTATGGTAAATATAAAAATGAAATATAATATAAAAATGTACCTAGATTTTTAAACTGCAGTAAAAAGCACATAATATAAAATTGACCATTTTAAACATTTTAAGGGTACAGTTTAGTAGTGTTAAGTATATTCACATTGCTGTGAAACAGATTTACAGAAACTTTTCATCTTGCAAAACTGAAACTCTGTACGCATTAAATAGCTCCCCTTCCCCCTCCCCTCAGCCCCTGGTAGCTACCATCTACATTCTGTTGCTATGAGTTGGACTACTTCAGATACTGCATGTAAGTGGAACTGGATAATATTTATCCAATTTATCCAGTGTGATTGGCTTATTTCAGGTAGGATGATGTCTTTGACACATATTGTAACATGTGGCAGGATTTCCTTTCTTCTAAAGAATTGTATGAATTCCATTGCATGAATACAACACATTTTGCTTATCCATTTATCCATTGGTGGACATCTGGGTTACTTCTTCCTTTTGGCCAATGTGAATGATGATATGAACATATGGACATGATAGGGAGTTAGCTCTACCTACTATATTCTACATATCTCAGGGATCAGCTTTCACTTTTCTCTACCATTAGGCTTACTTTGGCAGAAAAGTTTGTGAAGTCCTGGTGTCGTGGTGAGAAACATGGTCTTAGAATCAGTACAACCTGGATTTATGAATACCAGATCTGCTATCAGTTACCTCTGTGACTCTTAGTAATGACTAAACCTTTGGAAGTCTTATTTATCTACCTGCAAAATGAAGAATCAGTAACTATAACTAGTATAGCTACAATGCTTAGCACAGTGCCTGGCACACAACTAATGCTCAATAAATAGTAGCTAGTGCTACTCTATTGGTGTTTTCTGTAAATGACACCAAAGTCTGTTTCTTCTTCCTCATAGTATTGTCCCTCATGATTTGGAAATATGTCTACCCTTACTTCTTTTCAGAGAAGTACCCTCTTTGAAGAACTATTTTCTGTGTACCCTTACTTCTTACCTAGCTCTGGGAAGCTCCAATAATTACTTGCACATGCTGTTTACAAATTCCTCAAATTTATTTCCTTCTGCTATAAGGGCTTTATAGTTGGCTTATTAGCCCTTAAGATGTGATGCTCACTTTCATATACTGCTTTTGTAAATCCAAATGGGTTTAACCATTTTAGCAAGCCATTTGGCAATATGTAACATGACCCTTAAATATGTCCATACCCTCCAGAAAGAGTCCATATGCATTGACTTAGTTGTATTTTTTCTAAAAAATCTAAAGAAGTATTCTGAAATGCAAAGCTTCATGAACATTAATGTTCATCAAAATGTGAAATATAAAAATGAGAATAATGCAAATGTCTAGGAATAGGGAAATACTTTAAAAAGTAGGGAACAGTTAAATAATAGATGCTTATTAAAACTTACAATATTATAGGGAGTTTGATTCAGCAGTCCCTATGAAATAAAACATTCTTATATAGTTTTAAGTAGAAAAAAAAGATAATTTTCAACCACACAAAATTATGCAGGCATAAACACAACACATGCTAATTTATGTTTTAGTCTTCCATTCCACTAAGATTCTATTACGGGTTAGGTCTTGTGCAAGATTCTGAGGACAGGTACAAACACAGTTGAAATTCTTATTCTGAAATGTCTTGCAACCTAGCTGAGAGAGAGTTTTTAAAAACTGTGATAAGTCCTATAATGAAAGCATATGTTTCCTGAGAATGGAACAGAGGACAGGCCTTACTCTTCAGTGGAGTGGGAGCAGGATGATGGGCAGAGGTTACACAGAGGAATGATGTCTGAGCTGGCTTTTGGAGGATAACGAGGAAAAGGTCAGGCCAGCAGAGAATGGGAAGAAAAAGATGCGAAAAGGAGTAGAGAGCCTTCTGGACCAAGAGAATAGCATGTGCAAAGGTGGGAATGTCACATGGCATTCTGGAAGTGGCAAGTGGCTCCCCAAAGCAAGGATTTATGGTAATAAGGGGAACTACCAGTAGCTGGAGCCAGAAGGATTGATAGGATTCTTCATGTGACCAGGAGGAGTAGGAGTTAACCAGTATGGGCTTGATCCTGTGACTCTTAGGGAGGATTTAAGGCAAGAGAACAACACACTTGTAATTTGGAAGGTCATTTTGACAGCAGTGAGGAAGGGGCTATGACTAGAAGGAGGAGTCTGATGGGGACAGTACAGAAGAAGTACAGGAGCAAGTACAGGAGGAAACCAGGCAGGGTGAGAGCCTGCACTAAGAACATGGTGGTAGGGGAATAGAGGGAGCAAGGGATTGAAACAGGAGGAATCAACAGAACTTGGTGACTATATAGAGAGATTTCCATGTTTCTGGATTGAGCAGGTGGGCAGATGGTGGTGCCATCATTAAGATGAGAGCACGGGAGGAAGGGAAGGATTTGGCTTGGGGTATGGTGACTTTGAGATGTGATTTCTTTAAGTAATATAACTAAACGGATTTCTTGATTACAATTAAGTCACATACCATGCTTATGAGCCGTTTTTCATTAACTCCATCAGGGAGTAATGGGGTGCCCTGTTTAACAACCAAAGCTAGGGGAGTAATTTTGCCACAAGGAGACAGAGGCAATCTCAGAAGCAGTGATTGGAGTAATCCCAATACATGGTTAAGTTTAAGTCCTAGCTATAAATACACGTGCAAATGTATGCATGAATGTAGAGTAATTAATGCTAAATGTGTTGCACATTTTAACTTGCCTTGAGCATAACTTCAAATTATCATAAGTCATTGCGGTTTCAGGCATTCTGTTTCATAAGTATGTGTGTAGTTTGCATAACGAAACTTCAGATAATTAGATTCTGCACTTCCCAAACTCCCTTATTGCTAGGTGTCAGTTTACTAATTTCTGACCAAGAAATTGAAATAGTAATATGATTTCCAGGAATTGTTTTTTAAGGATTTTATTTATTTATTTCTCTCTCTCTTGTTTGAGAGAAAGAGAGACAGAGAATGAGCAGCATGTGCAAGCAGTAGGGGAAAGGCAGAGAGAGAGAGGGAGAGAGAGAATCTCAAGCTGACTTCACACTGAGCACGGACCTGGAGACGTGGGGCTTGATTTCGTGACCCCAAGATCATAACCTGAGCCCAAACCAAGAGACAATTAACAACTGAGCCACCCAGACAGCACTCCAGGAAGTATTTCTAATTGGAGAAGTGTGCCCTTTTTCTTCCCTTTCCTATCTCCTGCTGGATTGAATGTGGGTGGGATGGCTGGAGCTGGTGCAACTATATTTGATCCTGAGGCAAAAATGAGGGGTGAAAAAAAGGTATGCATGGGGTCATAACAGAGTGGCAGGAGCCTGAATCCCTGAAATCATGGGCACCAAATGCTCCAGACATATAAAAGAGAAATAAATCCTGTTTTTGTTTGTTTTTTTCCATCAGTAACTATTGGATCTAATCATGTTGAATTTAATTTCTGTTTTCAGGGGTGCCTGGCTGCCTCAATCAGTAGATACATACAACTCTTGAGCTTAGGGTCATGAGTTCAAGTCCCATGTTGTGTGTGGAGCCTACTTTTTAAAATGTTAAAAAATAGAAATAAAATAATTTCTGTTTTCATTAGTAAAATTTACATAAAATTTTTGTCCTCCCCATGTCCTGAGATTGTAATGATGCACTGAAAGCACTGGGGTGATGGATATGAACAAAAGAACTATAAAAACTATGTTCTGTTGGGGAAGAATTGCACACCACCAACTAAAGCCACAGGTGGTAATTCTCATTGTTGTTTGCTGGAGGCACAGGAGAGGGAATCATTAGCTCAGGGAAAGTGAGAATTAAGGACATTTGAACCAAAGCATCCTTGTAAGGAGACAATCACCAGGTTTGGAAGCAGTGTGGGGAGAGGGCATTTCAAGGATCATACAGCGTGGACGAAGGCAATGGGTATGTGCAACTAACAGGAGTGTTCTCTGGAAGGCTAGTGTGTTTAAGGAACAGTGTGTTATCCAGAATGTCCAGAAGGCCATATGCAATGGGACTGGCAAAAGATGAACCTGGGAAGGACCCTGAATGTCAAAAGAAGTAATTTGTACCTATTCTACAGGTAATTAAGAGCCATCTAAAAATCTGTAAAGATACGAAGTCTAGTCACAGCCTGCCATGGCAATGACCCCACAGTTCCATTTTCAGAACATCAATCGGTGGGTAGCAAAATAATGAAGGGACTCCTATATAAATGCATTATAATCACAAATTTTTTCCAGGGGCTCAAATAATTTTTTCAGGCAAGAAGTGGGAGTTGGAGGAAGGAAAAGAGGGAGGGAGGGACATATATATACACAAACACATACACATAATATGTACCTGTTCATGTTTAATAGATGCTCCAGATAATAGATAAGAGAGAAAAAAACCAGACAACTTGAATCAGAAAAGATTTCAAAGGAATGGAAGGAAGAGTTAAGACGAATTTTGAAAAGTTTAATTAAGATCATGAGATATTTTTGCCTTAGGGAAGGAGAAAGCTGTCTCTAAATTTATTTGTAATGAGATCTTCACACTTTCTTCCTTGGTCTATTTTTGTGGCTTCTTTGCAGGTTAATGGCAATAGATGTTAAATGCCTTTTTGACTCAGTTTCTAGAAATGTTACATGTGGTATTTATTTAATTTCAGGCTTATTTTTTAAATAAATACCCAAGGAAAATTTTATAATTTTAAAATTAAATTTTGCATTGGGAACAGGAGGAGAAGGAGGATATGACGTGCATCCCATGGGCCTACACTATGGCTAGTGCTTAGTCTACCTCACCTCATTTGGTTTATCCGTCAACGTAACACTAAGAGGGCAGGCATTTTGCACCCATATTACAGAAGGAGTTAAGGGTCTTAGAGACTGAAAATAACAGCCAGGTTCTTTCCAAGTGGCAGAGCCAGGATTTGAATTCTAATCAGCTTCACTGTAGAATCTATAATCTTTTAAAACCCAAAGAACATTGCGGCTCTGCCTCTCACAAGCTAAAAAACTAGGGCTTTGTTGTACAGCCATAATGAGATGAACTAAGTTATGCTCTGAATTCCCAAATGTGATGTTTCTGTGAACCTTGAAATGAGGCACACTAGGGATTCCAGGTTAAGTTTCGCATGGGAAGGAAATAGAGAATTCACCATTTTTTTTCTTGACAGTTTTATTTGGGTCCCTAGAATCTATGCAAAAATAACTTCTTTTTTTATTTTTTATTTTTTTGCAAAAACATCTTCTAAAGCCACTTGGAATGCTCTGGTCTCAGTGAGACAGGAGGGATAGCTGAGCAATTCTAAGCCACCTTAAGTCATTGAATCTCTTCACATATAAACCATATGTTTCATTGAAAGGTGTAGAGTATAAGGCTCTTGAACCACATGGGAAACTTTAAGAACATGGCAATGCCTTGTTATGGGCTATTTCTAGTCAGTTTGTTTCATAAACCTTGAATATCTCAAATCAAACAGGATATTAATCTGGATTTTTTCAACTTCTAAAATTCAAGAAAAGTGTTTGAACACTCATGGTAATGTGCTTTTAGTTTTCTTACTTCCTTTCCTCCGTGGTGATTTCATGGCATTGTCATGCATGTGACGGTAGAATTATGGTATTATGAGGCCAAAGCTCTGACATCAGATTGTGGGACCTTGATGGAGAGATAGGAAATGGTTGGAAAATGAAACACCTTGTATTGCCCTAAAGACCAAAAGTCAAGAGTTCACAAATTCTGGCATTTATCTTTCCAATCTTAACTTTTGATATTTCTTTTTTGCAAAGTCCCTTTGCCCATCAGCATAATGTTCATGATGAAATATGAATTTCCAACTCTGGGCCTTCCTCTCTGCCTGGAATGTACTTTTTTCCCCCACTGATTTGCCTCTGTCTTGCTCTTCTTTTATGGAACAATGCAAATCTCAACCTTACCAGAAAGCTTTTGTGGTTTTTACAGTCTGCTCTTCCTTTGGAACTTAAAATTCTGCTGTTTCATGTTATTTTTAATCCCTTACCTTAATTTGTTTGCCTCTGATTAAATTATTTGAGAGTGTCATCCACTTAGTGGGTGCTTAGGAAATGCTCATTGAGAGTTGAGAGAGCCTGGAGCAGCCCCTGGGAACGTGCACCCTTTCAGCTGCATGGCAGGTAAAAGGAAATGCAGCATGACTCTCAAAACCTCCGCCCCTTTAGGGATCTCTTCCTGCCCCAGCTCTGTTCTCAGCCTTCTCATTTCTGGTGTTCCCTATTCTACTTCCTGCAATTTCCTGTTTGCTCACATCTTGCCAAACATTATCTTCTGATCCCCATCTATCAGATCCCCAGGATTCTTGATGCTTCTACTGTTGCCTTGCCCACAGAGCAGGAACACGGTGCATGTGGTCTCAGAAATACCAGGATACACAGCTTCTCTGGTTTTTTGAAGGACTGACAATTATCCTGGTACCTATACCTCATTTGTAAGATGGAGGTAATAACACTTCATATAGTCATGAGAAATTACTGATATAGTGTCTGAAGCTTTATTTTGGTACAGGAAATATAATAAGCACTTAATAAAACGTTAGATCTTATAAGCTTCCTCTTTATGCCTGTACTTTCTCACACCTGGAATTACTTGTTCTGCAATTACTGGTTCACAGTTCATGTTTAGCCTCTTTTTTTCTATTCTGTCTGCATCTAAGACAGGAAATATTTCAGTCTGGAAAAATCTCTAGCATCATCTTCCCACTTGCATATTTTCTGATGAGAAGTCTGCTTTTATTCTTATCTTTGTTTCTCTGAATGTATCTTTCGTCCCTGGCTGCCTTCAGGATTTTTTTATGTGCTTCAGGTTCTCTGAGCTACTTGGGTCTGTGGTTTGATTTTCTTTGTTATTTTTAGAAAAGTTTCAATTTATTGTTTCTTAATCCTGTATGCTGCCTGCAAGCAAGACACTTTAAATATAAAGACAGGGCAGCCTGGGTGGCTCAGAGGTTTTAGCGCTGCCTTCAGCCCAGGGCATGATCTTGGAGACCTAGGATCGAGTCCCACGTCAGGCTCTCTTCATGGATCCTGCTTCTCTCTCTGCCTCTCTCTCTCTCTATGTCTCTCATGAATAAATAAATAAAAATATTTATATATTTATATAAAAATAAATAAATATAAAGACAAAAATGTTTAAAGTAAAAAAAAAACCCCAAAACACCAGACTTATGCTAATGATAATCCAAACAAAGCTGGACCGGCATTCTCATAGGCAGCACATAACAGAGTCCTATTTTTCTACTCAATCTGACTATTTCCACCTTTTAGCTGAGGTGTTTAGATGATTTTAAGTTTCTAAATTACATGTCTATGTTTCTGTATATATGTAATGTGTCTTTTCTCCCCTCTGATTAAAAAAAAATGTTAACCTTTAACTGTGGCAAAAACACACAACCTAGAATTTATCATCACAGCCATTTTTAATTTTACAGTTCTGTACTATTAAGTATCTCATAGTGTTGAGCGACAGATCTCTGGAACTTCTTTATTTGGAAAAATGGAACCTCCACACCCACTGACAAGAAGTACCCATTTCCTCCGCTTCCCAGCCCCTGGTAACCCCCATTCTACTTTCTATTTCCATAAATCTGACAACTATACATAACTTATATAAGTGGAATTGGACAGTGTTTGTCCTTTGTGAGTGGCTAATTTGATTTAGCTTAATTTTCTTAAGGTTCATCTATGCTTATAGCATGTGACAGAATTTCCGTTCTTTTTAAGGTTGAATAATGTTTCATGGTGTGTATACCACATTTTATTTATCCACTCATATGTCAGTGGCCCTTTGGAGAACTCCCCCCTCTTGGCCGTTGTGAATAATGTGGCTATGAACATGGGTATGATACTACCTCTTTAAGACCCTCCTTTCAATTCCTTTTTTTTTTTTTTTTTTAGATTTATCTATTCGTGAGAGACAGAGAGAGAGAGAGAGAGAGAGAGAGAGAGCAGAGGCAGAGGCACAGGCAGAGGGAGAAGCAGGCTCCATGCAGGGAGCCCGATGTGGGACTTGATCCCGGGACTCCAGGATCACGCCCTGGGCCAAAGGCAGGCGCTAAACCGCTGAGCTACCCGGGGATGCTCCTACTTTCAATTCTTTTGGTTAAAACCCAGAAATGAGATTGCCAGACCATATGGTAATTCTGTTTTTACTTTTTTGAAAAACTGTACTCTTTTTTACAGTGGTCGCACCATTTTATAATTCCATCAATGGTGCACAAGGATTCTAATTTCGCCACATCCTTGCCAACATTTTTTATTATTATTTTTTATATTATCCTAATGGTGTGAGATGATATCTCATTATGTTTTTGACTTTCATTTTGCTAATGATTAGTGATGTTAACCATCTCTTCATAAGCTTTTTTGGCTATTTAGATATCATCTTTGGAGAAATGTACTTAAATCCTTTACCCATTTTTAAATCAAGATTTTTGTTTTGTTGTTGTTGAGTTGTAAGAGTACTTGTATATTCTAAATATTAACCCCTTATCAGGTATAATTTTCAAATATTTTCTCCCATTCTGTAGATTGCCTTTTAACTTTATTTTCTTTGTTGCCTTTGTTTTCTTATTATGCAGAGCTTTTTATTTTGATGCAATCTCATTTGTCTATCTTTGTTTTTGTTGCCTGCATTTTTGGTGCCATGTTCAAAACAACATTGTCCAGACCAGTATCAGGAAGCTTTCCCCCTGTGTTTTCTTTTAGTAGCTTCATGGTTTCAGTAGTTTATGGTTTCTGGTTTTAGTTAAGTTTTTAATTTATTTTGAGTTGATTTTTGTATATGATGTGAAATAAGGTTCCAATTTAATTCTTCTCTCTGTGGGCTATCTAGTTTTCCCAAGACCACATATTGAGGAGATTGTCTTTTCCACATTTTGTGCTTTTAGCATTCTTATCAAAGATCAGTTAGCTGTATGTGTGTGGTTTTATTTCTGGGCTCTTTATTCTGTTCTATTGGTCAATATGCCTGTTTTTATGCCAGTACCAGCCTATTTTGGTTACTGGACCATTGTACTATATTTTGAAATCAGAAAGTTTGATGCCTCTAGTTTTGTCCTTCTTTTTCAAGATTTCTTCGGCGTTTTGGAATCTTTTATGGTTCTGTGCAAATTTTAGGGCTGTTTACTCCATTTCTGTAAGGAATTCCATTAAAATTTTGATAGGTGTTGCATTGACTCTATAGATCACTTTGCATAGTATGGACATTTTAACAATATAAATTCTTCCAATTCATGAACAAAATGTGTTCATTTTTATACTAACTTCGATCACTGGAACTAACCCTAGTTTCTGGACCTCTGGTTTTTGGGGTTTTTAAAAAGATTTTTATTTATTTATTTATTTATTTATTTATTTATTTATTTGAGAGAGAGAGAGCATGAGCAGGGTGGGGGGCAGAAGGAGAAGCAGACTCCTTGCTAAGCAGGGAGCCTGATGCAGGGCTGGATCCCAGAACTCCAGGATCATGACTCGACCTAAAGGCAGACTCTTAACTGATTGAACTACCCAGATGCCCCTCTGGACCTCTATTTTAAGAAGGATTCTGAAGCTCCATCTAGACTGAGACCAAGAGCTCTATGATAGATGGGAGATATTTGACATGGGTGCAGGAGAAGGAAGTAGAGAAAAGCTTACCATGTGTTTGACTTTCCTAGTTTAGGCAAAGACATATCACTGAAACTTAGCAATGTTGAAAAAAGATAAGCTTTTTCTTTGCATTAAAATCCTAGCTCTAAAAATAAGTAGCTGTATAATACTGTGCAAATTAGTATTTCTGAGCTTTCCTCATCTGTAAAGTAGAAATACCATCTCAAGGAATTTTGTTACTTATAGTGCTGATAGGACTAGATTGAAGGCAATGCTGAGGGTTGAAGCTCCTTTCATAAGAAATTTGCAGAACTCCAAGAAGAGGGCAGAGGAGATCCTAGAAGAAACTGCTAACACACTTGTGTGTTCATTTTCAATTGCTTTGGGGACTTTGCAGCTTAAAACAGTTTCTACTTATTAGCCCATAGTTCTGTGGGTCAGAATGGCCTCTGCTGGGTTCTCTGCTCAGGGTCTCACATTGCTAGAATCAAGGTGTTGGCCAGGCTGGACTCTTAGCTGAAGATTATGGAAAAGAATTCACTTTTAAGCTTATTCAAGTTGCCAAAATCCAATTCCTCCTGACTGTAGGTCTGAAGTCCCCATTTCCTTGTTAGTTGCAAATCTGAGGTCTCCATCTCCTTGCTAGTTGCATATGGGATCTTTTCTCTGTTTCTACAGGCTACCCACATTCTTCTCATGTGTGCCCTCCATCTTTAAGCTGGAAAGGACACATAAAATCCTTCTTATGCTTGAAAACCCTCTATTTTAAAGAGTTCATGTTGAGGACTTCTGGGGAAGATGGTAGAGTAGGAGGATCCAAAGCATACCTCATCCCACAGATACAGCTAGACAACACCCACATCAGTATAAATAACCTAGAAAGTGACCCAAAGACTGGCGGAACAGACTCTCTACAGCTAAATGTAGAGAAGAGGCCATATCAAGGGGTGGATGTGCATTTGGGAGCTAAATGAACTCACAGGACTGTTTTTGGGAGGGAAGGACACTGATAGCAGAGAGAAAGGAAAAAAACAGACCTCACACTGGCATCCCAGGTATGGGGAGCCTGCAGTAGAAAGACAAATCTGGGTTCCTGGGTGGCTCAGTGGTTTAAGCATCTGACTCTTGGTTTTGCCTCAGGTCATGATCTCACAGTCATGGGATCAAGCCCACTTTAGGCTCAGGACTCAGTACAGATTCTACTTCAGATTTTTCCTCCCCCTCTGCCCCTCCTTTCTCTTTCTCTCAAATAAATAAATAAAATCGAAAGAGAAAGAAAGAAAGAAAGAAAGAAAGAAAGAAAGAAAGAAAGAAGAAAGAAAGACAAATTCCCAGAACATTTGGCTTTGAAAACCAGAGGAGCCCAATTTCTTGAGTTCCTACAATCAGTTGGGCTTAACACTTAGAACACTGAGAATCAGTGGGCCTGGCTCTGGGAGAGTCCGGAGGGTGATAGAACACTGAGTCCTTGCCCTTACAGAGATAAGAGAACAAACAGCCTTGAGGAGACAGCATGAAGCAGCCATTTGAAAAACTCCCAAGGAATATAGGAGGCAGAATTATTTTATTAATCACAGAACCCTCATTAGAAGGGCAAGGATCTTGGGGAGACTTCACCAAGAACAAAGGAGCTGTTCACCAAGAACAAAGCTACACTTGCCACTTAACTTGATAACAGCTTGGCCTGCCCCCTGTGTTTTCCTGCAGACATGCCCTCTACAGCCATGTCTGAAGTTCAAGTCCCCTCCCACAACAGATCCAAGAAAACCTTGCTAAGATTGTATGCCTTACCCCTATGTTCTCTAGTGGACCTGCCCCCTCCAGTTCACCCTTGGCTGGAGCCCACTTAAAGTAGTGCCAGAAACCTACCAGTGTGTCAAGCACCACTCCAAAGTGACTCCTGCCCCAGGGAGAGGGGAAAATAACTACATATACTATTCTGACTGTGGCCCCTGCAGTGGGTTGGGGACAGACATCTGGTCTGACTACAGGCCCCATTCACCAATGAAAGCTTCTCAGGGGACACCACAGAGAAAGCATTCTGCAGTTTAGTGCTACTGCATCTCTGGCAAACACCTGGAAAAGTCAAGTCCAAAGTGGCTCCAAACTGGCCCACTAACAGCAAAGTGGCACCAAACCTTGCCCACAACAGGCAAAGACAGCCATTGTAGATGACTGGGCTGAAGGCAAAAGTGGCTCAGGCACAATAGCAGAGTACACACAATGCATATAGGAGACCTCCCTAAAGTGCCAGATTCTGGTGAACAGGGGACAGTGCACTGCAGGCACTCCAAGACCTCTTCTTCATAAGGCCACTACTTTCAATAGTGGGAGACATAGCTGACTTTCCTAATAGACACCATGAGTTAGACAAATTAAAGAGACAGAAGAATATGTCCCAAATGAAAGAATAGGACAAAATCATAGTAAGAGCCTAAATGAAATAGATACAAGGGAATTTAAAGCAGTGATTATAAAGTTACTCATTTCACTTGGTAAAATGGAGGAGGACTGTAGTAAGACCCTGAATAATGAGATAAAAAACATAAAAAAGAACCAATCAAAGATGAAGAACTCAATGACTGAAATTAAAAATACACTAGATGGAATAAATAGTAAACTAGAGGGAGCAGAAGAATGGATCAGTAACTTGGAGGACAGAGTAATGGGAAATCAAGCTGAACAAGAGAGAGAAAAAAATTAAAAATAAAAATAGACTTAGGGAAACTCAGTGACACTACCAAGCATAATAATATTCATATTATAGGGATCCCAGAAGAAGAAGAGAGAATAAAAGGGGGCAGAAAACTTATTTGGAAAAATAATAGCTGAAGACTTCCTGAATCTAGGAAAGGAAGCAGAAATCCAGGTGTAGGAGCCACAGAGAATCCCCAGCAAAATCAACCCAAGGAGATCCACACCAAGACAAATAGTAATTAAAATGGCAAAAAGTAGTGATAAAGAGAGAATCTTAAAAGCAGCAAGAGAAAAATAAGACAGTAACATACAAAGGAAACCTCTTAAGGCTAAGAGCTGGTGTTTCAGTAGAAATTTTGTAGACTAGAAAGAAGTACCATAAACACTCAAAGAGCTGAAAGAAAAAAATCACTGCAGTTAAGAATACTCTATCCAGAAAGGTTATCATTCAGAATAAAGGAGAAATAGTTTCCCAGACAAACAAAAGCTAAAGGTATTATCACCACTGAGCCAGCCTTATAACAACTGTTAAAGGGGACTCTGAGTAGAAAAGAAAGATCATAGATAGGAGTAGTAAAAGTAGAAAACACAAGGCAGTAAAAATAAATATAGTTGTAAAAATCAGTCAAGGGATTCACAAAATAAAAGAGTGTAAAGTATGACACTATATACCTAAAATGTGGTGGAGACAGAAGTAAAAGATGGGTTCAAACTTAGGTGACCATCAACTTAATATAAACTGCTATATGCAGAAGATGTTATATACAAACCTAATGGTAACCACAAATCAAAAACCAGTTATAGGTATGCAAAGAATAAAATGAAGGGAATCCAAGTCTATCACTACAGAAAGCCAGCAAACTATTAGAGAAAAGAAAAAGAGAAAAGGAATAGAGACAACTTACAAAAACAATCATAAAACAAATAACAAAGTGGCAATAAGTACATACTTATCAATAATTACTTCGAATGTAAATGGACTAAATACTCCAGTCAAAAGACAGCACCCTTTTGGGAGGAATGGATTAAAAAAGTAAGACTCATCTTTATGCTGCCTACAAGAGACTCATTTCAGACCGAGAGACACCTGCAGATCTAAAGTGAAGGAGTAGAAAAGCTTTTATCATGCAAACAGAAGTGAAAAGAAAGCCAGGGTATCAATATTTATACTGTACAAAACAGACTTTATTTTTTTTTTAATTTTTATTTACGATAGTCACACAGAGAGAGAGAGAGAGAGAGGCAGAGACATAAGCAGGCTCCATGCACCGGGAGCCCGATGTGGGATTCGATCCCGAGTCTCCAGGATCGCGCCCTGGGCCAAAGGCAGGCGCTAAGTCTCTGCGCCACCCAGGGATCTCCCAAAACAGACTTTAAAACAGACTATAGCAATAGAGAAAGAGGAAAACTTTATAATCATAAAAAGAACACTCCAATAAGAGGATAAAGCAATTGTAAATATATTTGCACACCTCATGGGAGATAAAAGCAGTTAATAAAAACACAAAGGAAATAATAGATAGTAATATAATAATAGTAGGGATTTTAACACCCTACTTCCATCAATGGATAGACCATCCAAACAGAAAATCAACCAAGAAAACAGTGTCTTTGAATGATACATTCCATCCTAAAACAGCAGAACACGCATTCTTCTCGAGTGTAAATACATTCTCCAGAATAGATCACATACTATGTCACAAAACAAGTCTCAACAAATTCAAAAAGATCAAAATCATATACTTTTTCAGTCCACAATACTATGAACCTAGAAACCAACCACAAGGAAGTATCTGGAAAGAACACAAATTTATGGAGGTTAAACAATATGCTGCTAAGTGATAAATAGGCCACCAAGAAATCAAAGAAAAAATTTAAAATACATAGAAACAAATGAAAATGAAAATACAATGATCCAAAATCTTTAGGATGCAGCAAAAGCTGTTCTATGAGAGTTTATAGCAATACAGGCCTACCTCAAGAAGCTAGAAAATTTCAAATAAACAACCTCATCTTTCACCTAAAGGAGTAAGAAAAGAACAACAAACAAAACCCAAAGTCAGTGGAAATAATAAAGATTAGAGCAGAAATAACCAAAATAGAAACTGAAAACAAACAAACAAACAATAGAACAGATCAGTGAAACCAGGAGCATCTTCTTTGCCAAGATCAACAAAATTGATAAACCTTTAGCCAGACTCATCAAAAGAGAGAGAGAGAGGGAGAGAGAGAGAAAGAGAGGGGACACTCAAATAAACAAAATAAAAAATTAAGAGTAGAAATAACTCATACTACAGAAATACAAAGGATTTTAAGAGAATATTAATTTAATTATTTAATGATATCAAATGAGAAGCAGAAGAAGAAATAGTCAGAAGGAGAAGCAGCTCCAGCAACCGGAGCCTGACATGGATTGATTGGGTCACCAGATCGCCCCTGGGCAAGCAAGCGCAACCACTGCGCTACCCAGGATCCACATTTTAAGAGAATATAAAAAATACATGCCAACAAATTAGACAGCCTAGAAGAAATAAATAAATGTCTAGAAACATATAGCTTCCCAAAACTGAGTCAGAAAGAAATAGAAAATTTGGAGACCAATTACCAGCAATAAATTGAACCAGTAAACAAAACCCAAACAAAATCAAAGTAAGAGAACCCAGGCAATTCTCGTGAATCCAACGAAATATTTAAAGAGTTAATACTTATTTTCCAAACTGATCCAAAAAAATTAAGAAGAAATTCACTCTATGAAGCCAGTATTACCCTGATACCAAACTAGGTGAAGCAACTACAAAAAGAGAACCTCAGGCCAATATCTCTGATGAACACAGATGCAAATATCTTCAACAAAATATTAGCAAAGTGAATCCAATAATACATTTAAAAATATCATTCATCATGATCGGGTGGGATGTATTCCTGGGATGCAAAGAATAAATGGGCCCATATTCGCAATTAATTCAATATTTGCACATCAATCAATATGATATATCCCATCAGCAAGAGACAAGATAAAAATCAAATGATCATTTCAATAGATGGGAAAAAAGCATTTGACAAAGTACAGCATCCATTCATGATAAAAACCCTCAATAAAGTAGGTCTATGTATTTATTTATTTTAAAGATTTTATTTATTTATTTATTTATTTATTTATTTATTTATTTGAGACAGAGAGAGAGAGAGAGAGAGAGACAGAGACACAGGCAGAGGGAGAAGCAGGCTCCATGCAGGGAGCCTGATGTGGGACTTGATCCCTGGACTCCAGGATCCCACCCTGAGCCAAAGGCAGATGCCCAACCGCTGAGCCACCCAGGCATCCCAACAAAGTAGGTTTAAAGGGAACATATGTCAACATAATAAAGGCCATATATGAAAAACATACAACTAGCATCATAATCAATGATGAAAAACTGAGAACCTTTCCCAAAACGTCAGGAACAACAAAAGATGTCCTTTCTCATCACTTTTGTTCAGCATAGTACTGGAAGTCCTAGCCACAGCAATCAGACAACAAAAAGGAATAAAAGGTATCCAAATTGATAAAGAAGTAAATCTTTCACTATTTGCAGATGACATGATACTCTATATAGAAAACCCTAAAGATACTACCAAAAAACTACTAGAATTGATAAGTGAATTTAGTAAAATAGCAAGATACAAAAACAATATACAGAAATCTGTTGCAGTTCTATTTACTAATAATTAGGTAGCAGAAAGTCAATTAAGAGAATAATCCCATTTTTAGTTGCACCAAAAATAATACAAAACCTAAGAATAAACTTAAACAAAGAGATGGAAGACCTGTACTCTGATAACTATAGAACAGTGATGAAAAAAATTCAAGATGACACCAAGAAATGGAAACACATTCCATACTCATGGATTAGAAGAACAGATACTGTTAAAATACCTATACTATATAATGCAATCCCTGTCAAAACACCACCAGCATTTTTTGCAGATCTAGAACAAACTATCCTGAAATTTGCCAGGAACCACTAAAGATCTCAAATAGCCAAAGCAATCTTGATAAAGAAAAACAAAGCTGGAAAAATCACAATTCCAGATTTCAAGCTATATTACAAAATGGTACTAATTAAAACAGTATGGTACTGGTATAAAAATAGGCACATAGATTAATGGAATAAAATAGAAAACTCAGAAATAAAACCACAGTTAATAGTTGATTAATCTTCGAAAAAGGAGGAATGCATATACAATGGGAAAAAGATGGTCTCTGCAACATATGGTGTTGGGAAAAGTGGACAGCTACGCAAAAAAATGAAACTGGGCCACTTTCTTTCACCATACACACAAATAAACTCTAATTGGATTAAAGAGATAAATGTGAGAACTGAAACCATAAAAATCCTAGAACAGAGCATGGACAGACAGTAATATCTCTAACATTGGCTGCAACTACATTTTTCTAGATATATCTCCTGAGGCAAGAGAAATAAAAGCAAAAATAAACTACTGGGATTACCTGAAAATAAAAAGTTTCTGCACAGCAAAGGAAACAGTCAACAAAACTAAAAGGCAACCTACTGAATAGGAGAATATATTTGTAAATGACATATCTGATAAAGGATAGTATCCAAAATGTATAAAGAGCTGATACAAACCAATACCCCCAAACAAATAATCCAGCTAAAAAATGGGCAAAAGACATGAACAGAAATTTCTCCAAAGAAGGCATCCAGAGGGCTAACAGACAAATGAAGAGATGTTCAACATCACTATTCATCAGGGGAATGCAAATCAAAACTACATGAACTTTCACCTCACTAGTGTTAGAATGGCTAAAATCAACAACACAAGAAACAACAGGTGTTAATGAGGATGTGGAGAAAAAGGAACCCTTGGGCACTGTTGGTGGGAATGCAAACTGGTGCAGCCACTGTGGAAAACAGTATGGAGGGGCCTCAAAAAACTGGATATAGAACTACCCTATGATCTAGTAATTGCACTACTGAATATTTACCCAAAGAATACAGAAATATTAATTTTAAAAGATATACACATTATTTATAATAGCCAAATTATGGAAGCAGCCCAAATGTCCATCAATAGATGAATGAATAAAGAAGATGTGGTGTGTGTGTGTGTGTGTGTGTGTGTATTTATATACATATATATAATATATACCACTGTATATATTATATATTATATATTATATATTATATATTATATATATTCCACTGTATATATATATATATTCACTGTATGGCCACTGTACATAGTATATACAGTGTATATATCCCACTGCATATAATATGTACAGTGGAATATTATTCAGCCATAAAAAGGAATGAAATCTTGCCTTTTGCAACAACTTGGATGGAGCTAGGGAGTATAATGCTAAGTGAAATAAGTCACTCAGAGAAAGACAGATATCATATGATTTCACTCATATGTGGAATTTAAGGAGCAAAACAAGTGAACAAAGAAAAAAAGAGACAAACCAAAAAACAGACTCTTAATTATAGGGAACAAATAGATGGTTACCAGAGGGGAAGTGGTGGGGGATGGATGAAAGAGGTGAAGGAGATTAAGAGTACACATATCTTGATGAGCACTGAGTAATCTAAGGAATTGCTGAATCACCAGATAGTACACCTGAAACTAATACAACACTGTATGTTAACTATACTGGAATTAAAATTAAATAAAGAAAAAAAATAAAATTAAATAAATAAATAAGTAAAATTAAAGAAAATAAAGGATTCCTGTTGTTAGACTATGCATATCTGGATAGCCTTCCTACCTTTTCTTTTTTTCTTAAGATTTTATTTATTTATTCATGAAAGACACAGAAGGAGAGGCAGAGACATAGGCAGAGGGAGAAGCAGGCTCCTGCAGGGAGCCCGATACGGGACTTGATCCCAGGACCCTGGGATCATGACCTGAGCCAAAGGCAGACACTCAACCACTGAGCCACCCAGGCATCCTATCTTAAGGTCAACTGATTTGGGATTTTAACAATATCTACAAATTGCCTTTGCAGCAGCATTTACATCAGTGTTTGGCTGAAGAAACCCATTTCTAGGATATGGAGATCTTGAGGTCCATCTGAATGGACCAGAATTCTGCCTATGACACACCCTAATGGGAAGGATCAAAGGATACGTGTGATGGTCGGCTGAGGAACCCCAGGGGCCATGTGCCTCTTGGGACACAGGCAGAGCAGGGGAGGCACTGGGAGGGCCAGGGTCCCTGTGGTGATCTATCAGGCAGAAAGCCAGAGGGGCCTCGGGGCTTTCCAAACCCAGACATAGAGGCTCCAGGTTAAGCCCAGGAACAGCTACCTGGGGACTGTGGTGTGAGGTCAAATCAAAGATAAGATTTAATGGAGAAAGCTGCTCTTTCACTCCGTAATTTCACCAAAGCAAGGAGAAGAAACTGCACACAGGTAATTCTGCTTCTTGGGGGCTCCCCAAAGATTTTCTCTTGTCACCTTAGACTGCTGTATCACTGAGTGTTCATGTAGATTATTGTCTGCTGGTCTTCCAGCTTATGATCTGTAATAAGGCATTGCCATAAACGAGATGCACATCGAGAAGGTGATTCCAGAAGATAGAATTGTCCTTGCTCAAGGTGCGTAAACAGGGAAAAACCAATCTGAGGCTGTGAAAAGAGACAAAAGTTCAAAATACAACTTTCATAGCATTCATTATACATGCATGCTTGGAGTTGTTTGAGAAATATTTATTATCACAGAGAAAAGAAGCGAATTTTACCTAGTGTTTGCTTCGTCTTTCAATAAAATTCAAGAAGATGTGGACCAAATCAAAGACAAAAGATTAATGAGAGAAAGATTGAGAGGAGAAAGAAAGAAATATGGAGATGCATATGATACTGAGAAGCCTTGAAGAAAAATAAAAATGCATACTACAGTTGAGTCATGTATTAGTATCAGAAAAACAAATAACTCACCATTAATAGATTATTTAAGTCAAGTGTAATACACACTTGAAAAGTTCTCCTGGAATGCAGGGAAAAAGAAAAATACAATTTTTAAAGTGAACAAACAGTAAACAAAATGTGGTACGTGTTAATATGCATTTTTTTGGGGGTACAGGTAATAGAAATTTATCTCTAACAAATTTAAGCATCAAAGGAAATTTATGGGCTCACAAGAATGAGACGGCTCAGAGTGCTTTTCGGCTTCTAGCAAGTCTCAAGACTGCCCTTCCATGATTGTCAACTCCAAAACTTTTCCATTTCATTGGCTTTTTCTCTTACTATGTTGAGCTAAAACATTCATTGTAAACGAGGTATTTATCTGCTCCTTTGCTCATTGACAGTATTAAATGCATTTAAAGTCCATCTCAGGTCCCCTTTTCCAGCTGGAACCATGGAGGGTGCAGAAGAGAAGAAAAAGAAGGTCCCTGGTATGCCAGAAACCCTTAAGAAAAGGCGAAGGAATTTCGCAGAATTGAAGATCAAACATCTGAGAAAAAAGTTTGCACAAAAGATGCTTCGAAAGGCAAGGAGGAAGCTTATCTACGAAAAAGCTCAGCCTTCCCACAAGGAATACAGGCAGATGTACAGGACTGAGATTCGAATGGCGAGGATGGCGAGAAAAGCTGGCAACTTCTACGTGCCTGTAGAACCCAAATTGGCATTTGTCATCAGGACCAGAGTATCAGTGGTGTGAGCCCAAAGGTTTGAAAGGTGTTGCAGCTTCTTTGCCTTCGTCAGATCTTCAATGGCACCTTTGTTAAGCTCAACAAGGCTTCAGGTAACATGCTAAGGATTGTGGAACCATATATAGCATGGGGGGCCCCAAACCTGAAGTCAGCGAATGAATTGATCTACAAGCGTGGTTATGGCAAGAAGCGAATTGCCCTGACCGGTCACACATTCATTCCCTGATCTCTTGGTAAATACGGCATCATCTGCATGGAGGATCTGATTCACGAGATCTATACCATTGGAAAACGTTTCAAAGAAACAACTTTTTATGGCCCTTCAAATGATCTTCTCCTCTCCACGTGGCGGAATGAAGAAAAAGACCACTCATTTTGTAGAAGGTGGAGATGCTGGCAACAGGGAAGACCAGATCAATAGGCTTATGAGAAGGATGAACTAAGGTATCTACCATGATTATTTTTGTAATCTGGTCTGTTAATAAATGACTGCTTTCAAATGGAAAAAACAAAAATAAAGTCGATCTCAGGAAAGAGTCCTTTTCCAGAAAGGGGAGCCTCTGTTTCTAGAAATTAACACAGAAAACCAAATGTGATTCTATTTCCACCGGCTAGTTCCCATTTCCTGACTTGGCTTCCTATTATGTTTAAAGAATTTGTCATTGGGTTTGGGACTCTTGTTTTCACTTAAATAAGAATGGAAGCTTATTACTGTATAAGTTCTAGGCAATCATGCTGCATTTCTTCCTGTATATCAGGAGGATACTTGCAGCGAGCAGATCTTGTCCTCACAGCCTGTATTGCACCCCAGAGCTGGGCCGGGAGTGCGCAGGAGATAGTGCTGGCCACCAGGTGGTGCTCCTGGTCCTTGCTGTTTTCGTTCTGGGTGCTTGAGCAATAGTTCTGCAAAAACCTAGACTTGGACAAAAGAGATTGCTTATACCAGAGCTCACACAATTAGGTAATTAGAGATAGGGTTGCTATGGTGATGAGGGGGTATGGCTTGGGATGTTTACGGCTTCGTAAAAGCCAATGCTTTATAAGCTATCACACTGCTTCTTTGGATGATAATGGCTGGCATAGCAAGGTCATGAAAATCCCCTAAGATTGTGCAAGCTGTACTGGTTGCTATTCTTTTTATGTTCCTCTGTGATTTGAGGGTTATAACCCGGGTGTTGAGAGTGACAGATTGTACTTCTTTTAACATGTTTATCTTATTCCACATTGGACTTTTAATTTTTTTCCACGTTTGTTTTCTCTCCATCACCATCATTTCTCAAAGTATTTTTCATAAAAATATTCTGTGAGAAAAGACTTCATGGTCTAACAAGTTTAGCTCTTGGAGATTCACAATATATACCTGCATATTAAAATCTACAAAGTCTCATTTCATTTCCAAAAAGTCAAATGACAATTGAATCCATCTTACTGGAATAGTGATGAATACTTAGAGAATCTATTCTTATTTCTTGCTCAGATATTAATGAATATTCAGTTAAAAATGGGTTCAATTATAATTTATCATGTTTAGTAGATTTCCCCAATGAGGTGCTGGGTTCTTTTCTGTGGCACAGGCCCAATAAATGTTAATTGTTGTTTATGGGCTCCTAAGAAATGTTTTTGAATTGATATCTATCCATGAATATATTGATTGCAATTATTCTTTATTTTTTATTTTTTGCAATTATTCTTTATAAGTGATCTTTAGCCCTCAGTTTTAGAGGGAAAATGAATTCAAGACCAAGACATAGCAAACAATGTTGGTGATAAGTCATCTGTAAGTTAGCATCAAATTATTGCCATGTTCTCATGAAAGGGCAAAGGATCAAAGCAGTTTTGTCTCTATTCACCATTTATTTTCCATTTCATTGCATTTTCTCAATGTTTTAAGATCAATCTCTTGCTAGCGATTTTTCAAAGAGACACCATTTCCCTTGTGCATAATCATTTGTGATTGATCATAAATCACAGCTCCAAAAACACACACAAATGTGAAAACACTGAGTATTTGCTCATACCTGCTTCATCTCTCCAGGGAGTCATCCTCACTGATATTTTACTGTGTGTGTATACTTGTGCCTCTTGCTTTCTCTGGAAACATCATATATGTGTAAACTGACTCTCACTAGCATAAAAAGAACAATAGCCATGATACACAAGGAGGGATGTTCTTTGTTGAAACCTGTATCAGGACACCAGACAGAAGGCCCCCTCACTCCTTTCCTCTGGGAGACTTTATGCTATTTCCATTGAGAGGATTTCTTCTGTAAATAACGTAGCCTCTGCTAGACTTTGGATTTGAACAGATCGAGCCTCCAAAATATTTTTCTACCCCTTGTAAGTTGTGCAAGGTTGGGGGTGTGTGTAACCTCTGAGCCTTCATTTTCTTATGTGTGAAACGGGGATAACAAAACCCACCAAATGGGTTACTTTGACAATCAAACATTATAAGGTATGGAATGAAGTAGTAAGTGGGGCGTTTGTCATACAGGTAGGCCCTCAGTAAATGCTACTTCTCCCTTTACCTTCTTATTTTTTTCCATTGCTCTCTCTTTCTTTCTTTCTTTCTTTCTTTCTTTCTTTCTTTCTTCTTCTTTCTTTCTTTCTTTCTTTCTTTCTTTCTTTCTTCTTCTTTCTTTCTTTCTCTTTTCTTTCTTCTTTCTTCTTTCTTTCAGATTTATTTATTTATTTTAGAGAAAGAGAGGGAGAATGCATGGGTGCATGCATGGAGGGTGGGGCAGAGGGAGAGGGAGAGAGAAAATATCAAGCTGACTCTGTGCTGAGCCCTGAGCCTGGAGCCTGCCTAGGACCCTGACATCATGACCTGAACTGAAACCAAGAGTCGATGCCTAACTGACAGGGCCACCCATTGTTTTGTTTCTTCCAGCATCAATGGCAATAAAAGCTGATAAAATCTAAGGGTAAGAGGTGGGGGTAATATCAGAAGAGACTGCTATGGTCTAAATGTTTGTGTCCCCCACATTTTATAGGTTGAAAATCTAATGCCTGAGGTGATGGTATTACAAAGTCAGACATTTATGAGGTGATTAGAGCATGAGGCAGAGACCTCATAAATGGGATTAGTGCTTTTAGAAATGAGGCTCCAGAGGGCTAGCTCATTCTCTGTACCACGTGAGGACAAGGCGAGAAGCTGGGAGTCTGCAATGCAGAAGCAGGTTTTCACCGGAACCCCACCATGCTTCCAGCCTGACCTTGGACTTCCAGCCTTCACAACAGAAATAAATTCCTGTTGTTTACAAGCCTCTCAGTCTGTGGTATTTTGTTTGATCAGCCTGAGTAGACTAAGACAGAAAGTTGGTGCCAAGAGTGGGGTGCTGTTGTAACAAATACCTAACAATATGGGCGAGGCTTTGGAACTGGGTAGTGGGGTGAGGCTGCAAGAGGCCTGTGAGAGGTGCATGCTAGAAAAGCCTACATTTCCAAGAACTGACTATTAAAGTTGGCTCTTTTGAGGGCTCAGGGGAAGAGGTGAGCTGTAGAAAGAGCCTCAATCCTCTGAGGAAATACCTAAGTGGTCGTGAACAGAATGTTGGTAGAAATGTGTTCTAATGAGGTGTCAGACAAGAAATGGGGAATGTTATTGGAAACTGAAGAAAGGTGGTCCTTGTTATGAAGCACAGAGCTGACTGAATTGAGTTTTGTGTCTTAGTGTTCTGTGCAAGTCAGAGCCTGCAAGCAATGGAAATGGATATTTGGTTGAGGAATTTCAAGCAAAGTGTCCACTAAGCAGCCTGTTTTCCTTTTGAATGCTTAAAGTCTGAGAAGGGAGGAATGACTTAAAAGTGGAATTGTTAATCAGAAGAGAAGCAGAACTGAAAAATTTAGGAAATCCTCCACCTATCCAAAAGTAAAAAATGAAAAATAAGAAAATGTGTCTGGAAGGAAACAAGGATGTGGCCAAACTGGTGTTCGAGGAGACAAGTCCGCCATCTCAATGGCAGCTTGGACATGTTGTCCAAGACCATGGAACAGTAACCCTGATGCAGGCATTTTGGAGATCATGGGAAGTTTGGAGGGGTTGCCTCTTCCATCACAGGCTTAGAATGAAGGGCCCTGGAGAATGGAATGCCTTTTTTTTTTTTTTTTAAGATTATTTGTTTATTTATTCATGAGAGACGCAGAGAGAGAAAGGCAGAGACACAGGCAGAGGGAGAAGCAGGCTCCCTGCAGGAAGCCTGATGCAGGACTCGATCCCAGGAACCTGGGATCATAACCTGAGCCAAAGGCAGATGCTCAACCGCTGAGCCATCCAGGTGCCCCCTGGAATGCTTTAAAGGAGAGGGCTATGCTGCCTAGCCCCCACATCTCAGGCTTTTCTCCCCAAATTTCAGTATGCCATGCTCCTTGCACACCTCTGGTGGGCCTGGTGCTGAATGGGCTACATTTTGGCTCTCTCCTTCTACATTTCAAAGGATAAAGATTCTGGGAGTCACAGTTCATGATCCAAACAGAGAGACACCCCAGGGTGGAGTTATTGTAGAAAGCCACCCCTAGGGCAATGGCTGGTAGAGCCATGGGGACAGGGCATCCCTGTCACCCCAGACCAATAGAGCCAAGTAATCCCATTTTGTGCGAGCCATGGCCTGGGCTGCACTCAGCAAAGCCACGGGAATGGGCCCAGGGAAGCCTCTGGGCCCTGAGCCCCACCCCAGTGAGCCTCAGGTTTGAACTTGCTTAGGACCTATTACTTATTTTTTCTTTTCTATTTCTCTTTTGGAATGGGAATGTTTATCCTATGCCTGTCCCAACATTGTATTTTGGAAGCCCATAACTTGTATAGTTTTTCCAGGTTCACAGCTAGAATCTCAGCCCTATCTGATTTAGGTTGTGGATTTAGACTTTTAAGTTGATGATATGTAAGAAGGACTTGAGTTTTGGGGGTCTAGGGGTGGGACGCTATGGTCTAAATATCTGTGTCTCTCCAGAACTCATATGTTGAAATAAGCCAGTTAGAGAATGAAAGGTATCATATGATTTCACTCATACATGAAATTTAAGAAACGAAACAGATGGACATGAGGATAAAAAGAGAGAGAAACAAGCCATAAGAGACTCTTAGCTATAGAGAAAAAACTGAGGGTTGCTGGAGGGGAGGTGGGTAGGAGGATGTTTTCAACAGGCCATGGCTATTAAGGAGGTCACTGGTTGTAATGAGCAGTGGGTGTTGTGTATAAGTGACCTATCATTAAATTCTACACCTGAAACTAGTATTATACTATATGTTAACTAACTGGAATTTAAATAAAAACTTGGATGAAACTTAAAAAAAAAAAAAAAAAAGAGAAAAAAGGAGAAAACAAACAAAAAAGAAAACCAATGAAGGAAGTAGTTCTTTCTCTAAAAGATGCCCCGGAGAACTAGCTTGTGTCTTCCACCATGTGAGGACACAGTGAGAAGTTCACAATCTGGAAGAGAGCCTTTGCCAGAACCAGAACACATGGGTGCCCTGATCTGGGACTTCCAACCTCCAAAACTATAAAAAAACAGATTTCTGATGTGTATAAGCCACCAGTCTCTGGTATTTTGTGGTAGCAGCCCAAACAGTAAGACAGATACCCACATCTGGAGCTAGCCCTAAACACTTTACTTTTCAATCTCAACTCTTTCAAACTCCATTTGATGAATCTTTAGAGCTGACAAGCTGCCATCTCCTTCAGCCTGCTTTGCATCCTTTGTTTCCAGCACCTACAAGTGTTGTTATCTTAAGTTCACAAAACTATCTGGATATAGCAGGGAGAGTCAGCTGGCAATGCCCCTAGGGACATAGGTGGGATCTTTCTTTCTTCCTTTTTCTTTCTTTCTTTCTTTCTTTCTTTCTTTCTTTCTTTCTTTCTTTCTTTCTTTCTTTCTTTCTTTCTTTCTTCTTTCTTTTTTTCTTTTCTTTTCTTTTCCTTTTTTCTTTCTTTCTTTCTTTCTTTCTTTCTTTCTTTCTTCTTTCTTTCTTTCTTCTTTCTTTCTTTCTTTTTCTTTCTTTCTTTTTATTCGGGGCTTATTTCATAAAAAAATAGAAACATCCTTAATTGTATATTGTGGTTCATGCTCACTAGC
The DNA here is from genome assembly GCF_018345385.1 of Vulpes lagopus. Lineage (NCBI taxonomy): Eukaryota > Metazoa > Chordata > Mammalia > Carnivora > Canidae > Vulpes > Vulpes lagopus. The sequence continues at coordinate 21,078,097 of NC_054831.1, read as the reverse complement.
CAATTCTTGCTAGGGGATTAATTTCCACATTCACTTGTCTTCCATGCTAGCTCTGGTCTCCAATTCCTTTATATCCATTCACTGAGTCACCATCTTGCCTTGCTGGCTTTTTGTCTGATAGCTTTTTGACTAGTACTTATCTATCAGTAGTTTTTTTTTTTTTTTTTTTTAGGTTCATCCTAACTTTACAGATTTGTTTCAAACAAACCCTCCAAGTTGTTTTTTTTTTTTTTTTTTTTTTTTTTTATCTGAAAGTTGATGACTGGCTTCTACTTGGGATGTTTTAATTACATATGAATGTTTTTCTGAGATTTCACTGATGATCAACACAGCACTCTTTTATACGTAGTGGATCAGCTTAAAGGTTTTAATTATCAGTTTATTTATTTATTTTTTTAAATTTTATTTATTATTTTTTTTAATTTTTATTTATTTATGATAGTCACAGAGAGAGAGAGAGAGAGGCAGAGACACAGGCGGAGGGGAGAAGCAGGCTCCATGCACCGGGAGCCTGAAATGGGATTCGATCCCGGGGTCTCCAGGATCGCGCCCTGGGCCAAAGGCAGGCGCCAAACCGCTGCGCCACCCAGGGATCCCTAATTATCAGTTTAAATATGAATCAGTGACCCACACATTCAGCTACTCTAGCAGTTTATTTGACTACAGGGAGAATTAATTGTATAATGGATGGGCTTTTTCCCTAAAGTCCTTAATTTTTAGTTTTATAAGGAATAATCTTTTAGATATTATTTCAAATTTTATACAAATAATTCCCATCAAGAGTCAGGGAGAAAGATGTCTGAGATCAAATTCAGTTAGTTTGCTGCAAATTCAGAAACAAATTTACTGCAAGTCTGAAATTTGGGGATAAAGATTATAAAGAATTGATTTATACAGATTCATGTTATTCAGTTCTGACTTGCCTTAAAGTTTTATTAAAGTGAATTTTACGCCCTTCTTCATTTCATTTCCCAATTAGGTAGATTACTCCCAGAGCTCATTTTATATTGGAATGCCCAGTCCATGTTGCTATAGCTGCAGTAAATATTAACGGAATGAATCAATCCATTCATCTGTTACATCCATGTAACTATTTGTTACAAGTTCCCATTTCTAGTCTAAGGCTGGAGATCTCCTAGTTCCATTGGTCCCTGGGAAAGGAAAGGTGTCTCTAGACTTAGTTTGTTCCTCTGACCTAATCTCTCACTCAGTCATACCCTGGATCTGCCTACTGACTCAGAGCACATCTTTGGCCCCTGCACACAAAGTGTCCATGCATTTGCTATAGTTGCAACTTCTCCACTCCTCTCTCTTAGTTGTCCCAGGGCCTCCAACTTTTTCTGGTCTTCTGTGCTTTTCCTCTGAGGGCCTACCATCCAACCACTGTTCCTGAATGGCCAGATGCCTTTTCGGGAGTCACTGCACCCTACACCACCTTCCTGCCACTGCCTGGCTTTGGAAAACATAAAGTAGGCATCAACAAAATCATTATTACTTTCTTTGTTTAGGACACAATTCCCTCTTCTATGATGTGGAAATGATAAAGAATCTTCCTTTACAGGATTATAGTGAGCATTAATCACATAATATATGCAAAGCCCCACTGTTATTGGTATTCCTGGGATGTTAGTTTTCTTCCATCTTTCTATCCTTTTTTCTTCTTTCTTCCATTTATTTTCTTCCTCTCCTTTCCATTTCTATTTTCTTTCCCTTCCATTCTTTTCTTTCTTCTTTTTTCCTTTTCTTCCCTTTGGCTATAAATGAGTCTCTTGAATATTTCTGAAAACTATACCTTACTTGTCTCTCTTCCATGTCTTAGATGAAGAGAAGAGAGAAAAAGGAATAAGGCTCAGAAAGATTCCCTAAGTATTGGGAAGTATCAGGTAAAATTATTGCCCTTAGTAGCATTAGGGGGAGCTCAAGGCTTTCTCCTCTGTCCTACCTTCCTTCTCTCTCTTAATTTTTTTGTTTAATTTGAGTATAGTTGATATGCAATGTGACATTAGTTTTGGTGTACAACATAGTGATTTGACTTCTCCATACATTATGCTATGCTCACTACAGTGTGGCTACCATACAATTTCATCAACTATATTCCCTATTCTGTGGATTTTATTCCTGTGAATTAAATCCATTCCATAACTGAAAGCCTGTATCTCTCACTTCCTTTCACCCATTTTGCTCATCCCTCCCACTCCCTCCCTTCTGGCAACCATCAGTTCTCTGTATTTCTAAGTCTGATTGTGCTTTTTGTTTGTTTATTCATTTGTTATTTTTTAGATTCCACATATGAGTGAAACCATATGGTATTTGTCTTTCTAAGTCTGACTTATTTCACTCGGCATAATATGTTGTTCATCTATGCTGTTGCATGTGGGAAGATCTTATCCCTTTTTATGGCGACATATTATTTCTGTGTGTGTGCAACATCCTTTCCATACCCATTCATCTATACTTATGGTTACTTCTGTATCTTGGCTATCTATCCTTCTTCTCTTACTGAAAGCTAAAAGCCTCAACAGGAGGCTTTTTTTTTTTTTTAAGATTTTTCTATTTATTCATGAGAGACACAGAGAGAGAGAGGTAGAGACACAAGCAGAGGGAGAAGCAGGCTCCATACAGGGAGCCTGATGCGGGACTTGATCCTGGGACTCCAGGATCACACCCTGGGCTGAAGGCAGGCGCTAAACCGCTGAGCCACCCAGGCGCCCCAAAAGATAGAATTTCTATGATGAAAAATTCACTGGAGGAATTAAACACTGCAAGAAAAAAAAAGGATAAGAGAACTAGAAGTCATAGCAATAACACTATCCAGAATAAAACACACAAAAGACAAAAAACTTAAAAGGAATACAACAGATTACTAGTAAATTGTGCAACCACCTCAAGCAGCCTAATACACAGATATGTTTAGGCTTCCTTCTTCAGGGATGCCAATAAACATTTTAGATATGTTGAATGTATGTATACATCCCCACTCAAAATTGATAGAACAAGTGGATAGAAAATCAGAAATGGTATAGAAGGCAGAACAACACTATTATGAAAGCAGTGAGAAACAATAAAGCCAAAATCTGGGAAAAGGAGAAAGTCTACAGAGATGAACATCGGTGGATTTTCTTCTTTTAGTGGAATCTGTGAATTTCAGAAGAGGTGGTGCTGTGTCTGAGAAACTGAATAGAGCCATTCATAGCCTCTGGTACCTAGGGGGATAAAAATTAGAACTTATTATGTATTAAATGCAGAGATCCCAAAATCCTTTGGATTGAGACTTCAAGCATCTTAGAAGTGTTGATAAATCAAAATAAATTTGCATTCACTGAAGCCCAACTTCAGCTTCAAATAATTCCATCTGTGAAATTGTCTTCAAATAATCCAGAATTGCTGGTGTCCCTAGTTGCTTGCAAGAAGCAATGGTAAATAATATCCCAAGGAATATACTGACATCCAAGTGTTCAAATGTCTGGTAAACAATAAAAGAATAGGTAGGCTTACAAGGACACAAGACAATATGATAAGCCAAGATTAAAAGACACAACCGACAACAGAAACAGATCATATGGCTCCAGATAATGTAGTTACCAGGCACAGAAAGCTAAATAACCATCTTAATTTTATACAAGGAGTTTTATGAAAAATAGCTTTGAATTTTCTGAGAACTAAAAACCGTACAAAAGGAATAAATAAAAAATAAAAAATAAATAAATAACTATAACTCAATGGATTGTTTAACATCACATTATACAGTTTAAGAAAGAATTAGCAAACTGGAAGATACATTGGAAAAAACAGCTAAGCAGGTAGAAAAAAGGATGGAAAATAGGTAAGAGGCTATAAGAGACGTAGGGCTGCAGCAAAAGTTCTAATATGTATATTTTGAATCTTAAAAGACAGGTGTAGAAAAGGTGAGGTGGAAATAATGTTGGAAGAGCTCAAGGCTGAACAATCTTCCCAAGTGAGAAAATGACTGATGCATTGATTCAAAAATTAAATTGTAAGGAGAGACATAAAACCATAGGAAGGCACATCATAGGAAATCTGATGAAAACTTCCTAACAAGAATGGGGGATGTTAGAAGACAATAAAATAACACTTCACTGCTGAAAATAACAACCACAACCTAGATTTCTATGCAGTGAAACTGTCCTCCAGAAAATGAAGATGTATGAAGACGTTTTCCAAAAAAACAAAAACCGCCTGATTAGAACAACTTTTGGGGAAAGAAGGATGGTGTTTATATGCAACTGATGAATAACTGAACCCTGCATCTGAAACTAATGATGTACTATATGTTGGCTAATTGAATTTAAATTATAAATCAATCAATCAATCAATCAATCAATCAATCAAAAAGAATGATGGTAGAGAGTGCCATCTAGAGCTCATGCAGAGCTGGGTATCCTTCATGCTCCCTTGAGACAGACAGGACAGACCCCATTGAATATACAGAATGTTAAGTAGAAACTCCAGGGGTCACAGTTCACTTTGGCTTTTTATTTGCTCTTGAATGTATGTCACGGTCACCTCAAATTTAACTCATTACAGATCAAACACTGCATTCTCACCCCATCTTCCTAACTTTGCAGCCGTCTTCAGGCTCCTTCAAATTAGTGTGTAAAAAGAAACATCCTCCATAAGTGCCTCAAGCCAGGATTGTGGATGAAAAAAAGGATTCCTCTCATGTCCTCTGCATGTACACGGGCAAGTTCTATAGTTTGTATCCCAGATGTTCACTTGTCTTCACCTCCACTGCCAACCTCTTCTCTCCTGCATTCCCAGCCAAACTATTAGACACACTGCAATCAATTGATGGTTTTCTGGTCTACCTCCAATTTATTCTTCATATGGTAGCCACAGGCACCTTTTACAAACCTTAAATCATACTGTGCCATGTTCTTGAGTTTAAACTCTTTAATAGCTTCCTATTGAACACAGAAGAAAATTTTATTCTTTGTCATGGTTTTGTCCCTGCAAGTTTTCTTACCTCAGCTTTATTCCCCCACTCACTCGTGATTTATCCATCCTAATGGTTACTTTTCAATTTCGCAAATGTGTTGACTAGTTTTTTGCTATAGGATTTTTGCTCATGCTTGAAGCTTAATGAGTATTATCTGCAATTTTGTCTGACATCCATGCTTGTGTCCGGAATTGATATCAAATGACATCTTTACATTTAAAAGGGCAGAGGCCTTCCAATCTGGCATGGAGTGCAGACAATTAGAATGGATGTCAGGTGACCACGTGTGCACTGGCCAACATCAGCACAGCTCCTGGTCACAGAATATTCTTTTCTGTATTTCAGGTCTTGGCTCAAACGTTACCTCTTTAGAGATAAGCATCCTCTATTTCTCTATCTAAATAGATTCCTTTTCTGTTTTGTTTTATTATTCAACTAGCTATACTAGCATTATAGATAAAACAATTTTGATAATTTATTCATCATATCTCCTTTAATAGATTATGTATTCTGCAAAACAGAGACGTCATCTACTTTTTGTTATTTATTGTTCTTTAGCAATGTAGGGCCAGTGCCTAGCATAGTATATAGCCACAGTAAGTGCTCAATAAACATTTATTAAATGAGAAAGTGAAAATGAGACCAAAAACAGGCTCACTCCAAAACCTCAACGAGCAAGCATAATTGTGTGTCTGAATAGATCATCATAGGATTTGGGATTCAGTACTGGTTAATCCTCTAAGTTCTATGGTGGGGTAACCTCTAAACATAGAATTTTGATACAAAGAGTTTTGATTTGATGGTGTTGGTCCTTTATCCAAATTGTCATGTCAGTTTAAGGGACTGATGTGATATTCTAGGGGAAATCAAGGTAAGCATAGCTGCAGCTGGATAAAAGGCATCCTACATGGATGTGGGTATTGCAGTAAGAGGAGAGAAGGCTTTTAAAGCTCTAGAGAATGCAGGAAGTTTCCAGGGAGGGACAATCGGCAGAGGAAACACTTCTCATGAGTCTCAGAAACATTAATAATAGCTTCATTGGGCATGCCTGGGTGGCTCAGAGGTTGAGCATCCGCCTTTGGCTCAGGGTGTGATCCCAGGGCCCTGGGATCAAGTCTCACATTGTGCTTCCTGCAGGGAGCCTGCTTCTCCCTCTGCCTGTTTCTGCCTCTTTCTGTGTCTCTCATGAATAAGTAAAAATAAAATCTTAAAAAAAAATAGCTTCATGGGACTGAGAGAGCCTTGGGGTGGAGAACTCAGAAAATGAGCTTTGGCCTTTGGGTATAGGGTGTGGGTGTGTGACATTTAATTTTCTTGGAAAGTTACAATTTACAAGCATGGATGTCAGACAAAATGTGGACAATACTCAGTATGCTTGGAACACAGGGGTCCAAGGGTAAATCTAATGGGAAATCAAGTCTTTAAAAATATGAGAGGAGTTGGGAAGGTGAAGGTTGCAGAAAGAGATCTGGAGACTGGACATTCCATTGTTGAAAATGTCTATTTCCTCAGGAGACAAAAGCATTGTAAATTCCATATTCAAAGAGAAATCCGTTTGGATCAGCAGTAGATTTTGTCATTTTTCATCCTGCTGTGAGACTTTTATTGTCACAGATAGTATCTTTAGAAAAAAGATTTTTCAACTGAATTCAAGTTTTAAAAGTAATTTTTCTGGACTTTTTAGAAAAATAACATATTTATTTTGTGAAATTTGGCAAGTAAAAATAACTTAAGGTAACAAAAAATAATCTGCCACTCAGATTAGAACTATTACCATTTATTGCATGTCTTTGCAATCTTTGCTCTACGCACATGTACTTATCTTTGCGTATGTATTTCTTGTATTTCTAAAGTGCATCACTCAGCATATGCTGCTGAGTAATTTGCTTCTCCCATTTGAAAATGTATCTTTAAAATTTTTCCATGTCATTACATTTTCTTCTATAAGAAAAAACTTTCATGACTGTGTCAATATTCTGTTTTGGCAACCATCGTAACCAATTTGACTTATTTTCAATGAACATTTTGGTTGTTTTATTTTTTAAACACATATGTGCATTTAAAATTGTACCTATGGGGCAGCTTGGGTGGCTCAGAGGTTTAGCATTACCTTCAGCCTGGGGTGTGATCCTGGAGACTTGAATTTGGGTCCCTCCACGGGCTCCCTGCATGGAGCCTGCTTCTCCCTCTACCTGTGCCGGTGTCTCTGCCTCTCTCTGTGTGTCTCTCATAAATAAATAAAATCTTTATTTTTTAAAATAAAATCTTTAAAAAAATTGTACCTAACACCTAGCACAGTGTCTATCACCTACTAGTCTTTCAATGAATATTGTTAAATAATAAAAAATATATGTATAGATTTATTAATTTAGGGATCCCTGGGTGGCGCAGCGGTTTGGCGCCTGCCTTTGGCCCAGGGCGCGATCCTGGAGACCCGGGATCGAATCCCACGTCGGGCTCCTGGTGCATGGAGCCTGCTTCTCCCTCTGCCTGTGTCTCTGCCTCTCTCTCTATCTCTCTGTGACTATCATAAATAAATAAAAATTTAAAAAAAAATTAAAAAAAAAAGATTTATTAATTTAGATCTGATACAAAAACACTGATGGTATAAAACTTACTAAAGGAAAACCTCAGTTAGGATGGATTTGGGAAGCTCTGAAGTGGGAGCTCTCATGCAGCAATTTTCCCTGGCAGATTACTTCAAGTTACCAGGCAGAAAAAGTTCACTCTGCTACTGGGGTAGGAGGAAGGAAGATTTTCTTTCGACCCAGTAGCAGCCCAGCCAGTAAGACAATTGGCCACAGTTCAGCCAATGAGAAGTCATTACTGCACTGAACTCCTGGTTTCTCTAATAGCTTTTCATTCAGAGCAGCCTCTCCCAACTTTCTCCTCTTTTTCCCTAAAGTAATGTTTCTCTTTTGTTCTCTGGAGTTGCCTGTGGTTTGCCATAGCTTATAAGTCTCAAATTGCAATTCATCTGCTATTCTTGAACAAATTCATTTTTGGGGTAAAATAACTAGTTTTTGTTTTTTACAGTCAACAATGGTATGTTTACTTAGGAGGGCAAGATTTTGGGGGCACCCGGGTGGCTCAGTGGTTGAGTGTCTGTCTTCAGCTCAGGTCATGATCCCAGGGTCCTGAAATTGGGTCACACATGGACATCCCCACAGGCAGCCTGCTTCTCCCTCTGCCTATGCCTCTGCCTCTCTCTCTGTGTCTTTCATGAATAAATAAAATGTTTTTTTTTAAGATTTTTTTTTGCATATGTTCATGATTAATCCCTTAGGAGAAATTCCTGGAAAGAGAACAGTTAGCTCAAAGATAGTGTAAAAATTTAGAACTATTAAAATGTACTACCAAACTACCTTGCATAAAGGGTAATCCACTTGACAGTCACACCGTGCTGTATGAGTGCCCTTCTCTGTAACCTACCATCCCAGGAGAGTAACATCCTCTCAAATAGAGATTCCAATAATTGTACTTCATCGGTTTAATTAGTATTTCTTTCATCACTAGTGAAATTGAGCACTTTAACGATTAAGGATAGGGTTTTTTTTTTGGCATCATAGTTCATAGTTTGTGAATTGTCTGTTAACGACAATTATCTTATAATTAATTTACAGTTGTCCCTAATATTTTGAGTCTCTTTTACCTTTCAAATCTTTAAAACATATTTCTCTATTTTTTTCATTGTTTTCTGATGCACAAACATTTTAAATTTTTATTTAGTTAATTTTTTAAAGTTCTCTGCCTTTGGTTTAATGTTTAGAAAGTCTTTCCTGACCATGAAGTTATATATTTATCTGTTCTTTTTTAATGAATCTTTTGGATTTTACTTCCTGCACTACATTTAACTACTGCATCTGGAATTCATTTGGATGTATGGATTGAGGTAGGGTTCTAATTTTAAGTTATTTCCAACCGGTTGTTTAGATACTATTTTTGCATTATTCATTGCTTCTGAATTGAGTGTTCTAAAATGTCTTTAACACATGATACATTCTTGATCCTTGATTGCTGTTCTGGGATTTCGTTTTCCATTAATCTATATTTTTATTCTTGTTCTGGTACTATTTTAGTAGGTGTTAACTTTTATACTTTAAAATTGAATAGAATAAATATTCTGAAATAATTTTGGGGGGGTTCAAATTTATTATGGCAAATGCATGATGGTTTTCTTTTTTTGCCATAAAAAAACTTTAGAAACAAGTCTGCAGTTTCCTAAAAATTATATTGGAGATTTTATTGGAATTTGATTAAATGTATAATCCAAATTGGGGAGAACTGAAATCTTGACTCATTAAATATTTTCATCTAGCAATAGATGAAAATGACTGTTTTTCTCAAATTATTCAAATGTTTTTCATATCCTTTGGTTAAGTTTTGTAATTTTACTCAAACTGCTTTATAGATATTCTGTTAATGTAATGCTAAGGTAGTTTATATTTTTCTTGTTATTTTTCACTTGTTTTTGCTAGCATTTTGGGAAAAAATACCTTTGTATATTTGTTTTGTAATTGAGCAGGAACTTTTACTAATTAATTCTTAAACATGTTTAGTTAATTTGGTGAGAGAGGAAGGTGTTTCCAGTTAGGCAATCACATCACTTACAATAATGATAATTTATTCCCTGCTTCCATAAATAAGCCTCCTATTCTCTTTTCTTGTACATTGCACTAGCTAGAACCTCCAGAAAAAAATACGAATGAAAAGAAATTATAATGGGCATCCTGATCCTGACTTTAACAGAAATGCCTCCAGTGTTTCAACATTAAGTGTAATTATCAGTCATATGATTGAGAAACAAATAAATAAATTTATCATATTTAAGGAAATATCCACATCCCAGGTCAATGAGAGTTTAATACAATCAAAAATAGATGTCCAGTTTTGATAAATGTCTATAAAAATCCGTGGCAATCATAAAACTGTGCCTCTCAGATCCCCTGCTGGGGTGGAGAGGGGAGGTAATTGGCCAGTGGACCAGCTACTGTGTTCTGAATCCACTGATATCACTCTGACAGCAATGCTCTGGGCTGTCCCAGCCAGTGACTGAGATGAATGGGGCTCCTCTGATAGGTGCCCTTCTTTCACTTGACTCCCTATCAGCATTGCCCAAACTTAGAACTCACTGCATCAGAGAGGGAGACAAATCTTAAGAGATTCTTAATCATAGGAAACAAACTGAGGGTTGCTGGAGCAGAGGGAGATGGGGGGGAGTGGGGTAACTGGGTGATGGGCATTAAGGAGGGCACATGATGTAATAAGCACTGGGTGTTATATACACCTATGAATCACTGACCTCTACCTCTGAAACTAATAATACATTATGTTAATTAATTGAATTAAAAGAAAAAAAATAAGAACCCACTGCAGTGTAAGACTCTACCCAGACTTCTTTCCTTCCTTCCTTCTCTGTTCAGGTCTACCCCTGACCCTACTACTTTGCTAGCCTTTTACAACTCATTCCTCATTTTTCTCTACAGGTGTTTTCCCCTATCAAATCTCTTCTCTCTCCAATCCCAACTGCAATGCCACTAAGCCATTGAAGAGAACCCAGTGAAGTAAGAAAACAAAGTATCTGGCAATAGAAAGCCTCAGTAAATATTAACAAACAAAAACATTGAGTATTGTATTTTATTTCAGTGTTTAATTCTCCTCTATGGATACATTGACTTTCTGCTTCCTACGTTTTATATTAGTGGATTTTTTTTGTTTTTAATTTTTCTCTTGAGTGGACTTGCCAAAAATTTGTCCATATCGTTTTCTTTTTCAAAGAATCAGCTCTTGGATTTATTTATATACATTTATTCTAACTCACTAACTTAATAATTCTCATTTTTATATTTATCAACTTCATCTTGCATTATTTTTTAAATGATTTTATTTAATTTTTAAAATGTTTTTATTTAAATTCCAGTTAGTTAACATACAGTGTTATATTAGTTTCAGGTGTGCAGTATAGTGATTCAACACTTCCAAAAAACATCCAGTGCTCATCACAAAACTCCTTAATTCCCATCCCCTCACCCACTATCCCCCTGACCCTCCACCCCGTAACCATCAGTTTGTTGTCTATAGTTAAGAGTCTTTTTTCTTGGTTTGCCTCTCTCTTTTTTTTCCCTTTGTTTATTTTGTTTCTTAAATTCCACATAAGAATGAAATCATGTGGTATTTGTCTTTCTCTGAGTTATTTCACTTAGCATAATACTTTCTAGCTCTCTCCATGTCATTGTAAATGGTAAAATTTTATTTTTTTAATGACTGAATAATATTCCACTGTATATCACATCTTCTTTATCCATTCATCAGTCAATGGACATTTGGGCTGTTTCCATAATTTGGCTATTGCTGCTAATGCCACTGTAAATATTGGTGTGCATGTATCCTTTTGAATGAGTATATTTGTATTCTTTGGGTAAATATCTTGTAGTGTAATTGCTGGGTTGTAGGGCAGTTCTATTTTTAACTTTTTGAGGAAACTCCATACTGTTTTCCACAGTGGCTGTACCAGTTTATATTCCCTACAACAGTGCACAAGGGTTCCTTTTTCTCTCTATCCTTGCCAATAACTGTTGTTTCTTGTGTTGTTGATTTTAGCCATTCTGACAGGTGTGAAGTGATATCTCATTAGTTTTAATAATCCAATTAAAAATGGACAGAAGACATGAATAGACATTTTTCCAAAGAAGACATACAGATGGCCAACAGACACACGAAAAGATGCTCAATATTACTGATCATCAGGGAAATGTAAATCATCTTGCCTTATTGAAATTTGTTTTGTGGTTCCATTTTCTAACTTGCTGAATTGAATTTTCGGTTATTTTATTTTCATTTTCTTTTGTTTAGTAATGAAAATATTTAAGGCATTCAGTTTTCCTAGGAGTATGTCTTTGGTGGAAACTCATTAGTTTTGATATGTCATGTTCTCATTGCTGTGTTTTGTAAATAATTGGTAATTATAGTTTTGATGTACTCTTTGATCCAGTAATTATTTGTGTGTTTTTAAAAGGTTTTATTTATTTACAGTTCTCTCTCTGTAAAGAGAACACAAGCAGGAGGAACAGGAGAGGGAGAAGCGGGCACCCCACTCAGCAGGGAACATGATATGGGGCTCAATCCCAAGACCCTGGGATCATGACCTGAGCCAAAGGCAGATACTTAACCGACTGAGCTACCTAGGCACCCCTGATCCAGTAATTATTTGTGAGAGGATTTTTACAAAAGATTTTATTTACTTATTCATGAGAGACAAAGAGAGAGAAAGAGGCAGAGACACAGGCAGAGGAAGAAGCAGGCTCCATGCAGGGACCCTGATGTGGGACTTGATCCTGGGACTCCAGGATCACACCCTGGGCCGAAGGCAGGCACTAAACCACTGAGCCATCCAGGAGGATATTTTTATTTAAAATTTTTTTTTTTAAATAAAGACTTTACTGAGATATAATTCACATAACATGAAATGTAGCCTTTTACAGTGTACAATTGATACAACTGGTGTATTCACAAATTTGTGAATTCATCACTACTAATTCTAGAATATTTTTATTACCCCAAGTGAAATCTTATACCCAGTATCAGTGTTTTCCTATTTCCCTCTCCTCCCAGCCCCAAATGATAATCTACAATCTCAATGAATTTTCCTAACTCTGGACTTTTCATATAAATGGAATTATATAGTATATATGGGTTTTTAATTTCTGTATTTATTACAAATCTTTTACAACTACATCTTGTGACAGTTAATATTTCATTGTTGCTTGAAAACAAAGGAGAGTTTCCTTTTTTTAAGATTTTTTTTTTTAATTAATAAGAGATACACAGAGAGAGGCAGAGACACAGGCAGAAGGAGAAGCAGGTTTCCTGCAGGGAGCCCAATGTAGGACTCAATCCCAGCACCCCAGGATCACGCCCTGAGCCAAAGGCAGATGCTCAACCGCTGAGCCACCCAGGAGTCCCAAGGGAGAGTTTTTATTATATAATTTAAGTTTGCTACTCAGCACAGACTGTTCCAGACTTATGATGGCTTGACTTATGATTTTTTGACTTTATGATGGTGCAAAAGTGATTCACATTCAGTACAAACTGTACTTCAAAGTCTGAATTTTGATCTTTTCCTGGGCCAGCAATATGTAGTGTGATGCTTTCTTGTGGCACTGGGCAGTGGCAGTGAGCCACAGCTTTGTCAGCCACACAATCATGAGGGTAAACAACTGTGCACTTACCACATTCTGTACCCATGCGGACATTTTGTTTTTCTGCTTCCAGTATGGTATTCCAGAAATTATATAAGATACTCAATATCTTATTATAAAATAGACTTTGTGTTTGATGATTTTGCTGAATTGTAAGCTGCTGTAAGTGTTGAGAGCATGTTCAAAGTAGGCTAGGCTAAAATAGGATATTTGGTAGATTAGGTGTATCAAATACATTTTGACTTTTGGTATTTTCAGGTTACAAATGGGTTTATCAGGATGTAACCCCATTGTAAGTCAAGAAATATCTGTATAGCAATTGAATCAGCCTTATCAATTTTATTACTTAGTCTCTGTGATTTTTTTCAGTTTCTATCTTTTTGTTATGTTAAATCTCCCCTTACTCTTTTTTTCTAGAAATTTCTCTCTGCATTTCTAATGTAACGTAATTTACTAAGTTGTTCATTCATCCCTTCATCCCTTTATTGAGTACCTACTTGCTAAGGAACTCTACTAGTAACAATATAGATAAGAATCCCTGCCGTCATGGGCCTTGTATTCTAGTAGAAGGAGACAGACAATAAGCAAGATAAATAAGTAAAACAAATAGCATGCTAGATGCGGATAAGGATTATAAAGAAAAATAGAATAGGGAAGAAAGACAAGCTGTAGTCTGGGGTGGGGGGGGCGGGGGGAGGAGGTTGTAATTTTGAAGAATGGCCAGGGAAGCTCTCACTATCTAATGATAGTAGAGCAAAGATCTGAAGGAGGTGAAGGAGCCAGCCTTGCAGCTATCTAAGGAAAAAACATTCCAGGCAGAAAGAATAGCAAGTGGAAAGGCCCTGAGGCAGGAGCATGCCTGGTGTGTTCAAAAGAAGTCAGCCAATGTGCTTGGAGCAGAGGGAGCTAGGGAGAGAGTAGTAGGAGATGAAGTGGTTAGCACATTCATGACATGTGTTCACTGTGAATTTTACCTCCTACCAATTTCAAGTGGCATTCTTGGTTCATTCAATGCTGTTTGCATCAAATTCAATTCTGATATTAATAATGCAATCTTTGTTTTCTTTTAGCTTATCTTGTACAATATGACCTTTGCCAGACCCTTAACTTTTAAACTTTTCACACCATTATGTTTTGCACGTGCCTCTTAAACAAATTTATAGTTGTATTTTATTTTTGATAGAATTTACTTATTTTTAATTTTTTTGTGCATTCTCAAAAAAAAATCAGTATGTTTTTACAGGGGCTCCATTTCATTTGAATTGTGCGATCTAGTTTGAACTGTCAACTCCACTCTTGGGATGTGTGATTAATCCAATGTGTTGAGGGATCCCTGGGTGGCGCAGCGGATTGGCGCCTGCCTTTGGCCCATGGCGCGATCCTGGAGACCTGGGATCGAATCCCACATCGGGCTTCCCGTGCATGGAACCTGCTTCTCCCTCTGCCTGTGTTTCTGCCTCTCTCTCTCTCTCTGTGACTATCATAAATAAATAAAAATTAAAAAAAAATCCAATGTGTTGAAATTCATTCCCTATACCAGAGTAATGCTAATCAGCCAGCTCTTCTGTAGTCTTGCTACAATTCTTAATTCTCCAGAATTATCTTGTTTACTCCTCATTCTATGCATGCACCATTTCCTACTTATATATACAGAGAGGGATATATATATATGTATATATATCTTAAGAACAGAATGTTAATATCCATCTACAGAAGAGTATATGTTTTGCTCTATGCAGAGTTTAAACTTAATAGATGGATGTAAACAATTGCATATAAAAATGCCGCCTCACTAATACAGTTGGGAATATAGACATAAAGTATTTTTAAAAGTTAAAAACAATGGAGCTATCAAATGAAGTTTAAAACAATAATAAAGCAGATGACACAAGGCTGGGCCTAGTAACAAAGAGGATGGGATTTGGCATAAAATGGAAGTTAAATTGAGTTCTGGTTCTATCCTTTATTAACTGTGTAATCTTAGATGTGTTACCTAATATTTCTAAAATTTAATTTCCTGAACTTATTATGGAGGTAATTGTAATATTCCCTTTGTAGAGATGCTGTGAAGATAACTTTTAATAGAGTGGGCATTTTATACTGCTGACATTGTAGTTTTGACTGCAATGGTGTAAGTTTTACAAGCTTATCTTTTGTTCTTTTTTGGGAAACGTGGTGACAAACCTTGAGAATGGAAATAATTTGTAGATGGATTTCTTGGTCCAGGGTATAGTATAATTTGGGGGTTAGTGTAAGCAAAATAGGAGTTAGAATATTTTAAAAGCATCTCTGTGAAATGAACGGAAGATAGAAATAGATAAATTTATAGAAGAATAAATGAAAATGGTGTTTTAACGTATAAAAAATATTCTCAACTTTGCTGCTATACAAAGCAAGAGTATACGAACTAAAACTACAATGAGAAGCCACCTATCAATAAGATCTAATTATTCAAAAGTTTTACAATATGATCTGTTGATAAGCTACAGGGAAATGGGTAGTCTATCACATTGCTGATGGGAATGCAAAATGGTACAACTCCTGTGGAGGAGTACTTAGCAAAGTAACATAGACATTGCTTTTTTGACCCTTCAATTCCACATTTGAGAATCTATTCCAAAGATACATGGAAAAGTTATAAAATAACCAATGCACACAGATGCACAGTAAAACAATAGTTAATACCAAAAGAATGAAGCACCAAGGACTAGTTCAGTTAAAAAATGACACATCCTGGAGTCACAATGTTGGGATAGCAGAATAAGACATTCCTTGCTGACAACAATTTGGCATCCATCCATGGACAAAAGTGCTTTTCTGGGAGCTGTGGAATCCAGGTAAGAGATGCAAAATCCTGGTGCAGTCCAAGAATGAACTTGAAACATTTTGAGAACACATGTTTCCACCAAGTTGGCTGATTTGCTGACACAAGTCTCAGCTCTAGACCTGAAAACAGCACCATATGCCTGAGGACTCAACTACTGCCCTGTTTGGCTTTAGTTCTGTCACCCGCACTGACTGCAATGGGACCCAGTAGGAGCCTTGGCCACCCATGTGTCAGGCAATAGGCATACAAACCTTCATCCTGGCTGTGGACACTGAATGGTTCATGAAGAGGCTACCACTCCTCTCGGCTGCAATCCAGGAGCTCATGGAGAACACTGATTTAAGTAGTCACCCATGGATGAGGGAAAAAAGCTAAAAGCAATCTAAACACAGCTAAAAGAAAAACACAGAAAGGAAAGATTTCAAGTGATTTTAAAGGTTAGCATTTTGACTAGAGGATGATCTTAGATGATATATAATAAGGAGACATAAAGAAGCTAAAATATATTGAATTTCATTCCACAGTTTGTTAGTGGTAATATTAGAATTATTGTTTTTAATCTCATGCATATTGAAAGAGAATGAAAATAGATAATTATGCTAAGAATGTTTGAAGGTAGCATTCAGTGTAAGATAAAGGAAGTACAGGTATAAAAAAGAGTATATGAAAAAAATCTGTAATGTCTGAATAGGATATATTAGAATGAACTCTCACATTTTTTTTTATTTCAAAATTACATCTTTTATAGATTTGCCCACTGGAAAGTTTTAAGAGAAAGGACACCTCATTGACTGAGATTGTGACCTCTTAGCCCCATCCCTACTGAAAGGAAGCAGTGGTCCTGGAGAAATAGTTGTATCCAGGTACAGGGAAGGAACTGTATTCCACAACCCTGGAACATTTCATTATGCTAGAAAGTAAGGAAGTCACAAAACACTCAAGACCATGCATGTCCAGAAGACACGGGCTTCCAGAAGGGATTCTCACCAGCCAAAGATGGAACCATTTGAATATTTAAAAGGATAATGAATGCAGTTGGTTGAAAACATGGACTATAAAACCCCCAGAATTTCAAAGTGACACCTAAGAAACAGAAGAAGAATTCAGTGAACACTATTGGAAATAACTAGAGCAAAAACAACTTACAGCAAAAACTGAAAATAAAGGGCAGGATGAGATATTTAGTCTGTCTTTCCTGATGAGCTATATTTCAGGGTTATCGGAAAGCCTTGGATAATGAGAAAGAATTCCTTATCATAGAAAAATGCCAACTAAAAATGAGGAAGAAATCATAAAATTACGATTTTTCAATTGTTATCAATCACTATTAGATAAAGCACAAGGTGAAAGGTTAGTAGGGAGCTTACTAAAGTGGAGCAGGCAAGGATCTACCACCTGCTGAATCCATTCATCAATCACTCATCATTAACTATGGGAAATCCGAACATTAGCTTACAGCACCACCAATGTATTTTCTTGCAAGTTGAAAATAAATCTAATCAAATTTACACTGTTAATTCCCATTTATGGGAAACATAAGGATAGAGAAACAAATTAAGATGCCATGTGGCAAATGTGGAATGTAGGACATTTTCTAAATGGCTGACTTGGTCTCTGCAACATGGAGAAGAGGAAGGAAGGAAAACTCTAGATTGAAAGAGGTTTAAGATGTAACAACGAAAGGTAATCAGTGGGCCTCATTTGGATTCTGATTTGAACCCTTGGAATGTAAAAATAACACTTTTCTTAATTAAGTGTGTTTGAAAAATACATAATACAATTTTAAAACCAAGAGATTACTTTGGGAAATAATATATTAAAACAGCTTCTGGGGAAAGCAGTGAAGAGACATTTGAAAGTTGTATTGTACTCAGGACAAAGTTGAGAGCTCTTGAATTCTTAGGACAAAGAGAAAAGACTGGGGCAGAATTATTCTGAATGTTGGTGATTACTCACTGAACAGAACACCCATGGCTGACTGTTGTGCCTTGCTCTTTAACAAGAAATACAGAAGGTATAATTTGCATGCTATAGTTTCTGGGAAGGGGACTCAAGATTTTTCTCCCCCTCACTCCACTCCCAGGAAGGATTTGGTTGTACTAGTGAAGGGTCTGGGAACATAATGTTTGAGGGTGGGCTTCCATTAGAGGAGCCTAGAGGTTAAATGTTCTTTCTTTCATATGGCTTTTTCTTTTTCTTGGCTTTTAGAATTTCTTTGCTCATTTGATTTGCTAACTTTAATTTTTAATTCATTTCATATGGCTAGGTAATAGGATAGTCTGGGACATTTTTCTTTATGGGATAAAATATTTCATTTTGTATATTTTAGCCACATAATGACAAAGGTAGGACAGAGATGAGGAGGGGCATGGTGTAGCCCTTAGAACTGCCTTTGATGTAGGCCAGTGGTTTTCAAAGTGTGGTCAACAGAAACTTGGCCATCTATGAAATCCTTTAGGGGAATCTATGAAGTCAAAACTATTTTCATTATAATTCCAAAACATTATTTATCTTCTCCATTGTGTTGGCATATTTGCTGTAATGGTATCAAAAGCAGTGGTGAGTCAATTCTGGTGCTTTAATGCCAGTCAAGACAGTGTCACCAAATTATATTCACAGTCATTGATTCTTCATTTTTAGGAAGAAGAAAAGCCAGTTTTAATCAAGAATATCTTTGGTGAGGGGCACCTGCGTGGTACAGTTGGTTAAATGCCTGACTCTTGGTTTTGACTTAGGTCATGATTGAGGTGAGGTCAAGTTATACGATTAGAGCCCTGTGTCAGACTCCATGCTCAGGTCGGAGTCTGCTTGGGTTTTTCTCTCTCACTCTTTTCCTGCCCCTCCCTCCATTCTCTCTCTCTCTTTCTCTCAAATAAATACATTTTTTTTTTTTAAAGAATGTCTTTGGTGAAACAGTAAAAAGTGTCAATTTGACTAAAACTTAACTCTTGAATACAAGTCTTTTTAATATCCTGTGTGATGAAGTGTGAAATATACATTAAGGCCTTCTGCTGAATCCTGAGGTAAGATGATTGTATTGAGAAAAAGCATTTCTTTGAATAATGAACTGAACTGACTGGTTTATTTCATGGGACACCATTTTTACTTGAAAGCATGGCTGACAGAGAAACTATGGTTAGACTTGGGTATTTCTAGGCATTTTCTCAGAAATTAATGTCACCCTGGTCACTTCAAGGAAAACAATTGCCTGGATTTGTTGCCAGTGATAAAATTCAGAGTCTCAGAGAATATTAGATACTAGAAAACTAGAGCTGTGAAAAACTTGCATCCATTACTGTTAGCTTGAGAGGCCCCCAAATTTATTTATTTTTTAAGATTTATTTATTTATTCATGATAGACATAGAGAGAGAGAGACAGAGAGACAGAGAGAGAGAGAGGCAGAGACACAGGAGGAGGGAGAAGCAGGTTCCATGCCAGGAGCCTGACATGGGACTCGATCCTGGGACTCCAGGATCACGCCCTGGGCCAAAGGCAGGCACTAAACAGCTGGGCCACCCAGGGATCCCCGAGAGGCCCCCAAATTTAAAGGCATTTCTAATGAAAGCAGTGGTGATTCAATAAATGTAATTGTTTTAATAAATATAATGTTGAAATTTCCAGTGTTTGTAAAGTGTGTATAAATTAGTGAACCGATATTTTCCAAATGACCACTGCATGATATTACAAAAACATGAGTGAGAAAATTGGAAATATAAGAGACACTAATGGATTTTAGACCAAATCAATAAACAAAATTGTCAATTTTCATTGACGAAATTTCAGATCTTAACTTTGCTTTGAGAAGCTACCACTTGTTGAATTTTTATGTAGTATTTAGAATATCCACAACTATCTGAAAAGACTATGAAAATACTCATTTCCAACAAAATATCTGTTTGAGGCAAGAATATTTTTCATATAGTTTAACTAAAACAACATATTGCAATCAATTGAATGCAGAAGCAAATATGGAAATTCAGCTGTCTTCCAGCCAGACTTGAGATTTGTAAACACGTGAAACAGTACCACTGTTCTGTCTTTGTTGTAGAAACTAATCGTATTTCGTAAAAATGTTATGTATATTACATGTGATCAGTTTATTATCCTTTTTAAATGAATGAACAAATATCTTAAAATTTTCTAGTCTCAATCTCTAAAAAGGTAAATCTCTATAAACATAGCTCACATAAACAAAAAATTTTGGAACCATGAATCAGTTTTAAGAATAAAAAGGACTCTGAGACCAAAAAGGTTGAGAACCAATTGGTCTAGGCTGCATAAATTGGATGAATCTGGTTCACCACAGTTGGAAGATGATCCAAGAGTTTCAAAACATTCAAAGTTCTAACAAGTGACAGGGTATCTCATTGCTTGTAATTTTTCTAAATGTGTAAGCTTGAATCTGCAGATGCCAAATTGGGGGCACCAAAGTATGTCATGAACTTTCAAGATCTTTGCTCTTTTCATAACCAGAGTTTTTTGTTAATTCCCTTGTGGGCATCTGGACCAAAGGATCTGAAATGAAATATATTTGCAGGCTGAAGATGGTTCCTTCTGATGAAGAGCTGGAATCAGAGCTGAATTTGATATGTAAAATTGGATTGAAACATTTAATCCCTGTCTCTAATTGTTTTAACAGAAAGGAAACCCTTGTTGCTATGCAAGTGCCTTTAAAAAAATCAGAGGGCAAGTTCTGAATTTAGACCTGACCCCCTATCTTGGCTTGATGATCTATCAAGTTTTCATGAAACTTACTCACACTAAATCTAAATTTAAGAAACTTCCAAAGCACAACATCCCCAGGCGTCTACTGACGTGCTTTTCTGTAAAGTTTCATTTGTGGAGTGAAGTTTGCAAAAAAGTATTTTCAGATTATTCTGTCACTTGATCGCCCCCAAAGAGAAGCATAATGTACCTTCAGAGGGAGGAAAAAAGCAGTCATCCTTGTCCTGCTATGCAGTGGTAGCCAAGGCGACTGGTGGAACTAGTAGAGTGGATTCTTCACTGGAAACAACAAATAGGGAGGGACATCTGACTATGAAGCTCTCAGGGGTCCCTAAGGGTGGTGCTATTTTGATTTTAAATCTCCTGCTTACTGTATAGTTTCCCTTTCTTATTTGTATTACTGCTATTCTTGGAGCTCCTGGTGTTTTCTTGCAAATGTGAGTAATGAGGTTCACCGGGCTTACCCTCAGTCCAGGGAGGCACCTGTGTGCCCAAACTCAGATCTCCGGCAAGAGAGGACTGTGAGATCTTCCTGAGTTTTTCAGCTTCCCAAGTAACAGATGGGCCATTCCTCGAGGTTTTGAACTGATGAATAGGGAACTAGGGGGGTAAATTGCTCAGGCTGTTCTCTCAGATTATGCATTCTGTCCCTCAGCTTTGTGTTACAATGCCTTTGTGTTGAAGGCTAACTCATCCAGATCTAGCCCTAGATCATTATTTTTTAGAGAAAGTATTAAAGAGGTAGTTTTTACTCCCATTTTAGCCCTAATAGCTATGTGTCTTTGGGCTATCAAGACTATCTCCCAGCCACAACCAGGAATAATCCTCAGGAAAACAAATAAGCACAAGCAATCACGTTCATTCTTTCCTCCAAAGACCTTAGTCCTGGTGTATTTTCCTCTGAGGAAGGAAAAGCAATCACTCTGGTACATGAGTGCCCTGCTTAAATATCTGCCCAAGATGATCTCTCTGCCCTCCCCATACCATAGCCCATGGGTGATGAATATTGTTCTGCTCACACATGCAACCGACACATCATGTAGTGCTCAGACCTTTTGCCATTTGGGATGGAGAATGAGCCATTGACCTTCTGGTAGGAGACTAGTAGACACGACCTTTGAGATTATCCAAGCAGAAGAGAACAAGGAATAAAGAATGGAAAAGAGGGAAGAAATCCTATGTGAACTATTGGATTCCTCCAAAAGGAGCAAAGATGATTACTGGAATCCCAGAAGAGAGAGGGAGAAAGGAGCAGAAACTTATTTAAAGAAATAATGGCTGCAAATTTCCCAAGATTGGGAAGGGATTTGGACATTCAAGTTCATAAAGGTCATAGTCCTCAAACAAATTGTCTCAAAGAGATCTTCTCTAAGATACATTATGCTAAAACTGTCTAAATAAAGACAAGGAGATTTTAAAAGCAACAAAAAGAAAAGAAGGTTGTCACAACTCCACCACCACACCAATTGCAGCATTCAATTTTGGATGAAATGGGGCTATCTTCTTATGATATAAAGTGATTTTTGTTGTTTTTTTTTGGTGATGAAAAAACGTAAATCTGAAGCCTAATGAAGGAATTAACTATTATTCCAAGACGTTAATAAATTAATACTTTCACACGTGGGCACCTTCAAAGAATTCATTTCTTTAGTTTTTTTAAATTCGACATGACTTTTTAAAAAATTTTTAATTCCAGTATAGTTAACAGATGATGTTATATTAGTTTCAGGTGTACAATATGGTGATACAATACTTCCATATATCACCCCGTGCTCATCACAAGTGCCCTCCTTAATCCTCATCATTTTTTCGCCATCCCCCACCCACTTCCCCTCTGGTAACCATCACTTCTTTCTCTAGAGGTAAGAGCTATTTCTTGATTTCTCTCTCTCTCTCTTTTCCCCCTTTGCTCATTTGTTTTGTTTCTTAAATTCCCACATATGAATGAAATCATATGGCATTTGTCCTTCTCTGGCTGACTTATTTCACTTAGCATTATACTATGTAACTCAAACCATGTCATTGCAAATGGTAAAATCTCATTCTTTTTTATGGCTGAATAATATGTGTACACACACACACACACACACAAACGCACACATCTTCTTTATCCATTCATCAGTTGATGGACCCTCAGCCTGCTTCAATAATTTGGCAATTGTAAATAATGGTGCTATAAACATAGGGGTGCATGTATCCCTTTGAATTAGTGTTTTCTGTATTTTTTTGGATAAGTAGCCAGGGATGTGATTACTAAATTATGTAGTAGCTCTATTTTTAACTTTTTGAGGATCCTCTCTGCTGTTTACCACAGTGGCTGCTCCAGTTTGCATTCCCACCAACAGTGCATGAAGGTTCCCCTTTCTCTGCATCCTCAACAACACTTGTTTCTTGTGTTGTTGATTTTAGTCATTCTGACAGGTGTGAGGTGATGTCTCATTGTAGTTTTGATTTGCACTTCCCTAAAGATAAGTGATTTAAGTGTCTTTTCAGTGTCTGTTGGCCACCTAGATATCTTCTTTGGAGAAATGTCTGTGCATATCTTCTGCTCATTTTTTAATTAGATTATTTGTTTTTTGGGTGTTGAGTTGTATCTTTTTTTATAATAAATTTATTTTTTATTGGTGTTCAATTTGCCAACATACAGAATAACACCCAGAGTCATATCTTTTTTTCTTTTTTTTCTTACATTTTTCTTTTAAGTAGGCTCCATGCCAATTGTAGGACTTGAACTCATGACCCAGAGATTGAGAGTTTTGTGTTCTACTGAATGAGCCAGCCAGTCGCCTCAAGTCACATCCATTCTTGATATATTTTGGATCCTAACCCTTTAACAGATATGTCATTTGCAAATATCATCTCCTATTCAGTAGGTTGCCTTTTAGCTTTATTGTTTCCTTTGTTGTGCAGAAGCTTTTATTTTGATATAGTCCCCGTAGTTTATTTTTGCATTTATTTCCCTTGCCTCAGGAGACATGTCCAGAAAAATGTTGCTCCAGCCCATGTCAGAGACATTACTGTCTGTACTCTCTTCAAGGATTTTTATGGTTTCGGGTCCCACATTTATGTATTAATCTGTATTTTTTGTGAATGGTATAAGAAAGTGGTCCAGTTTCATTCTTTTGCATGTAGCTGTCCAGTTTTTCCAATACCATTTCTTGAAAAGACTGTCTTTTTCCCATCGGTTATTCTTTTCTGCTTTGTTAAAGATTAATTAACCATAAAATTGTGGGTTTATTTCTGGATTTTCTATTCTGTTCCATTGTTCTTTATGTCTACTTTTGTACCAGCACCATATTGATTAGATTACTACAGCTTTGTAACATAACTTGAAGTCTGGAATTGTGACATCTCTAGTTTTGTTTTTGTTTTTCGGGATTGCTTTGGCTATTTGAGGTCTTTTGTGATTCCATACAAATTTTAGGACAGTTTTTTCTAGTTCTGTGCAAAATGCTGATGGTATTTTGATAGGGATTGCATGAAATGTGTAGATTGCTTTGGGTAGTATAGACATTATAAAATATTTGTTCTTCCCACTCATGAGCATGGAATGTCTTTCCATTTCTTTGTGTTCTTTAATTTCTTTCATCAGTGTTTTATAGTTTTCAGAGTACAGATATTTCACTTCTTTGGTTAGGTTTATCCTGAGATATCTTAATATTTTTTTGGTGCAATTGCAAATGGAATTGTTTTCTTAATTTCTCTTTGCTGCTTCTTCATTAGTGTATAGAAATACAACAGATTTCTGCACATTGATTTTGAATTGTGATTTTGCTGAATTCATTTATTAGTCCTGGTAGTTTTTTAGTGGAGTCTTTGGATACTCTATATATAGTGTCATGTCATATGCAAATAGTGTAAGTTTTACTTCTTTCTTATCAGTTTAGAATGCTTTTAACATGATTTTTTTTAAAAAAATTACATAAACACTGATGGTATTGAGATGAAATAATTCCTTCTAATATTATATGTTCACTTTTGCCTCCAGGCTTAGAGTTGTCAGTCATCTTCTCTTGGTTAGACTACTCTTTATTGAAGAACCATGGAATTACTATATCATAGACACTCTTATAGGCTGTCAAAAATAATTTCCTATCTAGATTATATGTTTTAAGACACCTTCTTTAAAAAGTTAAAATAATTGACTATTTGTAATTACAGTAGTTTCAGCAAAATTATGTTTGAGATTGTTTTGTGTAATTTCTACTTTTTAGCTATCATGAAGATTATGTCTGCAAAGAACATTTGTGTACAAGTGTTTGTGTGGACACATAGTTTTGTTTATCTAGGGTAAATACCTAGAAGTAGAATTGCTGGGTCATATTGTAACTTTACATTTGATCTTTTGAGGAACTGCCCAACTGTTTTCTAAAGTAGGTCCACCATTTTACATGCCTTCTAGAAGTGCATGAGGGTTTCAGTATCTCCACACACTAGTCAATACTTGTTATCATCTGTCTTTTTAGTTATAGCCATACTAGAGGTATAAAGTTGTGGTTTGATTTGTATTTCCCTGATGGCTAATGATGTTGAGCATCTTTTCATTTGCTTTTTAGACATTTGTATGTATTCTTTGGAAGAAGGGTCTCTTTAGGTCCATTGTTCATTTTTATTTTTTTAATTTTTTTTCATTGTTCATTTTTAATTGGTTTATTTGTCTTTCAACTGTTGAATTATTAAGATACCTTTATATAGTCTAGATACATGCCCCCTATCAGATATATGACTTACAAAATCTTTCCATATTATGGGTTGCTTTTCACTTTCTAGATGGTGTCCTTTAAAACACAAATGTTTTTAATTTTGAGGATGTGAAGGCAGTCTTTACATAATAAATTCTCCACCAGCATGCCAAGAACATGAGTGCTGACAAAGGTCGTGCTAAAAAGCACTTGGTTTTTATTGATCCCAAACCAACAGTCTTGATGCTTACTGGAATCTTTAAATCCACAAAAGCCTATTTTGCTCTCTTCTCTTCCAGAGTCTCACTAATATCCTATATAAGATTTTCCTACTTAAAGATTTCTATATTCCTCAGCAGTGAATACATTTAAGTGAACTTCTTTTCCCCTTGTCATATTTCATTTCTTACTAAACCTCAGACCTGGGATTGATTGGATTGGTGTTTAGTTGGTAAGTCCCCCATTGTGATCATATTTTAATATTTTCAGAACATGTGGTGTGCTTGGCTACATATGTGCAAAAGTCCACAGACATAACAAAACGTATTGTTTTGTGGGAATAGCAAAACCTGCAACATTGCTATGCATTGCCTGTGTGAGTACCTGGGGCAGGTAGTAATACTGCAGTCTGAGCAGGGGAAGAGGAAAGGCAGCGAGAGAAGAAAATAGAAAGTAAAAGAGAAGAGGTAGATGAAAGTGGATAAGAAAAGAGTAGGAGGAAGAAGAAATGATAGAACTTGAAGAAACAGACAGAACAAAAGAGAAAGGTCTTTCAGGCATGGTTGCCTCTTCAGTCTCTGCCCACTTCCTCCCTTCCCACGACTGAGGAAAGATTAGCAGCATTCTGTGTAACTCTATCCCAGCACTTACCACCCAGCACGATAGAGCAAGGAGACCCGTCTTCTCCTTTCAGTGGATATCAGAAGGTACAGAACGGGGCTTTCACATTGTCTGCAGTCCTAATCCATCCAGTGTGTAAGTACCGAAGACCTGAGCCAGTCAGTGACTCCAAGCATGATTTGGAATTCTGTTGAGGTGGAAATCTGAATCCTGTGTGAGGTGAAGCTGGCCTATAAATGAGCTTAGTTGACCCCCAGAAGCCATCCACATCCCAGTGTGCATTTGTTCTTCCCCTGTGATATATATGCACTTAAAGCGGGAGGAATTATAATGGACTTTTAAGAGTTGAAAATAAGTGAGAAGTGAAATGTCTACTATATATGTTTAAAGGGAAAGCAAGGGATCCCTGGGTGGCACAGTGGTTTGGCGCCTGCCTTTGGCCGAGGGCGCGATCCTGGAGACCCAGGATTGAATCCCACGTCGGGCTCCCGGTGCATGGAGCCTGCTTCTCCCTCTGCCTGTGTCTCTGCCTCTCTCTCTATCTCTCTCTCTGTGACTATCATAAATAAAATTTAAAAAAAATAAAGGGAAAGCAATATGAAGGTGGGTGAAATAGAGTACCATTCACTATTTTCTTGTGTGTAATGCAATCACAGTATGATTGAGTGCATTTGTGCTGTAAGTTAGGGATCTTTGGTCAACACAATAAACAAATGAAAAATTTAAAAGGAAGGAATGAGAGGAGTATGTTGCTCCTTGACACCTTTACCTGTGTCATGAGTTCTAAATTCACTCATTTTAAAAAAAGATTTTATTTATTTATTCATGAGAGACCCAGACAGAGATGCAGAGACAAAGGCAGAGAGAGAAGCAGGCTCCCTGCAGGAAGCCCGATGTAGAACTTGATCCCAGGACCCTGGGATCACACCCTGAGCCAAAGGCAGACGCTCAACCACTGAGCCACCCAGGCATCCCTAATTCACTGACTTAATGATCATTTGACCATATTGAGTGAGTACCACTAACCCAGTCCACTTAACACTGCTGATGGGTTTGTAATTATCCCATGAGGCTTTGAAAATCTTTCTTTAGACACTCCTTATTGTGAAATGATGATGTCAAAATAGAGTCAGCAACCATAATCCCTCAGGAACAGATTCCTGGGAAAGATGCTGACGTCTCCATTTAAAAGGCAGTAAGAATGTGGGAAGCCCATCCATGAAAATGTTCCCACAAGAGATTAGTCACTGAATATACATTTCTTATTCTGTTATTTGTCCTAATATTTCCCATCAATAAAAAAATGTAACTGCTTCTGGTTCTCACTGCTGCTTTCACATCTCCTTTGCTACAATGGAGTCCTATTTAGATGAAGCTGGACAAGGCATAAACACATATGTCCAAGCAGGCCAGCATGGAAGACTAGTGAAGTGATAGCCTGGATGACTTCCAGGAGAGCTTAATTACTTCCATTTATGCATTCACTGTGTAAACAGCACAGTCACTTTTAGATATGAACTTGTCAACAATGATGTGTCTAAATTCTCTTCTATTTAGGCAGTGAGGAGCACTTATTATCCCTTGCAGGCTGCTTTTTTACCGGTGGCTCATGTCCTTGCTTCTTTGCTCTATTGATTGTAAGACTGTTGATCAGTGTTCAGAATCACAGCTCCATTCGACAGAGCTGCTTGAAAATCAGTCAAGAGCATTTTCCCAATTTAATTCCACCTGCCCTTGTCTGAAGTATAATTAAGGTGGTGGGTTACTTTCTGATATCTTTAAGTAAGGAACTTTTCTTGAACTTTTCTTGAAAATGATGCTGGTATCATGGTTTTATATGCATCTATGCAAATCTTCACAGCCCGCAGGTAATTCTTTCATTATTATTGCAGTTATTTATTTTGCTTACTTAAGCCCAAGTGGAGGGCAAAGTGTAATAGACAACTCATAATAATTAGGATCCTTAAATTTAAGTCATTTTATAGTTTTCTAGAATGTGGGAAATGCAGGCTTTGGAGGTTGAGTAGCTTTAGATTAATAGAGTAGATCCACATTGATGGGCAGGGCTTCCTCTTAGTTCCTCTATTTCTTCATTAGTAAAAACTTTAGAATTGTTAAAAGAATATAGTGTGATTGCACATTCAAGATATGTCATACTAACAGATGCACAAAATATGCTACTTCTCTTTCATCTTTTCATAGGATTATCATTTGAAATTCCAAGTTTTCCTCCCATTTCTTGAGCAAACAGTGGCAAAGTTAGTAATTTCTGTTCCCTGGCTCACTTAATTTGTGGTCCATAATCTATAGCTTTCATCTTAATATCTTTTCCTCCTCTGTTATAATCTGGTACAGTAAAATCACATAATATGCACATTTAACTCATGAGAACTTAATTGCACATGTATGGGGGTGGGGGAATGCTACTGGTGATGGACATAGTATTGCCCCTCTATGAACTAATTATCCCAACAACATAAAATGGAAGATATAATCTAATCTTCCTTAGTAGATCTCAGTTTGTGTTTCTTTCTTTTAATATCAATGTGATTTTAGTGCCTAAATATACATTTTAAAATATAATATGACCTCTCAATAAAAAACAAACACTTCAGTGGTAAACTGAAATTATTCCGATGCTGGAGGAAAAACTGACTTTTTTTTTACCTATGGAGAATTGAAATGTCAACCTCCTATGTGGCTTGAAATACAAGTATGCTTACTTTACTTCATAGGCTACTTAAGTGTTTTCAGGGATATTTTTTACAATTGACCAACCTACAGTACAGGTCATCTTTTCCTTACAGTTCAGAACCTAATCCTCTGTAGAAGGTACAGCCGTACCAAGCTTCTCTCATTGTCCACTTTAAGTTATGTTCATAACTTTATCAAATGACAAATATTTATATAATTTTTAAAGTTTTTTTGGAGAAATATGAATCTGCTGATGCTTTTAAAAAATTTATTTGAGGGATCCCTGGGTGGCGCAGCGGTTTGGCGCCTGCCTTTGGCCCAGGGCGCGATCCTGGAGACCCGGGATCGAATCCCACGTCGGGCTCCCGGTGCATGGAGCCTGCTTCTCCCTCTGCCTGTGTCTCTGCCTCTCTCTCTATCTCTCTGTGACTATCATAAATAAAAAAAAAAAAAAAAAAAAAAAAGAAACATTTAAAAAATTTATTTGAGAGATATAAGGGAGAGAGAGAGCATGCATGCACATAGAAGGAGGGGCAAAGGGAGAGAGTGTTTAAGCAGACCCCCCTGAACACAGAGCCCATCGTTGAGCTCTATCTCAAGACCCATGAGATCATGACCTGAGCTGAAACCAAGAGTCAGACCCTTAACCGAATGAGCCATCCAGGTGCCCCTGCTATGCTTTTTAATGCTCTTTCTAATCTTATTCATCACAAAAAAACTTGTCCTTTGGTCTGTACCAAAGGTGTGTACCTAAAATCAGGAAGCTATACAATGCCTAGCCAGAGGAAAGTTAGCCTTTTTTTCAATCCCATAGTATAGTGATCTGTCCAGCATCCCACAGCAAAGAAGAAGGAGAAGCATAGTCTTTTTTGTTAGAAGATCAAAGATCTCTAGTAAGTAAAGATATATACAAAGTGAAACACATTCAGCCATTGAAACATTAGCTTTTCAAATTAAAGTAACTTAACTACCTGAGAGAATTTCTCATGAAGAATGCACTGGGACAAACAAGCTCTGACAATCAGAGGGGCAGGTCCAAGTGAAGAGCCATGCTAATGGGTCTGAGCATTTGCTGGGGAGCAGGGAGCTGAGGGTCTCCTCCAAAAAGCAAAGACACTGAAGTTTCAGGGCTTGCCTACATTGAGATTATGCCATAGAAGAAGGGGCAATATGGGAACACATCAACCCTCACAAAAACTAAAAACAGCCTTGAATCCTCTCAATCCCAGATTGGATTAAGGTGATCTCTTATCCTACCTGCCTGCCAGAAGAAAAGTAAATCCTCCTTGAAGTAAGATATTATCATGCATAGCCACTATAATTTTTTTGTATGCAATGCCCAGCACTCGAAAAAAAAATTGCAAACATGCTAAGACAGAGAAGAAGAAAGACAATAGATACAAGACCACAGATAACCTGGATATTGGAATGATCAGATTATTGATCATTATAATGATCATGATTGATATATTAAAAAAAAAAAAGATGAACAAAATGGAAAATTTGGCCACAGAATGGGAATCTATAAAAGAGTTTAGTATTGAAGAATACTAATGACTGGGGGTGCCTGGGTGGCACAGTCAGTTAAGCATTGGACTCTTGGTTTTGGCTCAGGTCATGATCTCAGGGTCTTGAGATCCAGCCCCTGAAGGGCTCCATGCTCAGCATGGGTCTGCTTGGGATTCTCTCTCTCCCTGTCCCTCTGGTCCTCGGGCTTGTGCTCCCATTCTCTCAAATAAATAAATAAATAAATAAATAAATAAATAAATAAATAAATCTTTTTAAAAAAGAAAAGAAAAAATACTATGACTAGAAGTAGAAAGTCAGAAGTGGGTTTACAAGCAGATTAGACACATCTAAAAAGGGACCCTGAGAGATGAAAGCTTGATCAGTAGAAAACACACAGATTAAAACCTTGAGAGCAGCAAAAGGATTGCAAAGTAGATAAAGGGGATGAAAAGGGACAAACTTCTAGGTATAAAATAAATCTGTCACAAAGATGAAAAGCACAGCACAGGGAATACAGTCAATAATATTGAGAGAATACTATATGGTGACAGATGGTGGCCACATTCACCATGGTGAGCACAGAGGAATGCATAGAATTGCATGTTGTACCCCTGAAACTAGTATAATGTTGTATGTTAATTATACCTTAATAAAAAACGGGAGGAAAACAGGGGGGATAAAGGGGGCATAAGAGGCATATGGGACATGGAGAAAAGGTAAAGATGTAATTGGATAACCAGATGGAGAGGAGAGAGATAATAGAGCAGAAGTAATATGCGAAGTTGTATTAGCTGAGATGTTGTCAAAATTGATGAAGAGCCAAATTACAGATTTGATGAGTGCAGCAAAGACTCTGAGAGGTGTGAACAAAAGAAATCCAGACCTAGGTTCAAACAGTAAAACTGAAGTCCAAAGACAGAAAAAAGTCTTAAAAGGTGTAAGAGAGAAATGCTCTGTAAACTTCAAAGATGCAGGTGACTTTTCAACACAAACAATTCAGGTCAGAAGACAATGAAATAATATCTAAAAGTGCTGAAAGAAGCCACTGCCTGTGTGAAATTACATATGCAGTGAAAATACTCTTCAAAAATGAAGGGAAAAGAGAGAAGATATTTCAGATGAGCAAAATCTAAAATAATTTGTCCTGGGCAGAACTGCACTACAAGAAAACTCTAAGTTGCTTTCTCGATAGGAAGCATGAAAATTTAGGAAGAAATAAGATATGTGAGTATATGTGTGAACACATGTAAGTGAACATTTACTGTGTAGGACAATGAAAATAATGTCTTGGGGATTTAAATATATGCAAAGTGAAAACATGACATCCATAGTACAAAAATTAAGATGATAATAGAGTGTATTAGTCAAGGTTATCCAAAGAAATAGAAGGGCCACAGGAAGCCAAGATACAGAAAATTAACCAGCACATGGAGTCTAAGAGTTCTAAGGTCCTTTAATTCAGAGAACTGATAAAAGTCTTAATTATATGAATTTCTACTAAGCATGTGTCTTGTAACCTCCTGTATAAACATGCAGAGAATATACAATAAGTTAACGAAGGGAAAAATAGAATTATAAAAGTAAGTAATTAATGCACAGAAAGAAAAAAGAAGAAAAATGGAAAGTAAGTAAAATGGTAGATTTTATTTCAAATATTTATTAAATTTAACAGACAAAATATTCTCATAATGGATCTAAGATTGTCAGCCAGGGTTAAAAAAAAAAAAAAAAAAAGCTTGAATGGTGCTTATAAGAATCTCTCCTTAAATACAAGGACATGGAAGCAAGGAAGGTCAAGGTATTAGTAAGAGGGACTCAAAAGATGGGTCATGGTCTCTAAGCAGAGAACAGAGAAGAGATGAATAGGAAAAGGCCTACAAATAGGGAAGTAATAGATCAGTTATTCTCAACCTTGGCTACATATTAAAATTACTTGCAGGAGACTTTTTAAATATTTTTCTTTTGAGATAATTATAGATTCACATATGTTTGTAAAGAATAATACAGAGAGGTAGAGCTTGCAAAACTCTAGTACATCACAGCTAAGATACAGACATTGATGCAGCAAAATACAGAACATTTTCATCACCTCCGGGACCCTTCAAGTTGCTCTTTTTGGCCATACTCACTTCCTTTCTGCCTCCATACACTTCCTTAACCCTTGGCAACCATTACTCTGTTCTTCTTTTCTATAATTTTGTCGTTTCAATAATGCTGCATAAGTAGAATCATACCGTCTGGAAAGTCATCTGGTTTGTTGCATATATCAATAGTTTGCTCCTATTTATTTTATTTGCATTTTTATTTTTTAAAAGGTTTTATTGATTTATTCATGAGAGACACAGAAAGAGAGGCAGAGACATAGGCAGAGGGAGAAGCAGGTTCCCTGAGGGGAGCCCAATGCAGGACTCGATCCTAGGACCCCAGGATCACACCTTGAGCCAAAGGCAGATGCTCAACCCCTGGGTCACCCAGGTGCCCTTTGTTTGCTTCTTTTTTTAAAAAATATTTTTTTATTTATTTCTTTATTTTCAGAGACTCTTGAGCTAGTGGGAAGAGGCCAGAGTGAGATGGAGAATCCCAAGCTGACTCTAAGCCGAATGGAGATCATGACCTGAGTTGAAATCAAGTGTCCCATGCTCAATTGACTGAGCCACCCACATGTCCCCCAAATTTGCTCCTTTTTCTTGCTAAGTGGTAGTCTATATCAATGTATCACAGTTCAACTAGTCACCCATAGAAGGACTTCTGAGTCGTTTCCAGTTCTGGACTATTGATGATTGAAGCCGCCACAGACATTCACATAAAGTTCTTATTTGAACCTAAGTTTTCCTTTCTCTGGGGCAGTAAATGTCTAGAAGTGCAATCACTTGGGCATATGGTAATGGCATGTTTCATATTTAAAGAAACTGTCGAACTGTGTGTGGAGTTGGTGTACAATTTTACTTTCCCATGAGTAATGTGTCTTTATTTTTATTTATTTATTTATTTATTTATTTATTTATTTATTTATTTATTTATTTATTTAATGAGTAATGTTTCTTAACAGATCCTCCACATTCTTGGAAGTAATTATCACGGTAAAGTGGATCAGGGCTTCCACTGGCCAGTCAGTCCCAGGGGGATGGGACTCCACCCCCACCACATGGCCTGTGAGTAGTTCTCCAAAGGCTATCAGGAGGCCATTATAAAAATAACAGCCAGAAAGGCCAACTGTTGATTACCTACTATGTTGTAGGCAGTGTTCTAAGCATTTATATGTAATAGTTCATTTAATCCTTTCAACAGTAGAGGTACTATTACTCCATTTTACAGATGAAACACCTGAGACCCTCCAGATTAAATAACTTGCCTAAAGTCATATATAGCTAGTAAGTGGACAGCCAAAATTCCAACTCAGCCTGCCCAGCTCCAGAAGCTGTGTTCTTCTCACTCCAGTGTGCTTCTCTCAAAGGCAGGGAAGGTATCTAGGAAGGCAAAATGAAAAGATCCTATCCGATGGCTCTTTCCTGCCTGGGGATTTTTATCCTCCCCCAGGGTCAGCCATCTTTCCTCTTCCCTCCAGGCCTCTTCCTCTCAAGCATTTCTTCAATCCTACCTCCCACCAGGATTTCACGTAATCTCCTTCCATGATTCTACAACACTGTCACCCTCTGTCAGACTCCCCCGGGTGGGGTGGGGAAAGAAGATGCTGACACAAGACAGGTTCTGCCTCTCATTAACCCACCATTATAAACTAAAAGAAGACAAGGCACAGCAACAACACACACCCCAAAGTAGAAGGCCAGCTCTCCAGCCTCCAGATTAATCTCGCTTGTGGGGTCTCAGGAAGGACGGCCCTTCTCTTCCAGGTGGGAAGCATCTGTCTCGCAGTTGACTACTTCTTACCCCCCGGGTGTGCTGGCTCAGGACAGGAGGCAATATTGTGTTTTCTGCTTGACTTTTAGATGACCCAGTTGAAGCACACTGTCAACTCAGGAAAGGTTGGTGCAAGCTTTCTCTCTCACCCCACTGATTTTGCTTAGCGTGGGTACCAGCACAATGCAATTCCAAAAATAGTATGGAGCATTGGTCAAGCATTGTCTGAGATCAACTGTTTAAATTTCCCAGAAAGCAATGAGGATATTCCTCTTCACATAAGCTTGACAAAATTTCCTTCCAGGAGCTCTATAATTGCATGAGGGAGGAGAATGGGAAAGGATCCAGAATGACCCTTCTCAGAGCTCCCTTGCTAAAGGACTAGAGGTAGGAAGAAACCTCAAGGAGGAGGAAGATGATGAGTAGACAAGGGAGAACAGAAGGAATGGTAAAGGGGAGCATTCAAGACATATGGAAGCCCAACTAATTCTGGTTTTTCTGTTCTCTCCTCTCTCTGCCATAAGCTCATCATTGCCATGTTTTCCGAGCTGGCGATTTTGCTGTAAAGCCCAACCTGTGGTCTAACAATGAAATATAATTTCCTTAGGGCTCTTTGGGAAATAGGAGGCATATGGTTTTGTTCTTCTGACCCTCCCGTTCATGTTTTCTCTACTCTCTTTTGATGAGGGAGGAAGTACGTGTAAATTATTTATAGTTTTCACTACAAACGTGGATGTGGCATCAGCTAAAATATACCCACTGGAAAGAAAGAGGTTTCTCACACCTCAAAGTATAGGCTGAAATAAGTATTTCTTCATTCCATCACAGATTCATCTAGGTGCTCTATATGTCTGAAACATTATTTCACTGACTGAAATGCATGCTCACCAGACTCCAGTCCTATCTTAAATGGTTTTAGCAGACGTTCACCCAAGAGTCCCATTTTATTCTCTTGGCATTTTCTTTTTAAGAGGAAAAAAAAAACCCTCAAAGAAGCATTCGATTTTGAAAAAGGCAATATGAAGGCACATTGATTTTTACCCCCTGCGATCAAAGTAAATATATCCCTGTCCTGAATATAAGCCATTTAAAACATGTGGCACATCTGGGCTGAAGATTAGAAATGCCTGATGCAAACAGACAGTAATCTTATATATATAAGATTATATATATATATATTATATATTTTATATATAATATATAGACACCTGGCAGTCTATATGTGTATATATATATTCATTTTTATCAAAGTAATACATGCACATATTTTAAGTCAAATATATTGCATTTATCATGACAAATAGCAACCCCCTAACTGTTCCCTTTCTACTTCCCAGATTTCCACCTCGTAGAGGCAACCCTAGGCAAATTCCCTTTATTCTGCTATGTACTCTGATTATTCTAAACAGATCCCAAAATTGCTACTTGTTGACTTTCCAACTTTCCCTCATCGATATCACCTAGTGACTTCTCATGGAAGGCGAACATCAAGCATTCTTCCTTCAGCTTTCACACACATACACTCCCAGGATTTAAACCCTTTTTTGGTTAGATTCCCTACTGAATGTATGCAGTATTGTAACTATGTAAATAAATATTGTTCCCTGATGAGCCAAGCAGTTTTTCCTGTTTGCTTTTCTGTGTCATCTTTTATTTTCCAAAGTAAACCTCCCTCGATGTTTCTTTTCCTTGGCTTCCTTAGGATTTCTTGCTGTTTGCACATTTTCCACTAACAAAGCAAAATACCGTACCCTTCGATCCGATTTTCCACTTTCTACCCCACCCCTGCCTTGTTCTCCTTTTTTTTTTTTTTTCCTGAGGACATCCCTCCTAGAGCCCCTCTGCACCTATTTCTAACCTGGGAATTTGTGTTGTCCCCCCTGCAGCAGATCCCTTATCATTTAAGGTGATGCCAGCTGCTATAAAAAACATTCTTCAAGTTATTAGTTTATTTATTTATTCACTTATTTTTTAGGGTTTTATTTATTTATTCATGAGAGATACACAGAGAGAGGCAGAGACATAGGCAGAGGGAGAAGTAGGCTCCCCATGGGGAGCCCGATGGCGGACTCGGTCTCAGGACCTCAGGATCACACCCTGAGCCAAAGGCAGACACTCAACCACTGAGCCACCCAGGCATCCCAAGTTATTAGTTTAACGTGAAAGAGGTTTATCTCATCTAGTAGCCTAATACATGTGTTCAGTGGGTTTTCTGCTGAAGAGGGACACACTTTCCAAGTCTTGTGATTATGCTGTCCTTGAGGGTCTCCACGTAGTTTGTTTCTGGTCTGTTGGCAGAGAAAAGAGGGTAGGTAGTCTATGGGAGGTTTAATTCCAGTGGTCAGAACCCAGGCACATGCCCAGCCCCTGATGGCCCTGAAGGCTAAGAAATGCAGTCTTTGCTCAAAGAAGAGAAGGGGTCACGAAGAAGAAGAAGCAATGCTTGAAGAGATACTGGCTGAGGATTTTCTGGAATTGAAGAGATGAATCCTCAAATCGAAAGTGTTCTGAATTCTGAATCCTACACAAGACAAATGAAAAGGAATCCACACCCAGACTCATTATAGTGAAAACAAAGGTCATCTTTATCAGTTTTATTTTTATTTATTTATTTATTTTAATTTTATGATAGTCACAGAGAGAGAGAGAGAGGCAGAGACATAGGCAGAGGGAGAAGCAGGCTCCATGCACCGGGAGCCCGATGTGGGATTCGATCCCGGGTCTCCAGAATCGCGCCCTGGGCCAAAGGCAGGCGCCAAACTGCTGCGCCACCCAGGATCCCATCTTTATCAGTTTTGATACTCACAACTTCTCTTTTCTTTTTCCATACTTGCTATTCATTTTTGCTCATGACTCAGTTGACCATAATATGTTTTTAGGTTTTTTTTTTTTTTTCTTTTTCTTTTAAGAGTGGTATAGATTATACGACTGGAGGTCTGGAAATGGCAGCTGCTCTCAAGTAGAAGTTGGTTGACTGCATCTTTTTTGTTCTCAAATATGTAGACCAGTGGTTTTCTGCATTGGATGAGTGCCTTTTCCCTACCAGACATTTTTCCAGACATTTGAGAATGTTTGGAGACACTTTGGGTTATCACGCCAGAGGGCAGTGGTACTGACATTTTATAGATGGAGGCTGGGATGCAGCTAAACATCCGCACTGCACAGGACAGCCCCCAAGGGTCCCAAATGTTAATAGCAGTACTGCCAACCTCACTGCTGTCCTTGTCTTATGACAATGAAGCAGTATGGAGATGTTGAAGATCAAGTTGATTTTTTTTTTTAAATTTGTGGGGGGTTGATAGGAGTTCATGAGAATTAAAAAAAAATGTATACTTAAATGTAGCAGAAGTTCATGAGGCAAAGTCTAAGTGTAGGTTTTTCACTTCCCAGATTCAAGTTTTTCCTTAGCACAGAGGAGTATTAGGTGGTTGCTTCCCATCACTGGTGAAGAGTATTCCTGATGAGAACCTGTAAACTGGTCTGACCCACTATGGTTTGCCTACCATCACTTTCCTGACTTGCTCTCACACAACATTGAACATCCCATCCTGCTTGGCTCCAGAATCTGAACTTCAATTCTTGTAGCAAATATTTACTAAACCAGGTACTGTTCTAGACTCAGGTGAGTGAGAGAAGAAAACCAGACTCCCTTGCTTTCGTGGAGCTTATATTCTTTAGTTGTTGGAAAATGTGCCTGGATTAGGTGGCCGACAATCTCTGAAGCTGAACCATCTCCCACAGCTCTTGCTACATTTGATTCAGATTTTTTTTTTTTAATCTCTCTGCTTGTCCCGAGTGGCTGAAGTCTCTGCTTGCCTTGCCAAAGTAAATAATAAGTCAAAACCAACTCAGATAGAAAGGGAGGCATTATCAGAAATTATATTTCTAAAGCTGGACTAAGGCTGAGTGGACTAGGATGGTGATTAGAATTCTAGTGTAGACAAGTCTACACCATCTCTCCAATAGGAGTAGGCTTGTTGGCTTCTTGTTCAATATCTTGTAGGGTGATGCTGAGCTCCCCAGAGTGTTGTAGTTCCACAGTTTAGGACACAGTATGTGGTTTCTGGTTTCAGTTTACTTAGCTCAGGACACATAGTGAGGCAGCATGAAGGATTTGGCACAGTTCCTCATTCTCTCTGTCCTATGTGGCCAGCAATATCACATTCTGGACACGCTGTCTTCTCCCCAGGTATTCATAACCACCCACAAACCTGTCTTTCTAGGAAATAGGCAACAGCAGTTCTAACAATCCTAAGAGGACATATCTAAACATGTTTATTCTACTAGAACACATCTATAGCAAATGCAACATACTTGTAGTTGGATGATTGACTTTCAGAGTTTCACCATGTGAGCTTACCTTCCACAGGAGTTTCTCCCCTGCATACACCAACTTGATAAAGTTGCCAATGAATATACTCTACCTACCTCTGCTGGGTTTCACATTTCACATTCTTCAGATGTCCTCCTATAGGAGGAAAATGATCTTCATAAAGAAATCCTATCTCTTGAGAAGTCATGTGGCAAAGCAAAAGCACTCTGAATGGTGCTTGACCAAAGCCTTGTGATTTTTAGAAATCCCCAAACCTACCTTTGCTTTATAGACCACATACTGACTCTTTATGAAGAATGCGGCCAAAACTTTGAATTGAGTGGGCACAATGAACTGAAAGTCCCTGCTTTCACAGGAAAAATTCTGAGATAAGAAAAGCAAAGCTATACCTTTGTGATGTATGTCATTTGTCCAAAAGGCTCTGAAAAGATTCATTTTAATGTTAATGTGAAGCTCTTTTGTGATAAGAACAGGCCCGGGAATAAGATAAGTAAATTATTAGCATACCAAGGGAAATTAGGAACAAACTGCATAACAAGGGAAATTAAGAAAAAACTAGGATTAAAGACCCAAGATTTTTTTTTTTTTAAGATTTTATTTATTTATTCAGGAGAGACAGAGAGAGAGAGAGACAGAGAGAGAGACAGAGAGGCAGAGACACAGGCAGAGAGAGAAGCAAGCTCCATGCAGGGAGCCCAATGTGAGACTTTATTCTGGGACTCCAGGATCACACCCTGGGCCAAAGGCAGATGCTCAACCCCTGAGCCACCCAGGCATCCCAAAGACACAAGATTTTATCACACTTTCTTATTTCCAGTGCTGGGACCAGATCTTATGGATTGCCCTCACCCCTCTGTTACCACCGTGCCCCTACAACCTAGTAGGAGTCTTTCCAGGGAAGAATCCTGGGGTAGTAGGGTAAGATACAAGAAGGAATAAAAAGTATTTACATTTTTTGTATCTACAAATATAAGTGAGATTTGTGTATAATATATTTTTGTCATCGAGTTGGGCGTTGAATCACATTACAAATTAGTTCATAAAGTCATTTGGGTAGATGTTCATTTTTTCTTATGTCCAAGACAGTTTAATAAGCGATGGATTATTTATCTGCTCCTTGAAGGTTTGGAAAAAATAATTTATAAACCCATGTGGGCCTCATGCCTTGTGGGTGGACTAGTGTGGGGGAAGATTTGAGCACTGATTGAATTTCACAAGGTTGTTGGTTTACTCGTGTT
The DNA here is from genome assembly GCF_018345385.1 of Vulpes lagopus. NCBI lineage: Eukaryota > Metazoa > Chordata > Mammalia > Carnivora > Canidae > Vulpes > Vulpes lagopus. The sequence goes on along the minus strand of NC_054831.1, from coordinate 21,038,235 downwards.
TTCAATCCATTGACTGAGTCAATTTAAAAATTTTGTATTTCAAAAACAATCCATTCCATTTAAACTTTATAATTTTCTGATATAAATTTATTCTTAGTATCTGTAACTCTGATTCCTTTTTCATTCTTGACAGATTTGTTATTTCTTTTGTTTTTCTTGACTTGTTTATTTTTTTCATTGACTTTCCATTCTGGCGAATGTCCTGAAAAGTGAACCCCCTGTAAATTTCTGTCATACCAATGGGTCTCTATTTGGGTCTCTACCTGTCAACACCAGAGTGGGTGAGATGAATTTCACAGCATTGTTAGAAGACATGGGTTCAGGAATAGTCTTCATTGAGAAAGCTTACAGAGGTCAAGGTTAAGCAGCAGGAAAAAAGGCAGGGTCCTCCCTTAGTCCTTATCCTTCTGTTGCCCACAGAATGGCTGTTGACATGCAGTGAAGGTCTGCCTCTTCAACTTCCTCTTTCACTGGGTGAGAGAAGTGAAGTAGTTTGTCAGTGGGTAACAAACAGGATGCTGGATGCCAGGCTCTCTAGATTTGGGGGCAGCTCTGTCAGCAATGTTAGTGGCCTGCCTGGCACCTGAAAAACTTGTTATAGACCCCTCTTCTGGTGGGCCATTGGAAGCCATTAGTTTCCAAGGAAATTGAGTTCAGGTGCATCCCTCCAACTAGAAGGAAACAAGGAAAGATCCCATCCAGTTTCAGCTAGTTGATATTCAGACAGTTCAGAGTGCACTTAGGTCACACCATCTGCCTGAAATCTGTTTCCACTAGATGCGTTGCAATCACCGACTTGGATTTGGATTATGTTAATGTTGCCTTGCATTTGGGTCAGATTTGACATATGTATTTCAAGGTGATGTACATGATCACAAAAATTCATGATTATCTCTTTGATGGTTTGTCCCTCTTATTACGATGTAGTGTCCGTCTTTATCACTTTTAATAGTTTTAAGGGAATTTTTAAAAAATCAACTTTTTATTTTTCAACAGTTTTAGATTTATGGAAAAATTGGGAAAATAATAAAGAACTCCCATACATATACCCTACACCCAGCTTTCTCTACTAATAACATCTTATATTAGTATGGTACATTTGTTACAATTACAAATATTGATAAATTACTCTTTAACTAAAGTCCGTATTTTATTCAGATTTCCCTAGTTTTTACCTAATATCTTTTTTTCTGTTCCAGGTTCCCCTCCAGGAAACCACATATCTCCTTAGGCTTCTCTTGGCTGTGACAAGTACGCTTACATTCCTTGTTTTGAAGATGTTGACTGTTTTGAAGACAAGCAGTCAACTAGTCTGTAGAAGATCCCTCAGTTGGGATTTATCTGATGATTTTCTCATGATTAGATGGGGTTATGGGCGTAGGGAGGAAGATCATAGAGGTAAAGTGTCATTCTATTACATCATATCAGGGTACTTACCATGAACACAACTTACCACGTTGATGTTAAGCTTGATCACCTGGTTGAGATAGTGTTTGTTAGGTTTCTTCACTATAAAATTACTCTCCCTTTCCAAACTGTGTGCTTTGGAAGGGGTCATCATGGGTAGTCCATACCTAACAAGACAAGAGTTATGCTGTATCTCGTAGACCCCATACCTTTTCAAAGTTACTTACATCAGCACTTTTTCCCTCACCCCTTTCAGTGAGATTGTTTCATATATTTGTAATATAGTTATTGTTTTGCCACATTCTGCATTCTTTCCTTCTTATTAATGTTTTGAAAATCAACTTTATTGGGCTGTAATTTATGTACAATAAACTATATCAGTTTAAATGTAATTCAGTGAGCACTGACCAATGTACATACCCAGGAAACTCCTGCGACAATCAAGACAGAATATTTCTATTACCCCCAGACCCCTCTGTCATCTATCCTTTCTCCATTCCTGTCCCCAGGCAACTACTGATATACATTTGATACTAAACATCAGATTACATTTTTTTGAATGATTTTGAGATGCATTCATGGTTTCGCATAAATAAATAGTATGTTCCTTCTTAAATTAAAAAAAAAAGTGACTAGTATTCCACTGTGTAGATATACCACAATTTATTTATCCTTTTGCCTGTTGAGGAATATTTGGGTCGTTTCAAGATTTTAGCTATTGCGAATGAATAGAACCACTATGAAGAGCATGTATAAGCATTTTTGTGAGTATAATATTTATTTTTGGGGGTAAGTAATTTGAAATAGAGTGTCTGGGTCATACAGCTGATGTAGGCTTAACTTTAAGAGAGGGGCAAATACTTTTCTGAATTGGCTGTATTTTCATTCCCACCAGCAGTGTATGAGTGTTGTAACATTTTCTTCTCTCAGTCTGATTTCTATTTCTCTTACATTGATCCTTGTGATTAGGACCTGCCAGGACAATCCTGGGTATTCTACAGATCTCAAGATATTGACTTAATCACATTTGAGAAATCTCTTTTGCCTTGGATGATAACATTCAAGGGTTCCATGGATTAGGGTGTGGACATCTTCCAGGGGCCATTATTTTAAGCTTACCACAGACCCCTGCTTCTCAATCAATCACCAGAGCAGTCTAAAGGAATTTGTGGCCATGTTTCATTACTGACACCAGCATTTTAAGAGTAATTTCTAATTTCACAGCGACTAGTATATATGGGAAACAGAGTACAAATGTGCAGCATAGCAGGGGACCAGATCTGGGAGATTAATTGGATGATTCCATCACCTAGAGCATTTATTGCCAATATGAGACCCTTGCTTTTACATAAAGTAAGACAGAAAGAAATGAGAATTGTGCCAAGGGTAGACTAAAGTAGGACAATATTAGAAGTGGGAGATAGGAAGTGTTTGCAATAATCCAGGCAAGTATGAAGGTGAATTAGATCAAGATGGAAGCTTTGGTAGTGGTCTGAAGTTGTCAGTTTCTCATTTTAATTTAAAAGTAGGATCAAAGATTTGCTGGTAGGTGGAATATGGATGTGAGAGAGAGAGAAAGTAAAGATAACTTTTTTTTTTATCAGAGCCATTATATTTTAAAATTTATGAGATGGTGTTATAACCTGCTAGGAGGTTAAAAGGAGCAGATTAGACTTAGTTTTGCACATGTTAAGTTGAGATGCCTATTAAATAATTTATGGAAATGTTGAGGAAGCAGTTGGATATACAAAAGAGTTTAGAGAAGTCTGGGCTGAGGGATATAAATTTTGGAGTTGTCAGCATATAGGTGGTACTTCACGTCATAAGAGTCGATCAAATAATCAAAATACTGAGTATGCAGAGATGATGACCAAAGACTGTTCCTAGCATTCTCCAGCACTAAGAGATGAGGGACATGAGAAATCCCCAGAAACACAAAAGGAAAATTCATGATTCCTGAGGCAGGAGGAAAACCTGGAAAGTGTGTTACCTTGGAAGCCAAGTGAAGAAAGTGTTTTAAAGGGTTGGAAATGATGAACTCTTTCAAGTAAGGTGCAGACTGAGACCCGATCACTGAATGTAGCAACATGAAGGTGATCTGTGAACTTGATAACAGCAATTTTGATAGAGTTGGGTAAAGTGCAAAAATATAATTAGAAAAGTTTCGAGAATGGAAAGAGAAGTTATTAAAAATAGCAATCACTTTCAAGGTGTTAAGCTCCAAGAGAAGAAGATAAATAGAGTGGTACCCAAAGGGTGAAGGGAGGTCAAGGTAGGGTAGTTTTTAAGATAGGAGAGGAAACTGTTTGGAGTAGATCTAGGGAAGGATTCAATATACAGGGGATGTGATGGTGGAGAAGAGAAAAGGAACAACTGCTAGAGAGATATCCTCAAGTAGACAAAAGGGTTCTCATTTGATCCAGGCTAGGAATTAGATCCTATGTCCACAGGGTTTTGGTTCTATCTAGGAGCAGATAGTACACTAACGTTAATTTTTTTCTTTATTCAAGAATAATTAACATATAGTATTATATTAGCTTCACGTGTACACTATAGTGACTCAATGATTCTATGTTTTCTCATTGCTTATCAAGACAAGTGTAACCTTAATCCCCTTGATCTATTTCCTCCATCCCCTCCATCCACCTCCCCTCTGGCAGTCAGAGAAAGGCAAATACCATATGATTTCACTCATATGTGGAATTTAAGAAATGAAACAAATGAACAAACAAAGGGGAGAAAAAAGACAAAACAACAGACTTTTGGATATAGAGAACAAGCTGGTGGTTGCCAGAGGGGAGGTGAGAACGTGAACTTTCTGATCCCATCTATTCAGAAAAGCCAGTAATAGATTAAGAAAGGTCATAACATTAAGGTAGCAATCGTATGCTCACAGGAAGTCTAGCTCCTTACTTTAGAAAAACAGAAATTTCTCTAGAACCTAGAGAGATAAAGTGACTTGTTTACATTTAACCCATGTTTTTTTATGGCTCCATGCTCTCCATGACTTCATTTTTAAATTTTTAATGGCTTCTATAAAAGAGTTTATAGAAGAACTGATTTGAGAAACACTAATTAGCGTGATTAGAAGACTGGTTTCTTGCCCTCAGGAACTTTACTAGAAAAAAGAATGAAGAAAGCTCCATATTGTCCCCAAACCATCATTGAGAGAATGCAATTTCTCCTCCTAAAGCTTGTGAACTCATTTTGCTGAGAAAATTTGAAAAGGCTCTTTTCAGTAAAACTTCCTAGAAAAAAAAATCTGATGAATACTAGAAAGCTATAAAGATGGTTTTACTACAAATGCCCAAGCACATCCAAATTTCTATAAAGAACTAAACATTTTCAGGGATTGCTTGGATTCAGCTAGGAACAGCATACAATTCCATCACTTTTTATCCTCCACAAGAAAATCTCTTATTGGAACTAACCGCAGTGACAGGACAGACATTTCTTGGAGTTAGTTAAGTAGGAACTTTTCAGGGGATCACCATTCCCTTCTGGCTATGCACTCGAACCTTTACTGAGATCTCAGGGTTTTCTCTCTTCCCTTGATTCTGTTTCTAAAAATATTGAGTCTTATAAAAGCTCAATGCAAACTCTGAGAACCAAGATTCATCAAATCAGCTGCCATTGAAGAGGCCTGTCCTCTTAGAAGATAGAGTAAGAGGACTATAGATAGATGTACATGGAAAAGATCTTCCTTCTTTCCTGAAATATGACTTCTTTCTCCTCAGTCTTCATCTCTCTTCCCCTGCTGGTTAATTGGGGAGTAAGATGGGCCCTGTAGTCTCTTTCTGGTAGCCCTTGATACCTTTGTGAGGTTACCCCAGCACCTGGTATAGCCTAGGGGACAGGTAACATAGAGTCAGGCACTTGGCCTGGTTTTGAGGGGGCTGGTTGGAACTGGAGTGTCTCTTTCTTCAAATCTTTCTGCCCTAATTGGGTGGTATCTTGTAAATCTGTGAATCCAGGAGAAGGAGAAGAAGCTCACTACAGCCTTGAATGAAAGACATAAAAGAAGTTTCTAAGTCACAAACATGGTCCAACCCAGTTTATAAGGTAAGGAGACCTGTAAGTTTTAGGACCCAATAGTGAACACTTCTTCTTTTGTCTGCCAAGCTCCTACTTTCTTCTAGGAACAATGCTTCTATTCTGTTGGGAGCTGTATTTCCTTTCTCCTCCATCCCCTGCTTCTCCCTCTCTCAGCCCACTGGAGGGCTGGCCTCATTCTTACAGGACTTTGCTCACCTGCCCACTGTTGATTAGGCCGAAGATGAGCATCGACTCATGCTGGCTCGATCTATTTCTTCCCCAGAATTTTGTCCTATGGTAACATCCATTCCTCTCCAGTTCTGACAGCAGGAATCCCAGGACCTATCCTCGCTTTTCCCCTTTCCCTCACCCTACACCCAATTTATCAGCAATGTCTATCAAGCCCATCCCTAAAAGCTATCTTTTTCCATTCTCAAGCCATCACCTTGGTCAAGTTACTATCATCTCTCATCTGCATGATGGTGCCTTGAACCTTCCTAACTGGTTTTCCTACTTTTACTTTTGCCCTACTGAAATATAGCTTCTCTGAATAGTAGCCAGAATGATATTCTAAAGGTATACATATGATCATGCCATTTTCTACTTAAACCTCAAAGGACATGAATGTTAATAGCAGTACTATGCACAACATACAGAAGGTGCAAACAACCCACATGTCATTCAAGAATGAGTGGATAAACATAATGTGGTATGTCCGTATAATTATTATTCAGTCATAAAAATGAATGAAGGACTGATATTTGTTATAACTTAAATGAACTTTGAAAGCATTATCCTAAGAAGCCAGACACAAAAGGCTTATATTGCATGCTTCCATTTGTATGAAATATCCAGAATAGGTAAAGCCATAGAGACAGAAAGCAAACTGGTGGCTGCCAGGGGCTGGAGGTAGGTAAGAATAAGGAGTGATTGATTAATGGGTGCAGAGTTTTCTTCTGGGGTGATAAAAATATTTTGGTACTAGATAGGGATGATGGTTGCATTGTGACTGTATTAAATGTTACTGAATTGGAGACTTTAAAATGATGGCATTTACATTATATGAATTTTACTTCGATTAAAAAAAATTAACGTGGGAAAAAAATCCTCAGTGGTCCCCATTGCATTTAGAATAAAAACCAAATTCCTGGGAGCCCATGGTGGGGCATATGTCTATATCCCCAAGCTTGCCTAATACATCTCCCTGCTTATATATTTTGGCATGCCAGACAGCTTGCTGTCTCTATTTTCTGCCTCAGGGCTTTTGTTCCTGCTTATACCTTGCAAGGCATCTGTCCTTCAAGCCTCAACTGACATGGGATCCCATCAAAGATGCCCTCTCTGATCTGTCAGTAATAGGTAATAGGTACCATCCCACCCATTTCTCTCTGTCACATGATCTTATTTATTTCTTCTATGGCATTTATCACATGCTATAGTTTTTTTTTTTTAATTTTATTCATGAGAGACACACACACAGAGAGAAGCAGAGACACAAGCAGAGGGAGAAGCAGGCTCCTTGCAGGGAGCCCGATGTGGGACTCAATCCTAGAACTCCAGGATCACATCCTGAGCGGAAGGCAGACACTCAACTCCTGAGCCACCCAGGCATCCCCCACATCCTATAGTTATCTGTTTCCTTGCTTGTTTAAAATTTCTCTTTGACTAGGGCATGTGAGCTTGAAGGCAGAGCTTTCTCTACCTTGCTCAGTTCATCTTCTATTTCTTGATGTTTGACATAGAGTAGGTTTTCAGTGTGATTTGATGCATAAATGACAGACAGGGCTGCTGCAACTCTGTTGTCTGCTGTGAGAAAGCATTAAAGCCATGTACCAGACAATGCAGAGACAAGAAGCAGAACACTGGCATTACAGTTCCCGCTGAAACCTGGGGCCTGTACTCTTGTGGTGGGGCTGGTAGCTCCCCCTTGGGATTCTATGAGCCAGTGGCTTTTGCATAAGCCACTGCCAAAGATAAATAAAGCCAGATGCTAGTTAAAGTCAGTACAAACTGATCTCATTCTATAACTGCCACAGTAGGAGAGGAACGGAGTCCACTCTGATTTATATAGAGGTGACTCCTTTTAATGGGAGAATGAGAAATAAGGAGGGAAAGTGAATTGTGGGGGAGGCTTGAGCAGTCAGGAAAGTGAAGAGTCATGAAAGCTGGGTAAGAGAGTTGGTCAACGTGAATGTGATCAGGCCATGTACTCTGCTCCGGCACTGACACTGATGGAAGTTAGGCTTCTATCCTCCCATAGAGACTGGGAAGGCAAGAGGCCCTATTGGTTCTGATTATTACATTTCAAGGAAATGGCTTTCAGGTCCTTGGAAAAGACATTCCAGGCTTGTAAGGGATACCTTTACATCTCAAAAGGGCAGAGGAACGATTCATAGTTGTAAGCTTTTAAAATAAATACTCTAAGAAAGGGAAGAGGTCAGAAGCCTATTATCAGGTGTTGGCTAGAACAAACAGTAAATTCGTTTGGCAGTCTTGAGTTTTTCCCCAACGTGATCCAAGGGGTAGGGAGGCCAGGTCATGCTAGGGACAAGGGCTTAGGCTGTGAGAAGCCATAAGAAGGTAAATCAAGTCTTTTAGTGTAGGGATTTGGAAGGGGTTGTTCATGGGGAGAGTTTTTGCAGTTCTCACTACTTTTACTGGCCTTATGTCACTGAAATCCTAGAGTTCCAATTTATATAAATTCACATTTCCAGATGCACTAAATTGTGTGCAGTGCCCAGGTTGGTCCTCCCTCTATAGTGTCATCCAGCAGGACATGAAGGGTAGTGATTACCACTGGAGGTGATGGGTTGATGAACTGAGCAAATCACGAATTAATTTGCTTCTCATCTAGGCCAAAACAGTCAAGGAAAAGCAGAGTTTGTAGCTCAACTGAGTTCACAACTACACTTGTTTATATCTATCAAGCCTACATCTCATTCCTGTTCCGCTGTTTGCTGCTCATTGCTCCTCGTTGGTGAGGAGCAAGCCATCCCTCTCTGAACTATGACATGATTAACAGTCTCTATCCCTTGCTATGCCCCTGATGTCTCTTGTTAACATTGGATGGTTGTAAAGTGTTCCTCTGGGGAGCTCAGCAGCAGGACATACTGTACAATTGGCTGATGAAAATAGAGTGCAATCATAAAACCTAACTTTTTTTGTAAGTGAATCTAGAAAGGGATTACCTCTTAAATGAAATATTTATCTTTTTTTTTTAATTTCATAGAGTCTGCCTGAGATAAAAACAAAGACTAAAACAGAGTGCAAACTAAAACAGAGTGTCTGTCTGACATGAGAGCAATTATTACCATTCTGCAAAAGCATTTTGAAGTCTCACATACCCTGCATTGAGCCAGGAGCTTCACCAGTTTGTTGAGTATATACTGCAACCACCTAGGGCTACAACCCTTAGCCTTTTTAGGGATGAGCCTTTTTGAAAATTTGATAGAAGCTGTAGACTTTCTTCATGGTTTATGCTCTAGATACAAAATTTTGTATGTCATTTCAAAGCTCTTTGTTTTTCTTTTTTTCTTTAAGTAAGCTCTACATCTAACATGGGTCTTGAACTCATGACCTTGAGAACAAGAGTCACATGCTCTACCGACTGAGTCAGCCAGACACCTCTATATATCACTTCAAAGAATGCATAGTTTCTGTGCAGCTTAGGTCAAAAACCCTACTTTGGAAACTTACAATAATAATACAGGTAACATTCCCAGGTAATCCTTGTTCATTTGCCCCCTAAAATTCAGTACATCTGGCATTCTGACAGAGATAGAGATGCTAGTCCACAGCTCCTCTCTCACAGGACTTTCATTTTTAGTGAAGAAGCAAACACACCCTTAAAGGACAAATTAAGGCAGAATTGGTCAATTCCAAGAGAGAAATATTAGAAATGTTTTAATGTTACATAGTAGATTTTACTTTGTAAAACATTTAAAGAAATATTCTAAATATTAAATATAATATTAAATATTAAAATATAGAATTTTAATATTTTTTTGTTTTATAAATTTAGAACAGGGAAGTGTGGGAAAGTGTTCCCAAATTTGGAATATATTTTGAAGGTAAAGTCTTGAGAAATTGCCACCATTCATGTGAATAGGGAACAAATATCAGAAATCTACAATAATTAAAATAAATGTGATGGTGGCATACAGTAATAAGGGAGTTTGGTGGAAGGAGCATACAGTCCTCCAACTAAGCCACATATGTGAGAGTTTTACAAATCAGAGACAAGGGGCTAATCAGTGAGGACAGTAGTGTAGTTAAAAGTGGTGCTGAGAAAGTTGGCTTACGATTTGGAAGACAGAATGAGACCATCATCTCATACACACCAAGATGTATCTCAGAGAGATCAAATAATGCAACATTCAACATAAAAACATGACACCATAAGGACCTGATGGAAAATGCAAAAATACGTGTCTGTTCTTGGACGATTGGGAGGGAGGGGCTCGTTAAGCATAAAAGCAAAGGCAGAAACCATGAGGCAAGGATTGATAGTTCGATCACATGGAAATGGGAAGTTGCTGTATATCAAAAAACAAAACTTAAAAAAACCAAAACAACAAAACTTAAGAACAAAAGTTTAGGTCTAATATTTAGAATATTTCTTTAAATGTTTTACAAAGTAAAATCTATGTAACATTAAAACATTTCTAATATTTCTCTCTTGGAATTGACCAATTCTGCCTTAATTTGTCCTTTAAGGGTGTGTTTGCTTCTTCACTAAAAATGAAAGTCCTGTGAGAGAGGAGCTATGGACTAGCATCTCTATCTCTGTCAGAATGCCAGATGCACTGAATTTTAGGGGGCAAATGAACAGGGATTACCTGGGAATGTTACCTGTATTATTATTAGTAAGTTTCCAAAGTAGGGTTTTTGACCTAAGTTTAAAATAATAGACAAAATCTATTCACTGTGTGTGATAAAGGATTGCTATGCTTGATATACAAAATAATTCTTTATCTATTTAGCAAAAGACAATTACTCAATGTAAAAATTGGTTAAAGGTCAGTGTACCAGGAAGCTTTCAGTTGTAAAAATATATAACTGGCTTAAATTCAAGCTGGCTTAAGCTGCACGTCAGTTGACTCACACATCTGCAAGTCCAGAGGGATGGTGAACTTTAAAGTTGGTTGATCTAAGACTCAAAAACCAGAGGATTCTTTCTCTCACTCTCTATCAACTTGTCAATTCCCATGCTAACTGGTTTGTGGGTGTTCAGAAAGGCAGCTGATTACCATTGTAAACACATGTCTCCTTCATGCCGTGCCCTTCTCTCAGTACATTCTGAAATTATGTAATATTTTACACATATAAATATTGCTATAATGGTATGTGGATTATGAAGCACAATTAAAAAGAAGCAACCAACAACGCCCCTTCCCAAGGCAAGAACTACAATGCCTTTATCAATGTCTTGAAGTTCTCTGTGCATTCTTCCCCAGGTCCCCTGTCTTCCTCCTCTTTCTGAGAAAAATGCTGCCTTGATATTTATCATTTTCCAGCTGTTTATTTTTTACTTTTACTACATATTTATATATTATTAGGTAACTGATTTGTTTGTTCTTGAATGTTATAAAAATGATACTATGTGTGGCCCTCAAAGACTTGCGGTTTTCATTTAACATTATACACCTGTAATTCATCCATCATAAAGTATGCAGCTATATTTCCTTCACTTACACTCATATATAAATTTTATGGTGTGATTTTACAGAAGCTGATCTATCTATTTTCTTTTGATGGATATTTGGGTTGCTTTTATTTGTTTTGTTTTACTTTAACTAAGAACAAGGCTGTGATCGCTCTTACACAAGTCTCCTTTTGTATGTGTGCAAGTGTGTCCATATTTATCTGAGGATGGAATTGTTGGGTAATGTGTTATATAAATCCAGCTTCGTAGGATAATGCCTAATTGTTCTACAAACTGATGGCACTTGTCCAGAGCCTCACATCAGAGTACAAGTAACTCTGTTGCTCAGTGATACTTGATATTATCAGACTTCTAAGTTTTTTCTAGGCTGAAGGGTGGGAAAGATGCTGTATCGTCATCTTACTATGAATTTCCCTGATGGCTAAATGTTGAGGATATTTTCATATATTTATTGACCATTTGTGTTTCTGTTTCCTGTTCTTACCTAGTCATCTTTTTTGTTTATTGTCCCCATTTTGGATTGTTTTTCTTGTTTATTGTTTATCTTTGGATTGTCTACCTGTTATTGTTTTCTTTGTCTGATTTCTAGAAGTTCCTATAAATTCTGGATGTAAATACTTTGCTGTGTTTGTGATATTTACCTTTTGCTAGTGTGAGATGTGTCAATAGATCTTTATGAAAGTAAGGAAGTTTCTGCCCTCAAAGCTATCAGGGAACTTCTTCTTAACTCTCATGGGCTTCAAATGGCTTTGGGCTGATTGTCCCCTAAACCAGCCACTGGTAAGAGGGATGATGGAGTTATCATGATTGGGTCAGCTTGATGAGGGCATCTTTGGAGATGAGTGAAGAGAAGAGTCCTGAACAAAACCACAATTTTGTTAAGAGGGAGGAAAGAGATGGAGATGGAGTCTGTGTATTTTTCTTTCCCCATAAACCTTTTTAGCTATCATACCTTTCCTAGACTCTACTTATAGCAAACTGCAAAAAAGCTGCCTATACTCACTGGGTACAATTTGCCAATAGGGCCCTCTTGATCTGAGGTTTTTACGTTCCACTACTGGATCCACATTGCCCTTGTTGCTGTCACCAATGACCTCATTTTGCTAAATCCAATCGTCAGTCCTCAGTCTTCATGTTACTTTACCTTCTAGCAGTTTCTGATCCAGTTGATCTCATTTTCCTCCTTTACATCCATCTTCTTCTCTTGGCTCCCAGCAACCCTCTCCTGGTTTGCTCTCTACCTCAACAAGGCTGCTGGAGTTATCCAATCCAATGTAAATAATCATCCAAAAAATTCAGTGGCATAAAAAGACACCAGTTATCTTGCTCATGTATCTGCAGTCTTGGCAAATCCTTGCAGGGACAGCCTATCTCTGCTTTGCTGAGCATTACCCAAGGACACTTGGAGACTGGGGGTTGGAGCTGGAATCGTCTGAAAGCTTTCTCACTCTCATGTTTGGAATCTGCCCTGGGATAATTCAAAGAGCCAGGGCTCCTGGACGGTTCTCTCTATCTCCCTGTCGTATCAGTATGGGGGCTCTTCAATGTGGCAGCTTCTGGGTGGCTGGACTGATTTTGGACATTGGTTCAGGGCTCCCAAAGTGAGTTGCTAGAGAAAAGCCAGGCAGAAGCTTTATCATCATTTCTAAGATAGCTTAAGAAGTCACATGTGGTCACTGCTAATAAGAACTGCCTCCTTGGTGAAATTTGAGCCAGGCTCTTTTGAGCTCTCTTCTTGACTAGGCCTTGACCTTGGCTTTCCATATCCTTGGCCTGCTGAGCCCAGTTTAAACAAAGAATCCTGCTGAATTAGTTTTTCGAGAATCCCTCCATCCTTGATAACTCATTTAATTCCCCCATTCCCTGCCCTTGATATCAAAGTCCTTGGCCTGCCTTTAGCAAGAATCCTGTTAAGTAAGACAGTTTATTCTTTTTTCCCTGTTAAGCCAGTTTAGCATGGATCTCCCTATTCTCAATATCAAATCAAGGACCTCCTATTAATATTCCATCCGCTGACTCCTTCACTCTTTTCTTTAGCAATAAATCCCCAACTGCCTTTGCCGTATTTGGAGTTGAGATCAATCTCTTTCTCTCTCTCTTTTTTTTTTTTTATTACAATAGTGTTCAACTATTGCCATTTTAAACATTTTTGTCTTGTGCAAAATTTTTCTTTCACACTGCCATCACATTGTGATCATTAGACCTGAGCCATGAAAGCTAGGCTAGCACATTTTTTATGGAGACAGTGTTAATGAACTTAGGACATGTTTAAAACTATCACAGAGGTTACCCTTTTACTGGTTAGTCTTTATCTCCATGCTCACTAAACATTAAAATGTCCCAGTCCTGGGGCTTCTTTTTTCTATCTACTCTTATTTCTGTAATAACTTTATTCAGGCTCCTGCCTTATACATTATTTTTAAAAATTATGATATGATTTACACACCATAAAATGCATCCTTTTTAAATTTTTAAAAATTGTATTTATTTTATTTTATTTCATTTCACTTTTTTTCATCTTACTTGTACTCTTTGATCCCCATCATCTATTTCAGCCATACCTCCACCCACCGCCACTCTGGTAACCATCAGTTTGTTCTCTATAGTTAAAAGCCTGTTTCTTGTTTTTTCTCTCTCTCTTTTCCTTTGCTTGTTTGTTTTGTTTCTTAAATTCCACATATAAGTGAGATCGTACGGTATTTGCCTTTCTCTGACTGAGTTATTTTGCTTAGTGTAATAATACTCTAGCTCCAACCATGTTGCCACAAATGGCAAAATTTCATAAATTTTTATGGCTGAGTAATTTTTTTGTATATACACACCACTTCTTTATCCATTTGTCTATTGATGAGACACTTGGGCTGCTTCTATTATTTGACTACTATACATAATACTACAATAAACATTGGAGTGCATGTATCCCTTTGAATTAGTGTTTTTGTATTGTGTGTGTGTCTTCGTGTTTTTTTTTTTTAATTTTTATTTATTTATGATAGTCACAGAGAGAGAGAGAGAGAGAGAGAGGCAGAGACACAGGCAGAGACACAGGCAGAGGGAGAAGCAGGCTCCATGCACCGGGAGCCCGACGTGGGATTTGATCCCGGGTCTCCAGGATCGCGCCCTGGGCGAAAGGCAGGCGCTAAACCGCTGCGCCACCCAGGGATCCCCGTGTCTTCGTGTTTTTAGGTATATACTCAGTAATGCGATTACTGGATCACAGAGTAGTTCTATTCATAATTTTTTTTGATAAAATTTATCTTTTTTTTTAAAGATTTTATTTATTCATGAGAGACACACAGAGAGAAGCAGAGACATAGGCAGAGGGAGATGCAGGCTCCCTGCGGAGAGCCTGAAGAGGGACTCTATCCCAGGACCCCAGGATCATGTACTGAGCTGAAAGCAGATGCTCAACCTCTGAGCCACCCGGGCATCCCAAAATTTATCTTCTTAAAGTGTACAATTTACCCCTTTAAAGTGTATATTTCAGTATACTCACAAAGTTGTGCATCATCACCTAGAATATTTTCATTACAACAAAAAGAAACCTCATACCCACTAGCAGTCATTCTCCATTCTGTCCCCTGCCCCTAGCAACCATGAATCTACTTTATGTCTCTGTGGATTTGCTTATTCTGGACATTTTGTATAAACGGGATCATACAACATAGACCTTTTGTGCCCGACTTCTTTCACTTAACACAAGGTTTTCAAGGTTCAGCCATCTCTACTTCATTCCTTTTTGGGGTTGAATAATATTTCATTGTATTTATATGCCACATTTTATTTCTCCATCCATTTTTTTTCTCCATTCATTTGGCTTGTCCACATTTTGACTATAATAGATAACACTGCTGTGAACATTCTTGTAAAGGCTTTTGGGTGGAAATGAGTTCAATTACCTTGGATAATTGATTTTGTATCCTACAACTTTACTGGATTCATTGCTAGTTCTGACAATTTTTTTGTGATATTTTTAGGATTTTCTATATATAAGATCATATCACTTGCAAACAGAGACACTTTCACTTCTTTTCCTGTTTGGATGCCTTTATTTCTCTTTCTTTCTCTTTCATAGCTTTATGGAGCTTCCCTTGTATGTCAGGACTTCTTTTTTTTTCCTCTTGCTGCTTTTTAAAATTATTTGTCTTTAATTTTTGAGAATTTTTATTATAATTTGTCTTGGAAAAGATTGATTTGAGTTGAAACTTTGGGGAGGAATCTATGAACTCCATCAATATGGATTTGGGAAGTTCTCAACCATTATTATTTTTTTAAATAAGCTTACTGTTGCTTCTTCACTCTCTTTTCCTTCTTTGACTTTAATAATCTGTAGATCATATCTCTTAACGGCATCCTGCAATTCACATAGGCTTTCTTCATTCTTCTTGGCTTTTTGTTGTTCTTCTCTGACTGTATGTTTCTTTCTTTTTTTTTTTTTTTATTTTTTTTTAAATAAGCTTACTGTTGCTTCTTCACTCTCTTTTCCTTCTTTGACTTTAATATCTGTAGATCATATCTCTTAACGGCATCCTGCAATTCACATAGGCTTTCTTCATTCTTCTTGGCTTTTTGTTGTTCTTCTCTGACTGTATGTTTCTTTCTTTTTTTTTTTTTTTAAATTTTTTATCTATTTATGATAGTCACAGAGAGAGAGAGAGAGGCAGAGACATAGGCAGAGGGAGAAGCAGACTCCCTGTGTGGAGCCCGATGCTGGGCTCAATCCCAGGACCCCAGGATCATGACATGAGCCGAAGGCAGACACTCAAGCACTGCACCACCCAGGTGCTTCTCTACTATATCGTATTGAACTGTGATGCCTTTCCCAACATTTCTGTGGATTTCCAGGTAACCTATACTCCATGGTTACCTTGGATTCTGAGCTGTTACATATTCTAAATGTTTGTTCCCTGCTTTCTGTTTTGGAGCAATTTCTCATTGGCTTTACCACTGACCCCACATGGGACTTAGTGCTTTTCCTTGCCATCCACACAAAATTGCTCAAACAAGCCCTTGTGGATCCAATCTGGGGGGACCGAAAGAACCGCATCACAAAATACAAATTAGTTAAAACTGGGAATTTAACATTCCTGCTCTTAAAAGTCTTTTGGCTGCTTTACCATGTAATTTGGTCCTCTTCTCTCTCTCTCTCTCTCTCTCTCTCTCTCTCTCTCTCTCTCTCTTTTAAATCTTTTCTGCTTCCCCCTGCCCTCAGGAACAAGGAAACAGAGATTTCTTCTCTTTTGTGTGTGTGTGTGTGTGTGAGTGTGTGTGTGTGCTTATGAAATCAACTCTCTTTAGTCTTTTCCTTTAAGATCATTTCTAAATTTACCCGTGCAAATCCAAAAGTTTGGCTAAAGTTTAGAACTGCCACTTGTTAGAACCTGATTAGGCTCCTAAACACACCACCATCCTCTTTTGCAGACTCTTGTCTCAAAGCAGATAGTGGCTCCATTCTTTTGGTTCAATAGGCATTAAAATAGAAAACTGGAAGAGTATTAACAAATGTTAATAGCATTTATTTCTGAATGATGGTTACTCTAGAGTTTTAAATTTTTTTCAATTATACTTTCAATACTTTCAAATGTTTTAAGTTTCTAAGTTTTTCTAAGTAAATTTTCTTTTTCGTCTTCTTTTTGTGTGTGTGTGTGTGTGTGTGTGTGTGTGTGTGTGCTTATGAAATCAACTCTCTTTAGTCTTTTCCTTTAAGATCATTTCTAAATTTACCCGTGCAAATCCAAAAGTTTGGCTAAAGTTTAGAACTGCCACTTGTTAGAACCTGATTAGGCTCCTAAACACACCACCATCCTCTTTTGCAGACTCTTGTCTCAAAGCAGATAGTGGCTCCATTCTTTTGGTTCAATAGGCATTAAAATAGAAAACTGGAAGAGTATTAACAAATGTTAATAGCATTTATTTCTGAATGATGGTTACTCTAGAGTTTTAAATTTTTTTCAATTATACTTTCAATACTTTCAAATGTTTTAAGTTTCTAAGTTTTTCTAAGTAAATTTTCTTTTTCTTTTTTTTTTTTTTTAAATTTTTTATCTATTTATGATAGTCACAGAGAGAGAGAGAGAGGCAGAGACACAGGCGGAGGGAGAAGCAGGCTCCATGCACCGGGAGCCCGATGTGGGATTCGATCCCGGGTCTCCAGGACCGCGCCCTGGGCCAAAGGCAGGCGCCAAACCGCTGCGCCACCCAGGGATCCCCCTAAGTAAATTTTCTAACATTCTCTTAGGGATGAGTTACTTTCAGGAAACTTGTTCCTTCTTGGGGAAGAAATGTATCAGTATAACATGTAGCATGCAAGTTAAAACCTTAGGAATCACAACTAGATTCAAATCCTGCTTGTATTCCTTACAAATTTGTATTTCTTGGGCATCTTTCCTCACTTAAATGGAGGATATTCTCAGTATTAAACCAGATAATGCATATTAAATGCTTAACATAGCTTAACATAGTGCCTGGTATATATTGGGATAAGTCTTAGGGACTGGAAATGAATAATTATAGAGGTGTGGAAGTGGTGGTGTGCTGGCATGATTTGTTCCATAGTGCAGTGTATGAAATGATTTATTGCCAGTTACAAGAAAACTGTTAAGCTTATCCATATTTTAGTTAAGTATACATTTAAACTCAATTTATTCAAAACATATATAAAGTGGCTCTAAGGTAACCCTTATAGTCACATCAATTTTCCACATTTTATTTCAGAATACCTTCTCTTTTTAAAAATATTTTATTTATTTATTCATGAAGACAGAGAGACAGCGAGTCAGAGACATAGGCAGAGGGAGAAGCAAGGCTCCCTGTGGGGAGCCTGACATGGGACTCAATCCCAGGACCCTGCCCTGGGATCACACCCTGAGCCAAAGGCAGACTCTCAACCACTGAGCCACACAGGTGTCCCTCAGAATACCCTCTTAAGTGGAAGAAAAAAATGGAATTAAGTAAAAATTCCAGATGAATACATTGTCTGTGTTGCATTTCACCTAATTTCTACTTGTACACTACTATTGGTTAAAATGATTATGAGTGATTAAATTGCCATGACATGTGATTGTATAATTATTTCATTTTTTCTTGAATTTTTTACTCCCTTGAGTAACTTTTAGAAGGCAGGTATTAAGAAGTTTCAAGTAGTGAACTTTTATTGCATATGAGAGAAGAATGCAACAAATATCTTTGTAAGGAGCATAGAACAATTAGACTAATCAAACAAGAAAATTAAAAATAATGAACAAATGACTTTGTATTGCATTTTTATGTCAATAATAAACTAAATTAGATTTTACTGTGTCCATGAAAGGCAAAGTATGTGCCCTTATTTACTTTATTTCTGCCCAAATTGTCTTTAGGTTCTTCGAAGACTTTATGGTGCTATTACAGTACCCATGATGTATGTTCTGAGAAAAAAGAAATCAATGAAAAGTCCTACTTTTAACTAAGTTTCCCCCAGCCTGTTGTATTCAAAATATGAAATTGCACAATCCACAGGGCTCTCTTTTATAGTATTTAGATCTTTAACCAACTTCTCTTGCTTTATTTTCTGCTCATATTTGTTTCTTTCAACTTCTCTTCCTTGACTTTGTTCAGCAAGAATCATTTTATTATGGAACTCAATTGTGAGTATTCAGTTATTGAGAAAGCAAACTAATTAGCTGTAAAAAAATTTTTTTAAACCTTTTTTTCCTGAAGAAAGGAATAAAGGACGGGAAGGAGATAGTATTGTAGGAATGCTCTGCAGGAGTTCTGAAGCAGGCTATCATTATTGAAAATACTGTTTCTAGTGGATCTGCCAGATAATTAGTAAATGATGTGATAGGCATTTAATTTTGATTGCTTTTTGTTGGAGAGATTGCAAGAAATACAATAACATGTATTAAGAAGCTAGAAACCCAATGTACACTTTATGACACATCACATACTTTTATAGCAAATATAATTTAATGTTAAAATAGATGTTTTTGATGAACAGAAACTTATTATTAGAATAGTTCTAAAGCCCCAAACAAATCAGCATCCTGTGTTCCCAGCAGGGTTTACAACCATCTGGCTATTAATTAGGAATCAGAGATGAAGGCAAGGAACTGATTAACAACAGGAAATGATTAACATCTTATGTCAGTGGCAGAGAATTCCACTGTATCAGTCACTGGATCTTCATCAAGGCTCTATATGAAATGGGTGCCTTTGGTATAATGTTTGTCATGGATGCACTAAATTATATATATGCAGAATTGGACAGTAAAAAGATGTTTCCCTCCTAGATGTCATGTTCTCACAGTGTTTTTTAGTCCATTGGTCCTCAGAACAGCAGATATCGATGACTCATTTCCATAGTACCGAGGCCAAGTGACAAGCATAGGAAGAGTGACTCTTTCTAGTTCTATTTATTAACTTACTGCTGTAGACTAAATGTGGAGCCCTCATGAATGAGATTAGTGGTCTTATAAAAGAGACCCTGGAGAGCCCTGGTGTCCTTCAACCACATGAGGACATAGTGACAAAATGACTATCTATGAACCAGGCAAAGGACCCTCACTAGTCAACAAATCTGCCAGTGACTTGATCTCAAAATTGACTCCAAAACTGAGAAATAAATGTCTGCTGGTTAACCCATCCCAGTCTATGGTATCCTTTTTATAGCAGCCCAAACAGACTAAGGCACTTACTATGATTATTTGGTCACTGGGATGAATGGCTTTGGCATTGGTAAAGAGTCCCACTTCCTAGCAAAGATAACCCCTAAATTTGGGGGGGAAACCTGATTGCATTTGTTATTCTGTTATTAAGGAAAAAAGTAGGCTGGTGAGTTTGTGTTTCTATATTAGCTAAGCTAAATTAAAGATGAGTCTCTTCTTTCCTATCCTAGTTGGTAATTTCTTGTAGAATGATCCATTATGTTTTGTTGAAGATAGAAGACCAAATTTTGACCCTTGCTCTGCCTCTTGTCTGTTGCATGACTATGACTTTTAGAACTTCATTCTTCTAATCTTTTTAATGAGGAGATTGGTTCCTTCATTCTTTCTTTTTTTTAAATTTTTAAATTTTTTTCCTTCATTCTTTCATTCAACAAACATGAATTGGATCTTGACTATATGTCAGTCATAGTACTACATATTAGTTTCTAAACTTTTCACCGCATAAGCTTCTTCCTTAACAGGTATTTGTCAGATTGTATTATTTTGAAAGATTTGATCTATCAAATGGACTGTGAATTGTTTATTAATATGGATTTTTCTATTTAGAGCTATTTAAAAATATATTTTTTCTCTATTAAAGTATTTAAAAGGAGATATTTAGAAATGAGAATCACAGCTTTGGGTTAGCTGGAGATAATGATTCCAGCCAAAACAAGAAAACCTTACTGTTGGAGTTAGCTTTTAGTCATATTGCCAATAACTGTGCTGTTCATTAGTTTGAAGGAGAGCTGATATATAATTTTTTTGAAGGAGAGCTGATATATAATATTACAGTAGTTTCAAGTGTACCACATAGTGATTTGACAATTATATACATTATGAAATGATCACCATGATCGGTATAGCTACCATCTGAAACCTTACAAACTTATTACAGTATTATTGACTATATTTCCTTTCTATCTCTGTGGTTTATTTATTTTATGATTGGAAGTTTGTACCTTTTAATCCCCTTCACTTATTTTGTTTTTGTCTGTTTTTAAATTTAATTTAATGTAATTATAAATTCCAGTATAGTTACTATCCAGGGTTATATTCGTTTTAGGAATACAATATAGTGGGGCAGCCCGGGTGGCTCAGCGGTTTAACACCATTTTCAGCTCGGGGTGTGATCCTGGAGACCTGGGATCGAGTCCCACGTCAGGATCCCTGCATGGAGCCTGCTTCTCCCTCTGCCTGTGTCTCTGCCTCTCTCTCTCTCTCTCTCTCTCTCTGTGATTCTCATGAATAATAATAATAAAAAGAAATACAATATAGTGATTAAACACTTCTATACAACACTCAGTGCTCATTATGACAAGTGCACTCCTTAATCCCCATCACCTATTTTACCCATCCCTTACCCATCTCCTCTCTGGTAACCATCACTTTGTTCTCTAGAGTTAAGTAAGAGTTTGTTTCTTGGCTTGTCTCCACCCCCCCCACCCCCCCACCTGCCTTTTTTTTCTTTGCTCATTAATTTTGTTTCTTAAATCCCATATACAAGTGCAATCATATGGTATTTGCCTTTTTCTGGCCAACTTATTTCTCTTAGCACAATACTCTCTAGCCCTATCCACGTTGTTTCAAATGACAATGTTTCATTCCTTCTTATGGCTGAATAATATTCTGCTATATCTATATCTATAGATATCTATATATAGATAGATAAGACAGATAAGAGATATCTATATCGATAGATAGATAGATAGATAGATAGATAGATAGATAGATAGATGTAGTTCTATTTTTAGTTTTCTGAAGAACCTCCATACTGTTTTCCACAGTGGCTACACCAGTTTGCATTCCAACCAACAGTGCACAAAGATTCCTTTTTCTCCATATCCTCACCAATACTTGTTGTTTCTTTGTTTTCAATTTTAGTCATTCTGACAAATGTGAGGTGATAGTACATTGTAGTCTTAATTTGGATTTCCCTGATGATGAGCATATTTTCATATGGCTGTTGGCCATCTTGATGTCTCTTTTGGAGAAATGTCTGTTCATGTCTTCTGCTCATTTTTAGTTATTTATTTTTTGGGTGTTGGGTTGTATCAGTTCTTTATATATTTTGGATACTAACCCTTTATCAGATATGTGATTTGCAGATATCTTCTCCCATTTCAGTAGATTGCCTTTTGATTTTGTTGGTTATTTCCTTCACTGTACAGAAACGTTTTATTTTGGTGTAGTCCCCATAGCTTATTTTTGCTTTTATTTCCCTTGCCTCAGGAGATATGTCCAGGAAAATGTTGCTCTAGCCCATGGTCAGAGATATTACAGTCTGTGTTTTTTTCCTAGGATTTTTATGTTTTTCATGTCTCACATTTAGGCCTTCAATCCATTTTGAGTATATTTGTATGTATGGTGAAAGAAAATGGTCCAGTTTCTTTTTTTTTTTTTTTGCATGCAGCTGTCCACTTTTTCTCAACACCATATGTTGAAGAGACTATCTTTTTCCCATTGTATATTCATTCCTCTTGTCAACGATTAATTGACCATATAATTGTGGGTTTATTTCTGTGTTTTCTGATCTATTCCATTGATCTATTTGTCTATTTTTATGCCAGTACTATACTTTTAAAATTACTACCACCTTGTAATATAGCTTGAAATCTGGAATTGTGATACCTCCAGCTTTGCTTTTGTTTTTCAAGATTGCTTTGGCTATTTGAGGTCTTTTGTGGTTCCATACAAATTTTAGTTTAGTTTGTTCCAGAACTGTGGAAATACTATTGGTATTTTGATGGAGATTGCATTAAATATGTAGATTGCTTTGAATAGTATAAGCATTTTAACAATATTTGTTCTTCCAACCCATGAGCATAAGATGTCTTTCCAATTCTTTGTGTCACCTTGAATTTTTTTTTTTTATCAGTGTTTTATAGTTTTCAGAGTACAGATCTTTGGTTAAGTATATTTTTAGATATTTTATTGTTTCCGGTGCAAGTGTATATGGGATTATTTTCTTAATTTCATTTTATGCTGCTTTATTATTAGTGTATAGGAATGCAATAGATTTCTGCATATTGATTTTGTGTCCTACAATTTCTGAATTCATTTATCTAATTTTTTTTATGGAGTCTTTAGGGTTTTCTATATATAGTATCATGTCATCTGCAAATAGTGGGTTTTACTTCTTCCTTACCAACTTAGATGCCTTTATTTCTTCGTTTCCATTAGATTAAAAAACACTTAAATAATTCCAAGCTTTTAATCAGTTTGTTAAAAAGTATTATCTACACATGGGCACCTTGTCATATCTCTTCTTGTGTGTTTAATTCATAGTACCTGAGCTCTCAAAAACCAGTTCTGGCACAAAGAAGGGAACAGAGGTAGCTTTAGTTGTAAAATCAATGCAATTAACATTTTCAGGTAATTCCATTGTCATGGGTCTTATCTCTTATGTTTTTTAAAAATATTAAAAATGGTTCAAAGTTACCTACTACTACATTTGAAGATTGCTTCGGAATCCAGAAACTCCAAGGTCAGATAGGGGAAATGGTCTTTGTTCTAAATTGCTATGACCTAATAATTCAAAGGACAGATAAACAAAATAATATCATAAAGCACTGTGCTTTTGGCTTTGAGTTTGTTAGCAGATGCTTAGCAAAGCAGGAGATCATTTCACATCATTTGTTAGATGCTTGTGGAAAATGATTTATTTATCCAGGAATTAAAATACCCTTAAAGTTTTCTCAATGAGCTGTATCTTTATTAGACTATGGGCCAAATAGTTTGAGGGATCACTAGTTAAGTCACTGGGCTGAGATGGGAAAACTAGCAGTTGAAAACAATAGAGAAGGTAAAAAAAAATGATGTTCTTAAAATATGCTTAAGCCTTTGCATTCAACTTAAAAGAGTTCATTGTCCTTCACCTCTGACCCCACTCCTTCCCTAAGCTTCCAAAGATTAAAGTTTCCATTCCTGTCTATATGATGACCTTTGAGAATAAGTAATATTTGGCTGACAATTTGAAAATAACCATAATGGGCATAATGTGAGTAAGAAACAAGGAACCAGAAAGATGGCCTCTAGATATTTCTTTATTTAGTGTTGAATTGAATTGAACAACATTTTTAAAATATCCTTTATAGGTCAGGATTTTTGTGATATAATAATTTATCTGTTGTTTTCCTATTGCCCTTAAAAAGCTTCCAGTGAAATGGGAAAGCTATAACGTATAAACACAGAAATCAACAGTCATGAAATTATTATAGATAAAAAAAGGTAGGATGGTAGACTAACATTTTCTACTGATGACCATTGCTGCTCAGCTTCTGTTGAAGCCAGTCACTTTTAGCGGGGAGCAATTGATATTGATGGTGTTACTTAGTAGACTTCCTTAGAGTGACTTACAAGTCAGAGCTGCAAACGGGATAGAATTAAGTGATAAGGGCTCAAGAGCATTTAGGCAAGAGAAGTAGCAAAAGAAAATGACGAAGTAACCTATCATAAAATGGTCTTTGGAGAGTTAATTTTTCTGGTTGGAATAACCAGATCTCTTTCTCAAACACCTTGACCTTCATCACTGAAATCTAGCTGTTAAAGAAGGAATCAATAAAGCCCACTGCATTTTCTTTGTAGTAAAGTTTAATTGTGCACTTAAAGAAAATGAATCATGAAGGCTTTATTTTTAGCAGAGGGCAATTTCAAAAGCTTTAAGATTCTATTATTGTTGGAAATGCTTGTCACATTTCATTTTATTAGGATGAATTGCTAAAAAAGCACTGTGTGAAAATCATAATGAACTTTGAGGCAGGGTATAGTTTATAGTAATAGAAACTACTATTTAATAATAGAAATTTTATATTTATCAATCAGGTATTCGCAAGGCATTATGCCAAAAGTTTTATGCACATAATAGATTAATCTCACAGGGTCCTGTGAAATAGTACTGGTTTCATAATTTTTTTTTTTTTCTTTTTAATGATAGTCACAGAGAGAGAGAGAGAGAGAGAGGCAGAGACACAGGCGGAGGGAGAAGCAAGCTCCATGCACCGGGAGCCTGATGTGGGATTCGATCCCGGGTCTCCAGGATCACGCCCTGGGCCAAAGGCAGGCGCCAAACCGCTGCGCCACCCAGAGATCCCCGTGGTTTCATAATTTTGCATTAAATAAATTAATGTTGGGCGCCCTGGGTGGCTCAGTGGTTTAGCGCCACCTTCAGCCCAGGGCGTGATCCTGGAAACCCGGGATCGAATCCCACATCAGGTTCCCTGCATGGAGCCTGCTTCTCCCTCTGCCTGTGTCTCTGCCTCTCTTTCTCTCTGTGTCTCGCATGCGTAAATAAATAACATCTTTTAAAAAAAATAATTAATGTTAAGAGGAAATAAATGATTTGCCCAAGGCCACACCGTTAGTAGACAGCCAAACCAGAACTAGCACTTACCAATATTTTTAGGCACATTTTTATGCATACACATACACATTTACTTGATACTTTGCTATTATCATACTTGATACTTTGCTATTATCAAGCTGAAAGGTGAGAGCTGTATATAGAAGATAATCTTCAGAATGTTAACTGTGCAATCTGGGGAAGTTTATTTTCCTCCTCTCACCATAAACCCCCAATGGCCTCATGAATGCACTTTGAAAACAGCCAATTCAAGTTTCTAGCTAACCAAGGATTACAAAGAAAGCTTTCCTTTTAAACTTCACAGTGAACAAGACTGACTCAAGTCTTTGATTACTGATGAGCTGGCAGTATGTCAGTTCAATAGAGCAAATATTAATCAAGCACTAATCAATAGGCCAAGCTGCCTCAGATGCTCTTGACTTGACTGTACTCCTTGAAAAGTAACAAGCGTAGGACTGAGATCTCCACCAAATTAATCAAGAAATCTGAGTTTTGATGGGACCAGATACCAGAATGGCCCTTTCTGTCATTTTTGAAATGGGATCCATCTCCTTTCTTCCTTCTACTTGGACCCCATCTCTTTTCTCTTTAGAAAGGTCACAGAAACTAAAATACAATCTTCCTAACAAAAAAAGGCTTAGTATTGTTTTAACCTAAGGGCACCTGCAAACACAGATCATCTTATAATATTGTTTTCCTTAACATTTTCAGGAAACATTTCCAAGGCCCTTTTCAGATGGGGCCTCTGACTGTATTTTTAATCTCACATTCTACAACATTGTTCCACCCAACAAAGGTAGCGTTATATAGAGAGCTTGAATTCTGGAGTGGAATTTCACCTTCATTACTTATTGACTGTAATCTTGGATAAGTTTCTAAAATCAGTTTCCCATCTCTATAATGGGTATGATAATAGCCAGATCTGCTCCCTTGTTTTTCTTCTATTATCTTTTTTTGCTATAGACTATCCATACTGGAATTTCTACCTCTGATATTGTAATATATTAAGAAATACATATTTGTTCTTTCTCCCTTTGGTCCTAGCACACAGCTCTTAAACCCCTGTAATCTCCGAACAGATAACAATGAGAAATAAAGCTTAAAAAGCACCTTTTGTTTCTCATAGCAAGTCCCTTTAAACTATACCTGAGTTGATGTTAATGAGGTGAGTTTTGAACAGTTCCTAGATAAACAGGTGAGAGTGGGGAGAGCAGCTGGTTGCCAGAGGGAAAAGCCGTGTGATTAAACATGTGATTAAGGGGTTTTAATTTTCAGCTCTCACCACTCTGACTTCTGGGGAGCAAGTAGGGGCTGGAAGTTAAGTTTATTCCCCAGTGGCCAATGATTTAATCAATCATGTGTATATAATGAAGCCCCCATGGAAGTCTCTAATGTAGAAGTTTTAGAGAGCTTCCAGGTTGGTAAACTTGTGGAAGTGCTGGGGAGTGGCACACAGAGCATTTGGAGAAACCCTAAAGCCGTTCACCCATACTTTGGGTGAAGAGAAGTCCCATGCATCTCTTCCATCTGGCTCTCCTGTGTTGTATCCTTTTACAATAAACAGTAACATAGTAAGTATATTATTTTCTTGAGTTTTGTGAGTTATTCTAGCAAATTATTGAAACTAAGGAGGGGAGACATCAGGGAACATGATGACTAAATCTCCCCTAGAATAAATTTTGCAGTTTCATGAGGGACTTGACCTTCCAGAAACCATGGGAACCTGATATTTGGAGGGGCCTATGGAAAATTTGCTTGGGTGGGATTGATTAGAGACTTTTAGTTATTGTGGAGAGTTGTCAGTTGCTTTCTAGCTAACAATTGGATTATTTGAAATGAGGGAAATCATCTCAATCTTGAATAAAATGAAGGCAAAGGGAAATCCTTGAAAGGAAAGTTGGATTCTGACATTGAAAGGATGTACAAACTAAAGTGAAGAAAA
Source organism: Vulpes lagopus (assembly GCF_018345385.1). Taxonomy (NCBI): domain Eukaryota; kingdom Metazoa; phylum Chordata; class Mammalia; order Carnivora; family Canidae; genus Vulpes; species Vulpes lagopus. Next base: position 21,011,140 of record NC_054831.1, on the reverse strand, counting down.
GTGAAGAAAATCATCTTAGTGCATTAGATGAAATAGAGACAATCATAGCTGCACACCAAAGAGGACTTGCCTGGTTGGAGCTGTTTGATGTGTCTTTTTTCCCACACCATCAAGCAATTACTGCAATTCTCTATGGACACTGACCAGGTATCCTGCTAGCTATCTAGAGTTCGCATCAGATGTCAGGTTAAGGGCTCAGTCTCACAAGACTGCCTCCTCTCCCAAGTTTAGATGACAGTCACAAGTCCCAGACTATTGTTAACTGTGTTTCTGACTTGAGCAACCACAAATCAGAGCTTCCCAACACCCTCCGTGGGTTTGCTTAATTTGCTGGAGAGGCTCAGAAGGAAACCAGTTTAGTCACTAGATAACTGGCTTCTTACAAAGGATATTAAGGGATGTAAACAAACAGCTAGATGAAGAGATACATAGAGTAAGGTCCCCAACATAGGTGCTTCTGTTCCTTTGGAGTTTGGGGCCCTGAATGTGGAAATATTTTGGTTCACCAACCTGGAAGCTCTGTGAATTCCCTCCCTTTGGGTTGCTTATGGATACTCCACTGCATAGGCATGATTGACTAAATTATTGGCCATTGGTGATTGATTCAGCCTCTAGTAAAGGTCAGGGGTGGGACTGAAAATTCTAACCCTCTAATTACATAGTTGGTTCTCTTGGCAACCAGCCTCCAACCTCAAGGATTTACAAAAGTCACTAACATATATACTCAGCTGTGGTTGAAAGGGGCTTCTATGAATAAGAAGACACTCATTTCAGGAACTAAGGACAAAAAGACCAAATATTTTTAAAAGATGCTTCCTTTGCTTTTGTCACTCAAGAAATTACAAGAGTTTGGGAGCTGTGAGCCAGGAATCCTGGCAGAAGACCAAAATATACATTTATTATAAATCACCTCATCACAAGCTACCTTGCAAAAATCATTTTCTTTGTTTATATGATCAAAAAGTTGGAAAGCATCTACTTAAATATCACTTGTAAGTCTAATAAGTTAAATTTATGAGACTACTTCTCTTAAATATCGCAGTGCCACTTAAAGGCTTAGTAAAATACTCATACCTTCCATTTATGTTATCACTGATAAAAAAAGAAAACCACAGGCCCAAGGTGGAATCACTTGGCCCCAGGACAACAAACCAAGACCTACTTGCAATTTCAACCTCTCCAAGAGTAAAATTTTAAGCCAATCAATGTAGAATTTTCTACTCTTTCTCCTAAGGGAAGGTGACCCTGCCTGACACAATCCTTTCTCTTCTTTTGCTAATAACTTCTTACCTCACCTTCTTTCTTATAAAAACCTTCCATTTTTGTCATCCTAGATGGAATGCTGCCTGATTCATGAATCTCTTAATAAAGCCAATTAGAGTTTCACATTCCTTGGGTTGAATGTGTTATAACATAATTCAGTGTGGTAGACAGGGTAATGGCCTCCCAAAGATGTCCCTTGTCCTCATCCTTTGAAATGTGAACACATGATGTTATATTTGCAGATGTGATTGAGATTATGTGCATGAAATGGGAACGTTATCTTGGATTACCTGGGTGGACCCAATCTAATAACTCGATTCCCTGAAGACAGAGAAATCTCCAGCTGGAATAAAAAAGCTGCAGCAGAAGAGAAGGCAGGAGACATGAGGCTAAGGTCAGAGAGATTAGCAGTTTGGGGACTCCACCTGCCACTGCTTAGCTTGAAGAAAGAGGAAGGGAACCATAACCAGATAATGTAGGCAGCCTCTTGAGGTTGAGACAACCCACACCCAGCAAGAAACTAGTGCATTAGCCCCACAATGGTATGCCACTGAATTCTGGTGACAGCCTGAAAGAGCCTGATGCATATTGTTCCACAAAGTCTCCAGCAAGGAACACGGAAACACACACCTGCTGGCAGTTTGGTTTCAGCCTGGTGAGACCAGTCAATCTTCTGACCTACATTTAAGCCAACAAATTTGCTGTAATTTTTAGACACAGCATTAGAAAACCAACATATTCAAGACAGTTTTAAAAATAAACCCAAAGGCTAATATATCAAATTTATGTCTATATTATATTACAAATTATTCTAAAATCAAGCACATGAATTCTATGGATTTGATTTATTTCATCATCTCAGTAGTTGATTCTAAATCTTCCTGAGTTAAGGATGCTTGTACACTAAGCACTAAGGACATTTTGCTAATCAGAGCTACTTGGGACCATCTTTCCAAGTAAATTTGGAGTAACCTTCCCAGGTGGGTGAGATTACATGTCAGAGATTTTGTTCCATTCATGAGATATAAAGTTCCAAACCCTTAGAACGTTTTCCCCATGGTCTAGGTGTCTAGTCTGAATTTTTATTCTTCTGGGGACATTGAGTCCATCCCTTGTAAATAAGATTGGTTTCACAATTGGTGTCCTCAAAATTCAAGATAAGCTCTTGCCTAATGAACATTTATCTCTAGATTTCATTCAACCAATCTATATACTGCTTCTTTTTGAGTTTTTTTAAAAATAATTTCTCCTTTTTTATAGGACCACAGCACTTACATTTAAATGACACCTAGGGACACCAGGACTCAGTCAGTTAAGCATTTGACTATTGATTTCATCTCAGGTCACGGACTTAGGATCCTGGGATAAAGCTCTATGCTGGGCTCCCTGCTCAGTGCAGAGTCTGCTTAAGAATCTCTCTTTCCCTTTCCCTTTGCCCCTACACCCGCTCATGCTGTCTCTCTCTCTTTCTCTAAAATATATAAATAAATCTTTAAAATAATAAATGACATCTAATTGAATTTTGGGTGTCTGTCAAGGTTGTGGTACCCTGTAACTCTAGGAGCAGTCATATTGGTGATATAAATCAGCACATTTACATATTGGCACTGCTTTCTAGCCTTCAACAATCATTAAAGCTTGTAGCTTTAAAAAATAATCACGTACACTGATGCCTAGAAGAAAGTTGATATTTCATAAGAAGATTTAAATAGCAAAAGAATCAGTCTGTCTTATTTTCTTAGTAGGAGAAGCATTTTAGATTTTGAATCATACAAAGAAATACAAACTCATCTGGAACATTCAAGTTTTCATTTCAAAAGAAAATAAAGTTGAGGTCTTTCCAGAAAAAAATATTTACATTCAGCAACAATTAAGCAGGCCCTTGTTGAAATAGCACTGCCTAGTGCTTCAGCAAATACAAAAGAAAGAAAAGAAAAGGTCACAGCACACAAATAATTTAAGACCTAGGAAATGATATAAGAGAAACATGTCCAAAACAAGAGTCTATGTTAAAATTTTATAAATAATTATAAAACCTCTGTATGTGAAAGGAAGGCCAAAGAAGTGAGAATATGTGGCAAAGATGATTCATTAAGGGAAAGTGGGATGTCTTGGAGAGTTATAAAGGATTTGATGCAGATGAAATGACAGAGGAGAAAGACATTCTAGATTTTTCTAGAAAAAATGTACGTTTAGGAATGATATTTTGTGAACTATTGGGACTTCATCAAGATAAGAAGCTTTTGCACAGCAAAGGATACAGTCAACAAAACTAAAAGACAACCTACAGAATGGGAGAAGATATTTGCAAATGACATATCAGATAAAGGACTAGTTTCCAAAATCTATAAAGAACTTATTAAACTCAACACCAAAGAAACAAACAATCCAATCATGAAATGGGCAAAAGACATGAAGAGAAATCTCACAGAGGAAGACATGGACATGGCCAACAAACACATGAGAAAATGCTCTGCATCACTTGCCATCAGGGAAATACAAATCAAAACCACAATGAGATACCACCTCACACCAGTGAGAATGGGGAAAATTAACAAGGCAGAAACAACAAATGTTGGAGAGGATGCGGAGAAAAGGGAACCCTCTTACACTGTTGGTGGGAATGTGAACTGGTGCAGCCACTCTGGAAAACTGTGTGGAGGTTCCTCAAAGAGTTAAAAATAGACCTGCCCTACGACCCAGCAATTGCACTGTTGGGGATTTACCCCAAAGATTCAGATGCAATGAAACGTCGGGACACCTGCACCCCGATGTTTCTAGCAGCAATGTCCACAATAGCCAAACTGTGGGAGGAGCCTCGGTGTCCATCGAAAGATGAATGGATAAAGAAGATGTGGTTTATGTATACAATGGAATATTACTTAGCAGTTAGAAACGACAAATACCCACCATTTGCTTCAACGTGGATGGAACTGGAGGGTATTATGCTGAGTGAAATAAGTCATCGGAGAAGGACAAACAGTGTATGTTCTCATTCATTTGGGGAATATAAATAATAGTGAAAGGGAATATAAAGGAAGAGAAAAGAAATGTTGGGAAATATCAGGAAGGGAGACAGAACATAAAGACTCCTAACTCAGGGAAACGAACTAGGGGTGGTGGAAGGGGAGGAGGGCGGGTGTTGAGGGGAATGGGTGACGGGCACTGAGGCGGACACTTGACGGGATGAGCACTGGGTGTTTTTCTGTATGTTGGTAAATTGAACACCAAAAAAAATTAATTAAAAAAAAAAGGAATGATATTTTGTATTTCAGAATCTATTATTTTAATCAACCTTGTTTTTTCAATCTTGAAAAAAATGTAATGTTGTTCAGAATAGTTATGATCCATCCAGCTCACATCTTTAATCTTGTTGTCAAAATGTCAATGCTCATAAACAGGATAATTTATGAGTATATGCTAATTTGGTTAATAAATACATGAAGTACACAGGTGCACACAGTGGAAAACATAAACAGGTCTGCAAGAAAAAGACAAGAAGAATAAAAAGGATGAATTAGATAGATATTGCATGAAATTCCTGTTTTGCTAGGAATTTACTGCCAGGAGCCTAACATTTGTAAGAAACAACCTTTAGGGAAGTGGAAAAAAGGTCCTTAAAGCCACAGAATATTGAAATGGATACCCAGAGCAGCAATAAGCAATCCATGTTTCAAAAAATTGGATGACAATTGTTAGAAGTCTAAGATCAATTCTGATATGCTTCTTTAAAAAAATATTTATTTTTAGAGAGAAAGAGAGTGGGAGGAGGGGCAGAGGGAGAGAGAAAATCTCAAGCTGACTCCTTGCTGAATGTGGAGCCTGATGCAGGGCTCAATCCCAGGACCTTGCAATCATGACCTGAGCTGAAATCACAAATTGGCCACTTAACCAACTAAGCTTTTAAAAATGGTTTAAGTTATTAAATTTGAATACCAAATTGCAAGTAAATTGGCCATTAGTCAACTTGACCATTAGGTATGTTACATTTAATGGATGTGCTACCACTCCCGATAGGGACATGAGATGTGTGAGCCTCAGAAGAGGAGCTATGCCCTCAGGGGACAGAAAGGAAACCAGCACTGCACATCTGACTATGGGATTCCAAGATGGGGGAAGTGTGTATGTGGGGTTTGTATGTGTGTGTGTGTGTGTGTGTGTGTGTGTTTTAGATCCAATTGATACAGGACTCGTCCAAAAGGATGACAAAAACAACTGAATTGCCTTGATCTTTCTTAATTCAAAGTCACAATAAGTTTGTGGGAAGTCTTCCTTAGGACTTGGAAGACCTTGTTTGGAGGATGTTTAGATTACACTGAATGGAGGAGGCTGTGCCCATGCAGGAGACTGCAATACTGCACTGTACTCATTGGTGCACGCTCATCAGTTTTCAAAATAAGCCCTGTAGCTTTCATCTCTTTCACCACCCTGTATCAGAGGTTATAAGCCTACCATCCAGGAGATAAGTTCCAAATCATACAAGCACTCTTTTTATTGACATTTAAAATCTATTTTTAAAAAACATGTAAGCAATACATGGTAAATAATGAAATTTTTAAAGATTGGACAGGCTTGAAGAACAAAATAAAAAATCATTAAGGATTGTACTCCCAGAGATTCCTGTTTTAGTTTTCAGCCTTTCAGGCTTTCTCTTTTGTATATATTTACCAATTATATACAGGGGTGAGGGGGTGCATCTCATCCCAGTGACTGAATAACTAGGAAACAGGTCAATGAGTTCAGGTAGGGTCTGTCAAACTCTTTCTTGTCCTTTACTAACACCTTTGTCAGATTTCATAAATTTGTCATGAAAATTGATTATTCAAAGTCCTGAGATGAAATGTTAACCTTAAATTTGCTTGAGAATATGTCCTATCTCTCATTATAGGTCAAACATATGGCTGGAGGGACATGGTGCCCTTTACCCTTACCAAAACTTTCCTTCTATAGTCTGAGGGGAATGAGGTTGGATATAGGCTAATCTTACCTACTTGTATCAAGTACTGTGGAGCATGTCTAGCTCTTTCTAGAATATTGAGGAGTTAGCATCCTTTTGCCTTTAGCATTGTCCTCAGCAATAATTCTGGGTGACTGGAATCCTGCTCAAGGTGGCCAGTGGCTTCCATAAGGGACAGAGCAGCCCTAAATGCTACCGTTCTCAGAATACCTGATGCTCAAGGTGGCCAGTGGCTTCCATAAGGGACAGAGCAGCCCTAAATGCTACCGTTCTCAGAATACCTTCTCTAGGATCACATAAAAATCTTTTATCCAATTTAACAAGATCTGTGCCTACTTAGTTTCTACTTCTCAAATCTGCCAAGTGAAAATAGTATTTTACTACTTTTTCCATTTCCTTGGTTATAAGTGAAAGTGAACATATTATCCTGTTGATCTTTTGTATTTAATCTATTTGAAATGCCTGTTTATGTCATTTGCTTGTTTTTTCTCTTGAGGCATTCTTCTTTTTAATTTGTGAGAACTCTCTATGTATTATATTAAATCTTTTATTGCACTATTGCCAAAACGAGGTTTTAGATTTTTTTGTATTTAAATCTTCCATTTTTTTTCTTTACAAGTTTTGCCTTTGATCAGCTTTCTCACTTCAAGATTATAAAAATATTTACTTAAATGTATTGAATAGTTCTTTTATGTCTATTTAATTTTCCATAATTGACTCTCCAGTTACTTGGAATTCATTGCAGTGAGCTGTAATATAAGGATCCATATTTTAAGAGAGTTAATTAATGATCAAGGTTTGTTTGTCTATCCTTACATTACTGATTTGAAATCCACCTTAATCACACAATAAATGTTTCTATATGTTTGGGTTTGTTTCCAGTCTTTTTATTCTGTTTCTTTGATTCACGGTGACAGAGTCCATTTTTAAAAATTATCATAGATTTAAAATATGTTATTTTTCATTATTCTTTTTTCTCCCTGATGTTGTCTTGGCTATTCTTGCTCATTTATATTTCCAAATTGACTATAAAATCTTTTGAGAACTTAATTAGAATTTATAAATTAATTTAGAAAGAATTCTTATATTTTAAATACTGAATTTTCCAATGCAGGGATATTCTCTTTCTTTCTCTCCCTCATTTTCTTCATATGGATACAGTATATTTCTTGTTCAACCTGCTTTTGTTGAATTCATATCTATTGTCATCATTGTGAATGGTATCTTTTCTTTTTTATATTTTCTAACTGGTATGTATTATACTGGAAAAAATTTGGTACATTTATTTTGGAATTGCAAATTATTACATTTAATTTTGTTTTTTTATAGCTTTTCAGTTGATTCTTCTGGTTTGTCATTGTAATGAGCAAAATTTCTGCAACAATGGTAAGTAATGAAGGTTGTGGTGCTCTTGTTGCCTAATAGTTTTAATGGTTTGTTTTATTGGGAATGTTTTTAGGGCAGCATTTTAGCCAGTGTGTCAAGTTGGTGTCTCCCTCTTACCCCTAAGCCCCCATCATCTCCCACCTCTCCATTGTGTCATGTGGGTAGAACAATGAACCCAGACCCTACTTCTTTCTACCAAAGAACAGCTTGTTCCTCTCTTTATACTTCACAGGGTTCCTCATTTCCCTTTATTGGCAAAGCCTGTCTCATTGGAGAGACATTGGATAGCCCAACCACAGTGCACCTCCATTTGTAGGCTGCAACACCACCATCAACTCTCCCTGGAGTCTGCAGAAATGCCTCTCCCTCAGAACGCTCCTGTGCAAGGGCATCCCATGTCAGCCCATTCCTAGTAAAGAAAGATAAAATGAAAAACCGGGTTCTTGGCCATCAGAATGACTGCCCCATTCTGCCCTGTAAAAATGCTTTTTTTTAAAAAGATATGTTTATTGATTTTGTCTGTTTTGATTAGAAACATGGCAGATGCTGAATGAGTTTTGTAATAATTTAATATCTTCAATTTAATGATCAAATGTTTTTTGATTACTACTTAATTTTAGTATTTTTTTGTACATTATTAGTTTTAATTTCCTTTGTGCATGATCTCTTAGGTTCCTTGTTCATTTGTTTCATTTTTTTCTCCCATATAATAACCCCTTTTCTCCTTTGTAATAGCTCTTTAAAATCCTTGGTTTATCTCTGCAAATATTATCTTCAGTTTTCCATTTGCCTTTTACTTTTATTCATATGTATATTTTTAACTGAAGTATAATTAATATACAGTTTTGCATTAGTTCAGGTGTACAACATATTGACTCAACAATTCTCAGTTCTCATTATGAGTGTAGTCACCATACAACGTTATTACAATGCTATCGATGATATTCCCCATGCTGTATTTCCCCCCCGTGACTTCTTCACTTTAAGACTGGAAGTTTGTAGCTCTTAACCCCTTTCATCTATCTCACCCTTCCTCCCACCAGCTTCCCTCTGCCAACCATCAACTTATCCTCTGTATATACATAAGAGTCTGTTTTTTTTATTCATTTGTTTTGTTTTTTAGATTCCATATGTAAGTGATCCATATCATTTTTGTCATTTAGTGTAATACTCTTTAGTTGTATCCATGTTGTTGAAATGGCAAGATCTCATTCTTTTCATGACTGATTGAGATTCTATTATATATAATATATAATATATATAATAATATATTAATATTAATATATATTCCTTCCTGGCATATATATACATATACATATATATATATATATCACATCTTCTTTATCCATTCATCTACAGATGAACACTTGAGCTGCTTCCATATCTTGGCTCTTGTAAATAATGCAATAAGCATAGGGGTACAGATATGTTTCGAATTAGCATTTTTGTTTTCTTTGAGTAAATCCCTGGCCTCATGGAAGACTGCCCAGAAACTGATGTAAGAACTGATAATCATACAGAAAGTAAGTGAATCAGCCTAAGGCATTGTACTAAACAAAGATTCATGCATAATTGGAATAGTATTCAGTGGTTAAAAGTTATATTTTGAAGAATATCTGATAATGTAGAAAATAATCATATTATATTAGGAGAAAATAATAGTTATATCAAATGTTCTTTGCAATAGGACCCATGGGATTTTCTGGGGAGGGGCAAAGGTAATGGGTGTTTTAAATTTTTTCTTATACTTCTCTAAATTATATTTAATATATATTTAATATGTATTACATACCCATAAAAATACAGCTATTTAGTTTGTAAAGAAATGAATAAAAAATACATTTGTTGGGTTATAATTCACCTACAGTAAAATTCACCCACTTTAGTGTAGAATTCTATGCATTTTGAAAATTGAAAATTCTCATGTAACATCCACCACAATCAAGATACAAAACACTCACTTGTGTATTTAAAACAAGCATTTTGAGTTTTTTCTGATTAACATAATAATTGTCCCAGTGCTTCACTTCATCTTCTCAAAGAAAATATCTTCAAGTTGAGAAATGTGAACCAATGTATTTCTTTCCTGTCCAGATTTACATGTATTCAGGACCCATTATAAGACGTAGTAAAGGAGCAAAGGCAGAGTTGCCTGCCTTTCCACTTGGAAAGGCATGGCCAAGTCTCTAAATGGAAATGGGTCAGCAGCTACTTGAAAATTCAACAGAAAGATTTTGGAGGAGAAATGGGAGCAAAGCACAAATGCACACATCAGCCAGGTAGTCATGTAGCCCATTCAAGTGTTCCTGGCTTAAAGATAACTATCTTCCAAGTACAACAGGGCATGTCTAGCTTTCTGCTTACAGTCCCTTACCTGTGTTCTTGTCAAATGGCTTGACCAGATGGTCTCCCTTCTTGGGGTGAACACCTTATCTATCCTCTCAGACAGAAGAATCTTTTCTATTAAAATACAACCCTTTAGATTGGCAGCATCTGGCACCTGTCACCAGATTTTTTGGAGCACATTCTCCAAGTTCAACCTTCAATCTAAGGTGTAGTACATTCAAAGCAGTAGGCAGGGTAATGATAATTAATAGTCATGGAAGTCTCATGCATCGTCTTCCTTTCCTGGCCTAGGTTTTTAGCTCTTACCACTTCAGACAATTCTCTGATGACTCAAAAGTGAAACTCATTATCAGTTGAGAACATATCAGTAACTGCATTGTGCAGAAGTCAGCTGTGTCTGATATATCTGGAAAAGCAACAGGATAACTCTCTCCCCTGCAGGCTCTAGAATAGTGATGGTTAACAATGTGAGCTGGCAGGAATCTTGGGCCACTTGTTTAACCTTTCTTTTACTTCAGCTTTCACTTCTGGAACTTTCAATGATATAAATAGTACCTACATCATTGGCTTGTTGAATAAAGAGATAATATATGAGAAAGTGAAAAATGGCTCTGCAGCTGGCAGCCAGGCTGTGATGTTCCCAGTGGAACATAAACTTGCTCAAAGAAGATAAGCAATGCTCAGAGGATGCTGCTCTAGGATCATGGTCGAAACAAGCTGGGACAAGGCCATTTCATGATCACAAAATGCCTAAACGTGCCCCTCTACAAACTTATGCAGTGGCTACTGCTTCTATATTTACTTGTTTCTTTAGTGAAAACTTCATTGCTATTTGAGCTGAAAGTGTACTCAAAAATACATATTTTTGCCTTGACTCAGCTTCATCAAACATGAGATGTGTGTTACTACCACTCCTTCACCAACGACAACTTGCTCTAATCCTCTTGCCTTTAAGATAACAACAATTAAGATGCCTCACCACCAAATTCCCCCATTTCTAGATAAAATCTATTCCAGAACTGACTCTTGCTGCCTTAAACCCTCTTGAGGATCACCCAGAATAGACCCAATTGTACAAGATGCACCCCTTTGCTCCCTTCATCTGCGATGTCTCACAGTTCCCTGGGGTACCTTTTTCCTTGCTGCAGCCACCTAAACAAAACTAACTTTTCCCCGATGAGTCAAGTGTGCATTTTGTGTAATGCCTTTTGGCCACTCAGTGTCTGCTTTGTTTCTAATAACACATTTGATTTGGCAGACTCTTAGTGTCAGCCATCCAGACCCTCTATCTCATTAGGCTTTCACAATCCCCCAACAGAGCTATTTGGAGAATGTCCATAGTAAGCCAAAGAGACTTCTGGTTCTAAATGGCGCCTGGCGAAATGCCTCCATGCAGCCTTTCCCACTCTTCATTGAGAGCCCTCAAAGTCACAGAAAAGCCAGCTATGAGCAGACTGGCAACCCAATTCCAAAATCTTGGAATGAAGTGACACTAATTATAAAAACCTATGGATCAGGGTCAAGCATAGCCCACTATGCTTTAACTCATGGCACACCCAGGGCTCACAAATTAGACAGCTGCAAAACCAGAGAAGAGAAAGGTTTGTACCTCCCTAAGAAATGTCCCCTGGCTCATAGACCCAGGCTCAGACCAATCAGAAAGTAGAGAAGATAGTGCCCTCTCTGCCATGTATGCTTCTCTTGGAGTTAACCTAGAGTTGTGTTCCTTATCTCCACCTGTCCCCAACCTACCATCTTTCTATATTCAGGCAGAGATGAAAAATCCCAGAAACCATTGGAGGGGAATGGGGGAACAGACAAGGAACTAGAGAGGGAGGGAAGAGGGACTGGGGATGATGCACCCGGCACAGCATAAGTATGGAGTGGGAAAGAGTCTCAGTAGCAGTATGGTTTTCATGTATTACAGTCACAGTATGTAAGAAAATCCACTGGGACACAGGAAGAAAATATTAGACCTTCTATTGCTACTTAGTTTTCATGTAAGAATTTAAGGAGAAACTAAACTGGTTAATAATATGTCAATATTGGTTCATTAATTGTAACAAATATACAATTTTAAGAATTTGGGGATACTAAGTATGGAGTATATAAGAATTTGCAGAATTCTTTGCATTATCTTCTTAATTTTTCTGTAAATCTAAAACTATCATAGGGATAAAATCTATTAAAATACTTGGAAATAAATAAATGAAGATTTATTTATACTTAATGTACAATGACACTTGTATTCTAATTTGTGCTATCAGGTGGTTAGTGTCAACTCCTGTAAATAAGGGGAGAACAAGGAGCTCTACAGCATGGAAGGTTGATGGAGGTACTTTCACTGGGTCATTTATTTCTAGTGTTTGGCAACATACTGTGGTTTTTGCATGTTTAATTAAGTGGATATGTGGATTATTACATCTGGTTTTATGTAAACCAATCTTCACGAAATATTCCTGCAAAAAAATAATGTGGATTATATATAATACTAGTAATGTTAGCATAAGGAAATAACAAAATGGTAGGACTGGATCTCCTCTTCTTCCTGGTGGGCTCTTTTTATTTTTGTCACATTAGCAAAAACAGTAACTCTCAAGACTATTTATTTAAAGCATTATTAATGATAAACTTTGTCCATTATTATTTACACCATTTTTATTTTTTATTTTATTTTATTTTTTAAAAGATTTTATTGATTTATGAGAGACACAGAAAGAGAGAGGCAGAGACACAGGCAGAGGGAGAAGCAGGCTCCATGTAGGGAGCCCGATGTGGGACTCCAGGATCAGGCCCCCAGCCGAAGGCAGATGCTTAGCTGCTGAGCCACCCGGGCATCCCATACACCATTTTTAATGATGAATTTTACTTGTTACTTTACATCATTTTTAATGATGAATTTGTTATTTTACCTTGAGAATCAGCTGATTAATATGAAGTTATCATTATTACCAACACATTTAAAACTTTAAATTGCTGTTAACCCCAGCTATGAAAACACATCTCTACAGTTTTCTCAGCAATGTTTAAAATAATGTAATATTCCAGGGCACCTGGATAATTCAGTCAGTTAGGCTTATGACTTTTGATTTTGTCTCAGGTTATGACCTTAGGGTTGTGGGATGGAGCCCTGATTTGGGGAAGTCTGCTTGAGATTCTCTTTCTATCTCTCCCTCTACCTCCTACCCCCGCACTAATGCACACATTCTCTTTCTCTCTCTCAATTAATTAATTAATTCCATCGAGGCATCACAGAACCTTATCAAGCATGCTTCTAAATATGTAGCACCATTTTTTAACTTTTACTGCAGCTAATAGATGAAGATAAAAAGTCAGATACTATTGTTTTTCCCATAGGAATAAGAATAGCTAAAATATTAATCAGAAAATAAGTGACAAGCTAACATGCCTTTGACGGAAGACACTCATTTAAAACATAGGAAGGGATGTTACCAAAGATTTGACAAGTATTAATTCAGGAAGTTTCCCATGTTATGTTGTCATAAATTATATGAGATTTTCTAGATTCTATTTTAATGATGAAATGCATGAAGAAATATTCCTGGTGAGTCCCTGAGGAAGGATATTCTCAAGATGTATTTTCAGGACTAAATCACTTTTTTAATAAATGTAATGTTTATGGGGAAAATTATATAAGTGTTACCATTGATGGAGTGGCTCCCGGGAATGTGGTAAAGAAATAATTCTGGGGGATGTTTGCAAAGATGCATCTCCCTTGTAAATTCACTCACTATGTCAGTGGCAGGCAAGCTCCTGAGGCAAAGAAGTTGATGCTAAGAGAGCACAAAGCGTGGTTGCAGTTCTTCAATGTCCCTTCTTTAATACAAACAAATGTACAGTATAAAAGAGAGCGCTTTTAACGAAATGGGGTGTGATGGCAAACATGTCCCACACCACAGTGCTATCGTTCATTCCCTAGGTGAAGAATACACAAAAAACGAACCACTTGTTTTTTTGTTCCAAGAAACTTGTGCTAATCCTTCTGTGTTCCTAATTAGTAGATCTTTTCAGAGGAACGAATGATCAGTCCCAAAAGCAAAGCTGACACTTGGAAAATATGAAGATAGAACTAGTTTCTCTCTAATAGAAACTAGTGATGTGGAGAGTACATTTTGAAAGCAGATATTAAATCGTTATTTTTTTTTTTGAAAAAAATTTTTTATTGTAGTCTGATTTGCCAACATATAGTATAACACCCAGCGCTATATCTGGGAGTGCTTGGGTGGCTCAGTTGGTTAAGTATTGGACTCTTGATTTTAGCTCTGGTCATGATCAGGGCATGAGATTGAGCTCCTAGTCAGGGTCAGTGCTAGAGTGAAGTCTGCTTAAGATTTTCTCTTTCTTTCCCTCTGCTCCTCTCTGCCACTGACACATACACATATGCTCTCTCATAAAAAAAAAAAAAAAAAAGACTTTATATCTGGGTGGTAGCATTTCTTTTTTCTGCATTTTTTCAGGCTTTCAAAAAATTTTAAATTTTATTTAATAAACATGCATTATCATATATTATTCAATATTACTATTTAATATATACATTTTATTTATTTACCATGTATTGCTTTACAGAAGTGCAAAATCAAGTAGATTTATTTATTTATTTATTTATTTATTTATTTATTTATTTATTTTTAAATTTTTTTGTGTGTGTGTGTCTTAATCAAGTTAGTTTTTAAAATGTACCTGGCATACCTTAAGTGGGGGAGCTTTCAAATTAAAAGAAAGAAAAACCAGAAAAGCAAGCCAAAGCTCTCCTCTGACAGCTGGAATAAAATAAAACAGCAGCAAGAGACATCCAACAGAGACTATTTTTCCTTGAGTTGGTTCTAAGTGAAGTGGAATCTTCAAGTGGTTGCTATTTCCTTGGTAATCCTGGATGCCCTGTTTGTGAGAGAACAAATTTAAAATAATTCCTCAGCCGTTGGCTCTCCCTTGACTCTTTCTGAGAGCTTCAGCTGATAAACAACCTGGGAGGAGCTAGAACCATATGGAGTAAATTTCCTCACAGGGGCATGTTGATTTCAAGGTCAGCTGTAGAGTTCCTGGTCAGAGAAAACTTGCATTTTGGTGTCCCTAAAATGTGGAACTTCTTGGAAGTGTGTGGCAAACACAATGTGCTGCCAGCTTCTTGAGGCCAGAAAAAGCCCCTGGCGGGGGTGCAGGGGGGAACAGAAGATGGCCTGTGTCAGTGCCCACCCATTTGTGAGTTTGGAATCCTGAGGCAGACTTGTCCTCTTGAATCAAGAATCCTGACAAGATCTTAGTGTGACTTGGAATGTTTCCTACTAGTCACTCCCCCTAGTTTAAGTCAACTCAGTCAAAATGAAGGAGATACTGAATTTCCTGAGATGTCAGATTTCTCACTTTTCCATCTGAAAGAATTGGTGACCAATTTCTTCGGAAGGAAAGAATGTTGGTGCAGTGAGTTTGAATCCCTGCTCCATCACTTCTCAATGGCTCTGAGCATCAACATACTCATGTGTAAAATATATAATGAATCCCCTTCTAAAGCTGATAAAAACAGAAATAAGATGACATATAAAGTACAGAGCACACTCTCTGGTCTGTTGGCAGTCCTTACGACAGGTTAACTATTATTGCTGTTGTTTTTATTTATTTTTTATTTTAAAAAAAGATACTTATGTATGTATGTATGTATTTAATTATTTATTTATTCTCTCTTTCAAAGAGAGAGAGCAAGCATAAGCAGGCAGAGTGGTAGACCAACATAGGCTGGACCGGTATGAATGATCATGGCACTCACACAATAATGCCATCCAGATGCACCACCATCTTCAGTATGCATTTGGCAATAAATAACAGGCAGTAACAATGACTTCATGCAAGAGGCATCTCTGAGAGCCCCCGACAGCACAAGGGGTGTCTTGGGAAGGCAGAGAGATGTAAAAGTCTGCTGAGTGCAAGCTGGCTGCTGCACATGTCCAGGCCCAGCCACAGAGGCGACCAACAGGGAGGGCCAACTCACTACTGTCATTGATGGTTCTTTCCTGTGCTTTTCAACACAAAATAAACCTTCTTCCCTTACCTTGAGACTGTTCTTGATGCTAGGGCTCCTCCTTGGGTCTGGGGAAAAGGTGTGATGGTTTTCTTTTTATCCTTGATTTTGTCTTCTTTTTTTTAATGTTTTCAATTTTTTAAAAAATATTTTATTTATTTGTTCATGAGAGACAGAGAGATGCAGAGACACAGGCAGATGGGAAAACAGCCTTCCTGCAGGGAGCCCGATGAGGGCTCCAGAACCCCAGGATCACAACCTGAGCCGAAGGCAAACACTCAACCACTGAGCCACCCAGGTTTCCCTTGACCTTGTCTTCTTTTTGGTCCTTAATGATAGGACTTTTGTGATGCCTGGGATCTTGAAAAATCATCAGAACTTATTACTTTTAGAAAAGAATAAGTTGCTGATTTTCAGATTAGATAAGATTTTAAATTTAATTAAAATTAACTTAAAAAAATAGCAAAAACCCCAAGCCCACCTAGCGATCTTTTTTATTCATGTGGACCATTCTATCAGCAGTGACTTGGAATATAAAACACAAAGCTAATCTTGCATGCCTGGTCTTCCATAGTAACCAGAGGCCCCTGTGATAGGCTATGATGTGATCATTTCATTCCAAAATGCATGTGTGTGTGTGTGTGTGTGTGTGTGTGTGTGTGTGTGTGTGTATACATAATTATATATATAAGTATACTCTGGGATCGCTCCCTCTTCTTTCTCATGTACCATGAAGATCTTCATCCCTTAGCTCCAATTGCAGAGATAAAAGCAGACCCAGCATCAGATAAGGCACCCTTTGAGGTATTTTCATTTGGGACTCTTGGGGGTTCTTCCAATCCTGGTGGGCAGCATCTTTGGGAAGCCTGGGTTGCCCACACAGGTGGGGTGTGCCAGTGGTGAGTCAACCCTGCCCTCTCTAGTTCTTGACCTTCAGCAAATCTGCAGGATTGAGCCTCACTTTAACCATATGCAGAGTGATGTTCCAGAAGCATGGTGTTCTGCTTCCTCTTTCAGCTCATCCTCTGTCTCCAAGCACTTCCCTGACTTTACCTTACCCTCCTGGTGCTTTCTGATGCACTGCCTCTTGTCCTGTCTCTTTCACAGCCTCATGGTCAAATAATCTGGTTTTGTAAAGTGTATGGAGGTTTATATCATAAGGTAAAGCTTCAATGTACAGTGTCGAAGTCAGGAATTTAAGAATTTGGAAGTAAATAAAAATATTTAGTTGCAAACAACAGAAACTTGTTTGTTCTCCGAAGCCGGGGGGAAACAAGACTCTTCTTATAGGGCAGCATCTGGAACCATTGTTGGAAGGACAGAGGGGCCTCCCTGGAAGTTCTTCTCCGACTCTCATTCAGCCTATCATGGCTTCCATGTCTGCCTGTCCCAGGCACCATGATGCTCTACTCTCTTACAGACTTCTTTGTCGTCTTCTTCTCATGGCTGTCTCCACCTGTGGGAAGCCCAGGCCATCCTCCAGCCCAGCCCTCTCCTGCTCTCTGTCTCTTTGTCTCCTCTTTATTTGGCCCAGGCTCAGACATCGGTGACTGGGATGGAGACAGGGCTGACCCTTCCTCTAGGGCCATGAATGACATGGATTCTCTAGGTCACGAGTAACAGCCTGCACATCCCCTACATGGTAGCCACTGTTGGTGTGGGAGGGAGACTGGAAGAAGCAGAGAGAACACACCTTTCCAAGATTCCTATTGGACACCCCCACTGCACTGTAGCTTCTCTGTCTCTCCTGGGACACCCGATACCTGTTCCCACCTTGAACTTCTTTCTTGCCCTAGCATTTAGCAAGTGGTATTTTAATTCTGTATTTACCAGCTGTGCTCCCCTTTACAGATGGTGAACTCCCACAAGGGAAAGAATATTCTATTTGTCTTTGCATTGCTGCTCATTCCTAACGCATGATAGGTTCTGAGTAAATGTTTGTGGAATTAATGCTAAGAATGTGGGATCTGAAAAAGGAAATAAGAGAAGGAGCACATGTGGTAAGGAATTTCTAAATAGATGGGGGAACTTTCTCAAAGAAATAGGAACTCCCATATTCATGTGAATAATGCTTGGTGTTTTTGGAAGAAAGAAATGATTTGTCTCTGATTAAATTTTTTTAAAAAAAATCTATTTCTTTGTTGCTTGGCTTTGCTATGACTCTTCCTGACGGCTTTGAGCATGATACACCCTGGGAGAACGTAAGGGTTGTGAGCCCTACATGCTGCTTTCCAAAAGACATGACTCTGAACCTGGAGGGTGTTGTGATGGCTCCGAACCTGCCTGGGAATATTGGTTGGGTTGAGCATCTAATTGGAGTGATAGTCTTTTTTTTTTTCATTTGTGGTTAGGTGCTGTGGATATTTGGCAGACTGCAGAGCCAAGAAAACTAAAAAATGTCCCCAGTGAGAGAGAGGGGAAAGCTTGAGAACTTAGTAGAATTTCTATCCCTGCAGGTATTTATAGATGCTGGCTTTTAGATTTTGACATTATTCTCCCAAATGATCACAGTGGCTTGGCAAAGAGTCATACGTTCAAGAATGACAATGAGAGAAATGAATCATGTAAAATGCTGGTGGCGATTAAAAAGGAACCACACTAACTGTTAGGGACAGTGTAGTGTTAGGGCAGAGCCCCAGAAATCAAGCTGCCTGCCCCCCATCGGGACGCTGCCAGTCATTAGCTGTGGCATTTCATGTTGGCCACCCAAATAAACACTGCTACACTGTGATATGAGGGGTAAAATGAGGGAGGAGAATTACCTAAAGATTTGTGTCATTCTTTTCCACCTGGTTTTAGAGTCTCATGCTCTAAGTTTGCATAACTGACTATAGACAAAGTTATTAGTAATTACCATTTATTTTTGAAACCTGTCTATCAGTCTCAGTATCATTTATTTTTCTAATTCTCTTAGATTTTTCTCCTGCCATCCCTACATTGCGGCTTGTTGCTGTATGTTCTAATCTGGTGGACTAATACCAAATATGAAAGTCACCTAGGGTAGTTCTCTTTTAAGGTTTCCCGTGCTTCAAAATTATCTCCTGTGCTCCACTTTACCCTCAAGAAATGCTCTGTTCCCCCTCACTCAGTCTCAGCTGAGTGCTAGGAGGTATCAAGTATGAATGAACCAATTCCCTGTAGGGCAGGCAGGACCAGTAGGCAGATGATCATGTTCTCAAGTAGAATGTGATGTTTGAAATGAGAGCATGTGCAAACCTCAATGAACCTCTAGTTGGCAGAAAAGTCAGAGAAGATGGAGTGAAGATGTCAGGCAGGACACTGTGTAGGAGAATTTGGGGGAAAAGGTCTTTTCTATGCCCCTTAAAATGATACTGTGCAGACTGTCACCATTCTGCCTCTATGTATGTTTGGTTCAAACATAAAGGCTTAAAATTAATTTCAAATTAAACTGCCATTTTGGGGCACCTGGGTGGCTCAGTCAGTTAGGCAGCCCCCACTTCGTTTCAGCTCACATGTCGAACAGTAATCTTCTTGCTAATTATCCAGTTTATTTCCAGTTCTAAAGACCCTCTTTATCACTTTGTGCAACTCCCCTATATCCTAGTAGTTTATCGAAAGAATGTATTTTTTACTTGATTTTACCCTGTCAATACTTTGCACATTCTCTCAATAAGCTCCATAGGCATCACAGATGAATTTATTTCCATGTGACATGATAATCGCCTCTCAATAATCTAAATACATTCTTTCCATTTCTTCACATATCCTTTGAGAAAAAAGCTCTCTAAGAATGGATTGGACTCCTTGGGCGCGAAGGAGTCAAAAGAAGCTTTTTAAAGCTTCAATCTTGCCAGAATTCTGTAATATGTGTGCCGAACCCCAGAAGCTAGAAAGTTTTATTCACTAGCTCTTCAGAATCCTGAAGCCCTAGAGAGGTTTTGTTTTTTGTTTTTTTTTTTTTATAAACATTCCCAACAAATTAGACAATTATTATTCAGCCCGCGTTTCCTGTCAAGGTACATAGCAAATGTTTTACAGCTGATGTTTTAATTGGGTTGATCCACAGTCTTGAAGTGGCATGCCATTCACAGAACATTTTTTAAAGCTATTTATTTGCTAGAGATGTCATTGAATGTGCTCACTCAGAGATATTTTGAGGAGGTATTTCAGCTATAAAGATTGCAGGCTGCTAGTCTCCTTGAAGTTGGTGCTATCAGAGCTCCAGTGGGAGATGTTGAAGGGACCTAAGTGACATTTTCTCATTATTGATTTGATGTGAACACCTGGCCCATGTCTACGAGATATAGAAATAGGCTATAATTGGTTTCTGAAGTGCAGCATAAGTCTGGCAAATTATTGCACGCATTTAGGTTTGTTAACTCTTTCCTTCTCTGTGAATTAATTTTTATCATTAGCATTGCCTTGCCATGGAATTTGCATCTGAACCCACACAGAATTTAACACTTGGAGTAACAAAACCAGTTTCTTTGTTCTGTCCTCTGTTACCGTGATGTTGCTAGGTGACAATACACGCCTTCATACATTCTGTTTATATGCAGAAACATGGTAGACAAACATAACAACTTCCAGAAATCTTAGAGGAGGATACTTTTAAAATCATTTGGGGGTTCAGAAGGAAATCAATCAAATGATTTTGGGCCTTCTAAAAAGATACCATCAGTGACCCAGCAGATCTGTGCTGAGTCAGGTCCTGTGGCGAGCACCCTAGCTGTATTATTATTTCATTTCATACCATAAACTCATGAGGGATGTGAGAGAGTGACCCTCCACTTTAGGGATAGGACATTAAAACACAGAGAGGCTAAATGGTTTGCCAAAGAAACTGGCCATGGAGCCTGGGTCTGAGCAGAGACTTTAGATGAACAGCCTGAGCTAATCATTTTGCTACCTGATCCAAGTACAGGCAACGTGTCTAACGAACAGGGGTACAGAATCATAGGAAAAGACCAGCTGTGATACAAGGAGAAAGGATGTCTTTAACAAGGCTGCATGGTAAATAAACTGTGGTATATCCAGATAGTGGAATAGTTTTCAGAACTAAAAAGAGCCGTGGAATGACATGAAGGAAACTTACTTGCAAATAACTGAGTGAAAAAAAACAAACTGCAAGGGTTCCAGGGTATATGATTCCAATAATCCAACATTCTGGAAAAGGCAAACTTTTAGGAAGTGAAAAGATCAGAGGTTGTCAGGGATTAGGGGGAGCGAGGATACATACTAGGGGCATGGAGGATTTCAGGGCAGTGAAACAACTCTGTATGATACTATAATGGTGGACATATGCCTTTAGACTTTGTCCAAATGGACAGAATGTACATTGAGAATGAACCCCAGTGTAAACTACAGAGTTTGGTTGATATAGACATTGGATGTGCCAATGTGGGTTCATTGATTTTTAACACACGTACCACTCTGGTGTGGATGTTGATGGTAGGGGAGGCTGTGTGTGTGTGTGTGTGTGTGTGTGTGTGTGTGTGTGTGTGTGAAGGTAGGGGGTATACGGGAACAATGAACTTCCTGATTCATTTTACTATGAACTTAAAAATCCAAACATTAAAGGAGTTTAGTACAGTGCCTGATAGCACTCTACAAAAGGAGAGTATGAAAGTTTGTCAAATAAAGTGAATTTCTGTATGTAACAGAAACAAAAGGCAACAGGATGAGAAAAAAAGGTGCAAGGATGAGATGAGATGAGATGATGAGATGAGATGACATGAGATGAGATGAGATGATGAGATGAGATGAGATGAGATGAGATGAGATGAGATGAGATGAGATGAGATGAGATGATGAGATGATGAGTTGAGATGAGCAAGAAGTGTAAATCTGGGAAGCTGACCCTGAGAGCAGCAAAATGAGCTGATATGTCACCAGGAGTGGGCTGACCAACTGGTCTCTGAGCCTTCCTTATTTCTTGGGCCTATGGCCACTTGGATTATGGAGAACCCAGCTGTCACTGCTCCCACTGTAGCTTCGGATTCAGCCTTTTCCAACTCATGTACCACCTCTGCCAGGGGCTTCCATCTTCCCCAGAGTGGGGGCAAGCATCTGTTGCAACCTCCATCATTCCATCAGTTCAGGGATAAGCACCCCCGACCAGACTACAGGAATACTGGCTCTTTCCATCACTGCCGGCACACATCCCACAGGACCTGCATGCTGGTTTCTCCAGTAGCTTCATAGGGCCAGGGGGCATAATCTGGAAGTGTAGGGGAGTCAAGTCCTTGTATTACTTTCCTAGGGCTACCATCAGAGTATCACAAACTGGGTGCTTTAAAATAACAGAAATCTATTCTCTCACAGTTCTATAGGCTGGGAGTCCAAAAATGGAATGTGCAAGTCTATGCTTCCTCTAAAAGTTTTAGGGAAGAATCCTTCTTTGCCTCTTTTTACATTCTGGTGGTGGTTGTCAATCCTTCAAGTTTCCCTGGTTTGTAGACACATCACTCCAATCTTTGACTTTGTTGTCACATGCTCTTCTCATTGTGTGTTTGTGCTTGTATTTCTTTTTACAAGGACACTAGTCACCCTGGATTAAGACTCACCTTGAATGAGTAGGATCTTATCTTAACTTGCTCGTGCCTACAAAAATCCAATTTTCAAATACAGCCACATTCAACAGGTGGTAGGGGTCAGGACTTCAACATATTTTGTGGGAGGGAAGGACACAGTTTTACCCATAACAGTCCCATACGGTGAACCTTGACAAAGCTTCTTACACCTCTTCCTGATTCTACAGTAGTCTGAGGAATAATGAGGAGGTAAGTAGAGGTCAACTTAGATTATTTTTCCTAAAATTATTTCCACCTCTAAATAATTCTACCTTTTTGCTGTGAGAAAATGTTAACTATTTGCTTTTCAGCAAGAAATGTAATCATTACATTGAAAGTGATCTGTAACTTTTGTTTCAAAGAAGTCTTTTTGTTTAATCTTTGATAAATTGCACCATTATGGTTGGAAATTCTGATCTAAAGTTACTTGTACTGATGCCAATATTGCTGCATTTATATTTCACTGGTTTAGAAAGTCTTTGAGCTACAGTAAGAATGATTCCTGCAATAAAAGCTTTCCTTTGTTTATTGTTACCTGCCTGCTGGAGGTTTGTGGCAGTGCAGAAGAATGCTTTCTGAATGTACCTCTTTGTTCAAGTCATGATTTTAACAAAGTATATAGTCTGTTTATAGACTAGGGTTTTGTTCAGCAAGCATTTTCATCAAAAATTGCATAGTAGCAATTGTGACAAGAAGGCTCCTTCACATGTCGTTTCCTAAACACACACACCACTGGGGCACCATGCCAGTCCATGAGTGGTGATGCAGAAGGATGTGTGTTTGCTCGTTGCGATTTGCATGGGCTTGCACGCGCCAGACTCACAGAGTACAAACTGTCTTGACTTCTAACATAAATTGAGAAATTGAGCCTTTGATCTTCATTTCAAGATATATATAGTTTTAAATTTTAAAAATGTCAAGATAATTGTATCACCATAACAAAAATATTTGATTTATTGGTACTTAAAAATTATAAGGGAAATCATTGCAATAATGACAAAGACCATCATTTCTATCAGCAGCTGCAATGTCTGTGATATGAATTGGCAGTATTTTTTTCTCCCCCTCCCCCTGATTCTTGCTAGTGGTAGATTGCACTATGCAGAAGTTTTTATTTTCATTTATTGTTCATTTATGGCTTCTGAGTTTGAGTTCATGCTTAAAAAAGACTTTTTCCATTCTTACTTCATATAAATATCCCCATGTTCTCTTCTAGTACTTTAGTGGTTTGGGCTTTTATGTTTCAATTTTTGATTTATTTAGAATTAGACAATGGGATAAAGATTCAACTTTATGTTTCATCTCAGATGGATAACCATTTGTCTAAAAAATTTATTGAGCTGTATTATCTTTTCTTCAGGAATAGGTGGTGCCTTCTTTATCGTACACTAGTTATTCATATATATTTGTGCCTATTTTTTGATTTTTTTTTTGAAAGAAAGAGAAAGAGAGCACAAGCAGGGGGAGGGGACAAAGAAGAAGGGGAGAGAGAACCCTAAGCAGGTTCCACACTCAGCATAGAGCCGAATGCGGGGCTCAGTCTTATAACCGAGACCATGACCTAAGCCAAAAATCAGGATTCAGAGGCTTAACCAACTGAGCCACCTACATACCCCTATTTTTGAATCTTTAGAAAAAATTCATGGTCCTATATGGCTAGGAGGCCAAATCCTGACAGCTTATTTTTTTTTAATATAAAGTTTTATTGGAATATTTCAATAAATATTCTCTGAACTATATACATTTATAGTATGCTTACTTTTCTGAATGTATATAGCACTTCAATAAAGAATCAAAGAAAATGCTAAATTTTGTGAAATGCTTTTTTTAACAATAATAGCTCTAATGTTTGGATTTTTTATTTGATATCTTGAATTATGTTAATAAATATCTTAATCTTGAACTAGTTTTATATTCAAGGAGTAATATTCATGATGCTGCAGTGCTGGGTTCTGTTTATTTATACTTCATTTAGAATTCTTGCTTGGTCTTAGTTTTCTTTGATGAGCTAGACTTATTGGGTTTAAAATCCATGGTAAGGGGAGCCTGGGTGACTCAATGGTTGAGCATCTGCCTTTAGCTCAGGTGGTGATCCTGGGCTTCTGGGATTCTGGGATCAAGTCTCAGCCTCAGGCTCCCTGCATGGAGTCTGCTTCTCCCTCTGCCCATGTCTCTGCCTCTCTCTGTGTATCTCTCATGAATAAATAAATAAAATCTTAAAATCCATGGTAAACTGAATTCTTAGAAAAGTGGACAGTCTTCTTTCATGTTTAAGTGCATGGAAAGTATTTGTTCTTTAAATGTGTAGAAAAAATACTTTGAAAAATTGCCTAGGACTACTGTTCTTTGGGCAGTAGCTTTTCGAAAACTGTTTCTATTTTTCTATTTAATTGGTACACTTAGATATACAGTTTCATTAACTTAGATTTTTTTCCCTAAAAATTCAACAGTTTTATTCAGGTTAGCAAATACATTTGCCTGGAGGTGACAGAAGTTGTCTGATGATTTTTTTATTATCTTCAGTATTTGTGGTTGCTGCATCATCTTTTTTGTTTATTTGGGTTTTTCCTATGTTGTTTCTTTATTAGGGCTAATGATTTATATTTGTTTTTATTTCTTAAAAGACTCTTTGTTGGATTCTAGAATTTTTATATTTTTCTAAATGAATGAATTTCTGCTCACTTTTTTCTTCATTATATTTCTTTAGGTTTATTGTTTTGTTATTTTTATAAATCCTAGGTTAGATAATTAATTTAGTTTTAGTCTAATTTTTTGAATTTTCATCCAGTTTATTGGGTAGTTGAGATTGGAATATTTTTATTAATCAAACTGTACTGCTCCCTCTACCATAAAAAATGTATTAAACTGATTGCAGTCCTACAATCTTTATCATCAAGAAATCCTAATAATTTACCAAAGATGAAAATAATACAAGCACTAGCCATTATAGATCTTCGTTTCATGAGAGACCCATGAAACTGAAAAGAATAAAGGATGTAATGGATTAAGGGTAGTGAGTAAGGAAGTAGGCAGCCAGAAAAAGGCAGGCTTCCTCAAAAAGAACCTAAGGAAGAATTTTCTTGTTGGAGTCAAAAACAGTATGCTTAGTTTAACATCATGGAGAGCAGAAGAGGATGTAGGAGAATCAAATGTACCACGTTCAGAGGCATCAAAGGTAGGTATTAAAATTAGGGTCACAGAGTTAAGAATTCAGAAACAGAGTTATCTAATACTAAGCAAAGGAAAATAAGAAGTATGGAGAGTGGAGCATCTGAAGCAGTGTTCTCAAATGCCAGTTAACATTTGAAACTATTCTATGTCTGTCCCTATCAGTAAGAAAAAGCTGGCCCAGCACTAAATGGCTTACCTAAGTTAGGGAGTAGCCATGATCATCATGAATATTTCTAAAGCATCCACTCTGCTCTGTATAGGAATTATTCCAGACCCATTTCCTGCCCTTTGCTCTCAAACTTGTGTCTCTTTTGGCAGCCAATTTGGTCATCTTCATCCTTTGTCTTGGATAGAGACTAGCCCTGCAAATTTACCACCTAGTTAAGGCTGCTTTCTTTTTTCCCCCACAAGTATCTGCAGGTGTAGTTTGTTTAATGTTTTTTTAAACAAGATTTATTTAGTTAAACATGTTAGTCTTATACACAGAGGGAATTCATCTCTTGATATTCATAGATAAATGTTGAGTTCCAAGTATCTCTAATTGTAGGGCTTCTTAGTAAAAGTCTTACTCAGATTCATGTTATGGGTGTTTTTCAATGGGAACAAATGATATATTAGTCTTATACTACCTAGAAATTAAAGAAAAGGAAACAATTTACTCATGAAATTTACTATAAAATAAATTTATAAAACACTATCTTAAAAATTATAATTCTATCGTTTTCATCTGAGAATGATCACTTGGCCACAGCGGTGAAACCAAATGAAAGATAATTCAAAATTACTTTAGAAAAGAAATAAAAAATTGGCAGTGTTTCTGGATCAACAGAAGAGATTTGTTAAGCAGCAATGACAAATCTAGGCTATCTAGAAATAAAATTAGAAGATCAATTTAGTAGTAAGATTCACATTTATATTATGTACATTTATAAAACACTATCCTAAGAATTACAATTCTTTCAGACTACCATTAGAGCTATTGAATAATCACTTTAAAAATAGCAATAAAACCAAAGAAGAAAAAGCAATCAAAATTACTGTATTAAATCCAAGTCCAAGAAGAAAGACAAAAAAATTCTTTGGTGGTTCTGGATTATTCAAATGGATTTGTTAAGAATAACAAAAGCATTATAATTACACTACCTAAAGATAGAATCAAACAAAAACAATTGATAAGATTTACATTTAAATGATCTACAATTATGAAACATTATCCTAAGAGTTATAATCCTACCAAGCTTCCAGAGAGCCAAAAGACTGCCTTCATTTTAATTTGGCACTTCCCTAAACTATGGATTCTAGGGACTACCACTAGTTAGCTTCACATACTGTAGTTGTCTGCAAGTTATACCAAGTTGTTGGAAGCAGCTCAGAATGATATGATATGGCAACCTTAGCCTGGCCTTTATCTGCTTCTCCTTAGGATAGGATTGACATGAATGATCAGCAGTGGTGGGAGGCAAAAGAAGATGCTTCTCCAATTTCTTTTTACAAATTATTTCTATAATGAACTACTTTGATCCTAAAACATTGGAACATACCTGAGATTTCATATTGGAACAAAATTTAGCTGCTCTAAAAGGCCAGTTTTTCTAGTAGCCATTGGCAGATGGCAGGGATAGAATTAGTGATATCCAATCCTTGTGGTTCATTACAAGAAGAAGGCCATACATTTAGTTTAGATGGGCAGACAAAAGAGGTGCATGCTCCTTGGACTACTCCTGAGGCAATGAAACATAAAACAAGGTAAAGAGATTATTGTGATTATTTGTTGGTACAGTCTGCAGAGAAGCAAGAGTAAAAGAGTCAATGCCATCATTTTGAAACAGTCATTGTAAAACAAATGGTTATTCATGCAAGGTCATTCTGAACTGAACAGCACTCTTAACTCTGACTTTTTTCTCCAAGGAACTTTTCCAATTAGTAGCCAACAATATTCTTTCCCTCCCCTGAACTCTAATTACACATTAGTTGTACCATTCTCTGAAACTTTATCTTACAGTATCTTGTGACATAATTTCTTGTTGACTTAACTTTCAACTGTTATTTAGCTTTCCTTAAATACAAGGCTTCTTTACCCAAATAAAGTGAAATAGTTTCTTATAACAGGTACTAATTCTTTCCTTCCATAATAAGGAGTAAATTACATTGCCTAAAAAGGAAAGTCAATAAGTTATAATTTATTTAATTCTATGCTAATGTGTGTCATTTTAATATTTCTAGACTATCAAGACCCAAAACCTTTTCATTAAACCAATGTGGTTAGAGAGGAGGCCAGGAGCCTATCATGTAGACAGTGGAAAGGACTTGGTATTTTCTTCTAAATGTTATGGGAAAGCCTTAAACAGGAGAGTATGGCTCACAAATTTGACAGATTTTTTGATAAGCTATCTTGTTTGGCTATATTGAAAATAGACAATAGAGGGTAAAAGTAGAAACAGTGATCATCTAGAAAGTTCTGTAGTCCAGGCTTGTGATGGTGACTTAGATTATGGAGTATAAAAATTCCAGGTTCAAAATCAATTCAAAGATGGGCGAACCTGGTTGGCTCAGTTGGTTAAGTGTCCAACTCTTGATTTTGGCTCAGGTCATGGCATCTGGATTATGGGATTGAGCCACACCTCAGGCTGTATGCTCAGCACAGAGTCTGCTTGTCCCTCTTCCTCTGCTTCTTCCCTTGCCCCTGCTTGTGTGTGCTCTCTCTCTCAAAAGTAAATAAATAAATCTAATCTTTAAAAAAGAATCAATTCTAAGATAAAGCCAATGGGATTTGCTGATAAATTGGCTGAGTGGACTGAAAGAAAGGAAAAAGTCAAGGATACATGTGGAGAAACAATGCTATAAGATATAAATATTCTGGGTGTTGAGCCAAAAAATTTAGAAATTACTTTTCCGTGTATTTGTGTTTCTTGTGTTCATTTTCTTCAAAATTGAAAATGAAGACTGAGTTTCTCAAACTTTCTTTCATCACCAGCATAGACATAAATAAAACATTTTTGATGCAGGCTTCAAATCCCATTTCCTAAGGATTTATTAAACTGGGCTAAGCAACCTCAGCTATTTGGTCAAAATATAATCTTAATAATAAGTTATCACTTCCATTTTCTAGTCATGTGGTAGATTAGAAAGCCCAAATATTTTCCCAGTATGAAATACCCAGAAATTGTACAGGATGTAACAAAAATAGTTTCCATTGCAAATTTGCAAGAAGAATAAGAATTTCCAGCAGCCAAAATTAAGAAAGATTGAAAACTAGACTAGATAGTTTGAGCTACAAGTATAGAAGCTGTAGGACTATTTAATAACTTTGGGAGCAAGAAAGTAGCATTATAATAGATAGGAAGGGATAGGAAATACGTGCTCAGGTCTTCATGAGGAAGTTACAGACTTTAACAGGTGTATTAAATACAAAAAAAGCCCTATTGCTTCTAAGTAGCAGGTACAAAATTCAATACAAAGAAATGTAATATTTTTCCAATTCAAATAAGTTTGCCACAATGAACTAGCTGAAGATGAGCTCATAATCCAAAATTAGAAAACACTGATAAATAACCTACCATGGGGCAGCCCAGGTGGCTCAGTGGTTTGGCGCTGCCTTCGGCCCAGGGCATGATCCTGGAGACCCGGGATTGAGTCCCCTGTTGGGCTTCCTGCATGGAGCCTGCTTCTCCCTCTACCTATGTCTGCCTCTCTGTGTGTGTCTCTCATGAATGAATAGATAAAATCTTTAAAAAAAAATAACCTACCATGAACAAAAACAGAGATAACAATCTCCTTTGGATATTGATCCCCAAAGAATGTGAAACAATGAAATTGTCTAAAAATATTTCTTAAATTAATAAATTCAGAAAATAAGAAACCAAAACTATAAGGAAATGTCAAGATATTATGTAATAAGGAGTAGAAGATTTTCAAGATAATCAAATTGAACTTCCACAAATGAAAATGAAAAATATAGTATATGAATGTAATATTCAATAATTGTTTTAAATATTAGGTTAGATGCAACTTATAGAAAGATTGATAAGTGAAAAGAGGTATATGAACACATTATCTAACAATAGCCTAGAAGATTAAAGATAAGGAGAAGAATAAATGAATAAAAGGAACAAATATAAATGAAAAAGTATTTCATTGTATTCTGATGTACAGATGCAGCAATAATTTATCCAGATGATTTTGATGGAGATTCAAGCTCTAATTTTCTTGCTACTACCAAGAATTATCCAAAAAATAATATCATATGTACCTAATTTAGTTTATTCAAAAGTATATGATTTTGTTCATGCAATGCATAATTCTTGTTATATTCCAGGCACTGTTTTAGGACCTGTGGATATAGTAACAAATAAAACAAATTTCTTATTCTTCCATGGAGCTAATAATCAAACTGGTAGAAAAAATAAACAACAAATGAACAATTAAATAAATTGTACATCAAATAGCAATAAGTTCTATTGAGAAAAATAAAGCGAGGTAAGGCTGACAGACTGAATTCTAGTACTGGTGCAGCTACTTTATGTAAAGTTATGAGGAGAACTTCCTGAGGGGATGAGTGAATGAATCACCTACATATCTTGTGCATGGACTTTGGTGATTACTTTCAGGGTGAAAAGAAGCAATCAAGTTTGGATTCTATACGTAGCTGAATATGTCTCTAAGGAATATGGGTACAATAAAAGATATTTTTAGATAAGCAAGTGTTGTATATTTGCCATTAACAAACCATCACTGAAAAAAAGTCCACATGCTCTATAAAAGAGATTGAATTGAGAAGGAAAGATGTAAGAAATGCTGAACAGAGAAATAGTAAACCTATGACTAAATTGAAAAAAGCATTGGCAGTGGGACAATAATAATAGTGTTAACAATAATATGGAGCTATAAAGCCAAATATCAATGAAATATTTGCAACACTACTCTGTGGAATGTAGATGGGAAGGGGATGGAATGAAGATAAAATTATTCTAAATTCTTCATGCTCTTCATAAAGGTAAAGATATTATTGATTAAAGTCAGATCTTGAAAATTTAGGTAGACACAGAAAATAAATAAATAACCAGGAAAAGAATAGAAACAGAATGTCCAACTTCCAAACCTGTTGGGAGAGAAAGAAATGGATTATTCAATGATAAATAAGAAAAAAAAGAAAGCTCACAAAAATCCTGGTTAATAGAAAGCCAAGATAAGATCATAGAAATCATTCTAAGTATAGTGAAAATAACACTAAGCACAACCTTTAGAAAAATTGCCTTTGACAATACCTTGGTACATAGTTTTCATCTGCACTGGTGGCCTCCTGTGTCATTGTGAGGTCATTGGCATCTAATATTCTTACCTCAGACAACATGTGCAACACCACAGTCAGCAAATTAACCATGAACCAAGGATATCTTTGATTGCTTATTTTCTTTGTTTCTTACAAACCCCCACACAAGAGGGGGTCAGACTGCAATGCAGTCTGGGTTATGTGATTTCAACCCAGGTAAGTAGACTCAGCACCTGTTCCAATATCCACAGCTGCCTTTGTTCTTTGATTCTCTCTCTAATAATTTCTATTCTTATCATCATAAATGTACAATGTTCTTTATTCTGGATCAGGTTTTTACCATGGAAAAGACCTGTAGGAACTAGGAGGCTAGAGAGAGTGGTAATCTTGACCAGTCTGAAAGGGTAAGGAACATCACAGGCATGAGATGATGATGGAGGTTTGAGTGACATCGTAGCATTCCATGACTGATATTGGCTGTCTGGGGAGCCACATCCTTGGACAGAAGAAAATACATGGGCATATTTTACTTCTAGTATCTGCATAATAATTTTTTAAATATTTTATTTATTTATTCATGAGAGACACACAGAGAGAGGCAGGGACATAGGCAGAGGGAGAAGCAGGCTCCATGCAGGGATCTTGCCCAGGACCCCAGGATCATGCCCTGAGCCAAAGGCAGACAGATGCTCAACCACTGAGCCACCCAGGTGTCCCTAATTTTTTTTAAAGAGCTGTCTGTTTTCTATCCAGTCCCAAACTCCCATCCCTATTTTTTCAAAACTACCAGGACAGGACATTCATTTGGTACAGAATTTGCAAGGATTCTGGCAATCAGGCAACAGCTAATTGTCCTGGGTTCATTCTTGGTCATATCCTTTAGAAGCATGAGCCTTAAAAAATGGTTCACGGCTAGGATAATCATGTGTCTTGGTTTGTTCAGGAGGGTTCTAGTTCAGATGACATTTTAAGATCACCCTGTTGATTGTATATAGATGGAGTGTTCCCATAAAGGACTCAAATTGCTTTAAAACATAACTTCTTTCCTCCATTTTTAAAGGAAAATAACTCTTAATTCTAATTTCAAATTGCCAGAGATTCTGGTATGATAACAGAATCATACCAGATTCATTATGATTCATTAACTTGGGGTCATAGTTTAAAAAAACAAAACAAAACATTCTCAGTGATTCTAATGTGTAACCATAATGGAGCATGAACACAGGAAGAAGTCCAGCTACAAGCAACGCTTGACATCAAGAAGTTCTTCTTATGTGCGTGTGCACAGATATAGTCAAAATTCAATTTGGGCAAGGATGCCTTTCAAATAAACATACGGTCTTTTTATGTTCATGGGTTTTCATTCTTGCTTTCTTTTTATTTATAAATTATTGTTAGGTTAGCTCCAATATTAGTGAGTTTATAATCTTTATTTTGGTTAATCCTACGATGCCTCATAATACAGACTTACAACTGTAATTTTGGCCTGAGATTTCCCAATAACCAGACTCTACTGGCAGGCATTGAGATCGATATACCTTAGAGTAGACATGAAACAGATTTTAAATTAAGTAATTTACCTACTTAATCAACATTTATTGAGCACATATTATGTTCCAGTCACTTTGCTTTATTAAGATAAAGAGGTGCATGAGGCCTGGTTCCTACACTTTAGGAGGGAAAAGTGGATATGTGAACAAATCAGTGCAGTAAGGTGCTGTAGCCTTTTCCAGAGACTTTGAGCAAAGGTACTGAGACAAGATATGAGGTGATTTGGGGACATTACAGAATATTCGATATGCTATTTATTCACCATTGTATGCTTAGTGACCCATATATCTATTTCTATTAACTTATTTTATATGTTTGTTTCCTCTCATTGATGTTTATTCTCCTTTTGCGTGTCTTTTAAACAATTTCATTGTAATTTTTTTTTCCTTTCAGGACTTTAAGAACTAATGTAAAAATGTAGAAAAAGTGGTGTCAAAACAAAAAGAAAGAAAATGAAAAGCATCTACAATTTCCCCACATAGAGATTGTAAGAGCTTTATTCTATAGCCTTACTGCAGTTTCTACGTGTTATCTACACATAGCATAGTGTGGTATTATGCATATCCTAGCCTTTGTTTACAAAAATGTATCTTGAACATTCTTCTGAACTGTTAAGATTTTTATACAGTCTTGGCTCTCCCTACTTTTTATTATATAAGCAAAACATGTTCATTGCCAAAAAATGAGAAAACACAGGTAACTATAAATAAAGCAATAAAAACTGCCTTAGATTTTGTGACCCAGAAATAACATTTTGGGGTTCGTTTTTTTATTTAATTTTTTTTTAATTTATTTATGATAGTCACAGAGAGAGAG
The DNA here is from genome assembly GCF_018345385.1 of Vulpes lagopus. Lineage (NCBI taxonomy): Eukaryota > Metazoa > Chordata > Mammalia > Carnivora > Canidae > Vulpes > Vulpes lagopus. The sequence continues at coordinate 20,977,814 of NC_054831.1, read as the reverse complement.
AGAGAGGCAGAGATACAGGCAGAGACAGAAGCAGGCTCCATGCACCGGGAGCCCGATGTGGGATTCGATCCCAGGTCTCCAGGATCGCTCCCTGGGCCAAAGGCAGGCGCCAAACCGCTGCGCCACCCAGGGATCCCTCGGGGTTCGTTTTTCAATATATTTTTAAATGCATACGGTCTTCCTATTAATTGTTTTAAACATATTTTACATGAATATATCACTAGTGTATTCATTTTCTAGGAAGCTATTGGTAAATATCATTCCCCATTAATTAAAAAAATAACTGATTGATTTTTTTTAACTCTATGAGGTTTTTGCATTTGTTATCATATTTTCTCACAAAATCGTGGGCTTTCTTTTGCAGATGTGCAATCTGAAACCTAGCAAAGGTTAGTGGTTTCTCCAGGGCCTCATGGCCCCCAAATAACACAGCAGAATTCAAACCCAGGCCTTTCGGTACCCAAAGGCCATGCTCTTTTTCAAGGTGATGGCAAAGGTAAAAGCAGAGCAGTTGGGGACACACAGAGGGCTCTCCCTCCCTAAGGGCTCCTTCCTTCTCTTCCCTACCAGACAGGAGAACCAACTGGGTCCTGGCTGTCCATCTTCTTGGCTTCTCTGTGAGTCTTCTAGATCCTTTACAGCTATGCAAATAGGAGCTTTGGGCAACAGCACGTGGTTGGCATCTGCTTTGGAAACATTCCTGCAGCTGAAGGCAGACAGGACATCTGTTGTGAAAGGTAGCCACAGGTAGAGCTTTGCTGCAGCAGTCGCCAAATAAATACAAATAGAGAAGAAGGACTTGGTCCTTTGATTTTGGCCTTTGGGGGAGGAGCTGCCCTTCCTGCACCCTGAGTGCACTGAGTGGCCCCAAACATGACTGCCACAGCAGGGCGGCTGCTGTCCCAGAAGGGGAAGGGGCAGCCTGGGTCTGCAGCCAGCCCAGAATGCTCTAGGCAGGTCCCCTGTGGAAAGCCTGTCCAGAAGGGCCTGCCAGAAACACTTCCTTTCACTCAGCTCTTTGATCAGAGATCGCCTCTCTCTATGAAAGGCCTCTGAAGCTAACCTGCTCTCACAGACTTCTTTCACTTTCTTTGGTTTTCCTAGAAATGTGCTTTTCCCTTAGACTTGGGGCAGAGCTCAGAAACAAAGCAACATTTATTCTCATCTGAGAGTGTTCCATGTCAGACTTGTCCATGGAAATCATGCTGTGTATAGAGCAAAGGAGAGAGAGAGGAAAGGAGCTCCCATTCTCTTAGTCACTGAAGGAGTTGGATACACCCATATGCCTCGTCTCATCTAATCTCCACAGCATCCCTAAAAGGTAGGGGTTGTGGATCCCAGTTTACAGATAAAGAAACTGAGATGCAGACTAATTAGCCCATCTGAGAGCTGCCAGCTGACTGGCAGTGCAGCATGTCCCTTGGACCGCTTGTGATTCCAAAGCCTCTCAGCGTATATTTCTGTTAGAAAGCACTCAGAAGACAGTCACTAATAGTTAAGAAGCACATTTCTGTTAACCATTTATATTCTTAATGTGATGCGAAGCAGAAAAGACAGACTAGAAGGAAGCCAAGGGTTTATTGTTCCATTGAGCAGCTCCTCAATGCATTTTAATGGTTTTTCTGGAATGTTCTTGTGGTGGCCACAGAGAGGTGCCCAAGAGCAGCAAGCTTGCTTTGGGGACTTCTAATCTCAGACACTTAAAAAAAAAAAAAATCATTGAGTGGCTGTTGTTTCCAGTTAGTATTTGGGATTTTCCATGGGCTTGCTGACCTCAGATTCCTGGGTAATCAGGGTAACACCAGGAGGCAAAGGCTGAGAGATGGAGAATTTTAAGGAGATTCCTTACATGTAAAGAGCCCTGCTCAGTATTGGAATGTAGCAGGAGCTCCATAAATGTGAGCTTTCCTTTAATTCTTTCTCTTTCTGTTCCTCCCTACCTCTTTCTCCCACTCTCTTGCCACCTACTGTATATTTTCAATGATTCAAGAAATTTCTTAGGAACCAAATTACAGCAATTTCAGAGCAAGCAAAATCCCACCAACAAACCCAAGAATCAAACTGCCATGCCCCTGGGGAGAATGAAGCAGGGCCCAAGTGGGAACCCAGACTAGGCTGTCATGAGCTAGTATTGCATGCCAAAGCAAAAAAGAAGTGGATTTCCTGAGCTCTCAATTCAGATCCCAGCTGAAAGGGGAAGAAATCAGCTGTGTGACCAGAGGTAATTTTGTATATCCTCCCTGGGCCACCCTTTCCTCTTCTAAAAGGCCAGAGTAACACCTACCTCATGGGACTGCTACAAAGATGAAATGAGAAAACGAGGACAAGTATCACCAATAGCTCACATACTTTATACATGTGGATGAACTATTTATTAAAAACACAATTTAAGAGAAAAGCCCTCCACAGGCTTTGTAGGTAGGAAGCAAAAACTTGACCTGCTTAGTAATACTAGAATCTGGTGGTTCTGTGTTTCCCTGCAGGGTGGCACAGGATGCATGAGCCTCTTCTGTCCATCTTCAAGGCCACAGACCAGCCCCTGCCTCCCAGAAAAATCTACTTGTGAGAAAAACTCCTGGTTGGACTGATCAGATGTAAAGGGTTTAACTTAGTATGGATATATAGAGCAAGCATGTGCATAAGAAGGCAAGAGCAGGGAGTTTCTGGACTGCTTTGCCTCTCTACTATGCAAATTGTGGAACAAATCATTTCACAGAAATGTAGTCAGGATCCTCAAAGAAAATCATTCCCTTCTGAACCTTGTGTGTGCGTGTATATGCATGTATACAATACACATGTAGAATTATGAAAGATGGTTATTCCAGTATTAAGTTTCCAGAAAGAGAAAACATAATAAAGGTTTTTGATGATCTGATGACCTTAGGGAAATGGTAAATTTGGTTTATGCCAATGCCTACAAAACATAGCTGTGTGATAACTTGGCTAAGTTCCATCTTTCCTGTCACAGTGTCTTTGGTGGGGCCAGGTTTTCTTGAAAATAGAGCTAGAGCTAGACCTGGGGGTCAGCTCCATGGGGTTATGTCTTAATCCATGTAGGCTGCTCTAGCAGAACACCATGGACTGGGTGGCTTATAAACAGTAGAAATTTATTTCTCACAGTTCTATAGGCTGGAAAATCCATGATCAAGGTGCCAGCAGATTTGTCTGGTGAGGGCTTGTTTCTTGGTTCATAGATGGCCTATCTTCTGGGTCCTCACATGGTTCAAGGGGTGAGAGAGCTCTCTGGAGTCTCTTTTATAAGAGCGCTGATCCCACTCAGGAGGGTTGGACGCTCATGACCAGATCATCTCACAAAGACTCCACCTCCTAACACCATCACATTGGGTCAGGATTTCCACCTGTTAATTTGACACAAACATTTGTTCTGTGGCACTTACCTAAGAGGAGCCTGCAGGCCTGGAGAAGATGATCTGTTCCTTGGCCAAGCCATAAGTGTTCCCACCTTGGGGTGTCCTGCCAAGCCCCCTTCCTGGAGCAACCCTGGTTCATGGGTTGACTCCTGTGGCTCATTCAGGTCTCAGATTAATGTCACCTTCTTAGATTGCCCTTCCCTGACTACCCATTCTAGAGTAATCTGATGCAGCCTTTGGACTTGGACATCATTTATTTTATTTTCTTTAGAACACGGACCATTTCCTAATGTTTTCTGAAGTATTTGCTTATTCCCATCTCCCCTTCACTAGAATTTAAGCTCAATGTGATCAGCAATTTTGTCCATCTTTTATCTCTCTCATTAGCTCCTGGAACGGTGTCCTGCAGTAATAAGAACTCAAGAGATATTTACAGAATGTTGAAGGAAGATATTTTGCATTCTTGTGCCATAAAGCCCAAGGCAGCTTTAGACTTAACTTTTAAAGAGGAGATGGCAGCCATTAAACAAAACAAAACAAAACAGCACCTGAAGAAAAGAGTATGCTTAAAAATTATGGTTTGTGTTTTACATTTTTGCAAAGGAGACATAATTAAAGTGTTTCACTCTCCTCCTGGACCTCTGACAGCAAAATTAGCAGGAAGGAGAACAGCACACAATAGAAAGTAAAGGTTAGCATTAAGATGTTGTTTGTCTCATGCAAATTGCACAAGCCAGTTTTGATTTATGGTGAAAACAGCCTTTTTTTTTCAGGAGTCTTAGAATTGATAGATGTCAGTTTAAATGCTTCAGAAATACAAAGCTTTAACTTTGGGTGTCAGACTTTGTTTATGCAATAGGTATTTACTGAACACTTCCCAAAGGATGTCTACTGCGCTAGGCACTGGGTGACAATGATAAACAACACTAGATCCTCCCTCCTTGTCTAAGGGGTAGTGGAGCTGAGCAAAAGGCCAATACAGCATAGTGTGATAAGTGGTCTAAATAGGGCTGTCATAAAGGCACAAGGGGTGGTACCAGTGGCTTCATGAAAAATTTGGCTATGAAACGAAGTTGTGGAAAATTTAATGGTCTGCGAAGATATGCCTAAACAGTAATAAAAGCTGACAGATAAATAGGATATGCACAGTAATCAAATTTAACAGCAGATGTGACACGTCATTGATCAAGCGTTTACTGAGAGTATCCCATGTTCCATGAACTCTGGTAGGTGCTGTGACTTACGCTCAATATCAACCATCCTGCTCCATCTGTGGAGCCATCCCACAGAAGCCTAACATGTGCTTTTTGACTTCAGGGATCCACAAGAAGAGGTTTGGCATTCATGGAAACAATCATGAAAGAGAAACAACTATTTTACCCCACTAGCCTGCCAACATGGTGACCAGACCCTCCAAGGATGTTGAAATGGGAAGGCAGAGTCTGTGAGATAATTCAAAAGGCCATCCCCAGCCTTCAGGAACTATCTCCAAATCGTTTGGAAAATCCCATGCCCTCGATCCTTTCTCGTGCAGCAGGTACGTTCTCTTTGGAAAAGCTCTTCATCTCTTTCTATTTTGTGGGCCATTCTTGGATATGGCCTAAGTCCTACTGAGCTGGGTGAGACGACTTGATTTACAACAGCAGAGAAATAAGCTTTCAGTTGGTTTTTGAGTCAAAAACATTTTCTAACTCCAAAATAAATTGTGACAGGAAATGCAGTCCATGCCAAACGCCCTGTGTCGTGTCGAGTTAAAGCATTGAATTTAAAGAGAATGTTAATAGCATTTGCTCGAAAAGAAATTTGCTACTTCCTTGCGTAGGAAGCCCTGATATTGAATTCTCCAAAACATTGACCCTCTTCCTGGTTTCTTTATTCAAATCTGGATTATTTCTGGATTTCTCCTTCTTGTCAGCATGGTTTCAGTCAAAGTGATTCGGGAGGTTGATGTAGTTGGAATTAGGTGCTGTAGTTGACATCATGGCATGGCCTTTCTGACTGGTATTTGAGACCATGAAGGGGAGTAGCTACTACAACTGTTTCTAGGGGTGTCTTAAGGGAGAGGGCGGTGGGAGCAAGGCCAGCAGAGCCCCAGTAGGGATGAAGGAACACAATTGCTTCTTGGAAGATCACAGGTGGCGTGAACACCAAGCAGTAAGGACACCCCTTTCCTGTTTCAGTAGTTGTTGGAGACTTGTGATTGTAGTTCACCCATTTACGGAGAGACAGTACTTCAAGTTCCCAAGTTAACAGTCCCAGACCAAAAATCCCATGTTTCTCTCATATATACTTACAGGCAGAATGTAACATTAAGTAAGCCTTACCCCGACAAGCAGAAAATATCAATGGATTCAGTGAGGGTTTAAATATAGTCCCTAACCTTATTAAGAAGAGATTGGAGATATTTGGACCATGTCGCCAAAGCTTTTAAATCAACATTATGGGAATCGACTCCCACAAATCTTGCCAAAGACAGATATATGGGCTGGCATTTTGACATCAAGGGGCATTTGAGAATGCACTTATGTCTAAAGGGTCCCAGATTATTATTATTATTATTATTTTAGTTTTAGCGGGTTTTCTTTTTTAAGTGAATTATTATACTTATTTAAATAGAGAGTTGAAGATAGCTGCAGTGGAAATAAGTAGTAAAAGAACAACCCTTTCCCTTCCAGATACCTTCATCTCCACTACCATCATCACTACCCACAACAAAGGATAGCTGGCATTACAATGGATCCAGCACTAGGAAGTCTACTTACAGGCAAAATCTCATCTAATCATTACAAAAAAACAAAACAAAACACCTCTGAAGAAAATAGCCTCATTTCCATCTTACAGATGATAAAAGTTAAGATTTTGAAAGGTTATATAACTGACGATGGTCACATAGCTAGAAAATCACAGTGAGCCCTAGTAGGTTCTGTGATTTCAGACACCTTGCTCTATGACATTATACTTCCTCCCCTTAATGAAAACTAGTTGTGAGAAGTGGATCTTCCATATTCCCTCAGACCAGTGTTTCCCAGGCCTTGGTTTGACCTCTGGTAAGGATAGTGCATGTCTAGCTTTCTACATTCCATGAATGGACTCCTCTTACATGTGTCTTGCAACCTCTCTTAAGACATAAACGCAGGCACAAAACAAATGCCCCTAAATAAATACCAGACCAAAATAGAACCTTTAATTTTGCCCTTAAAATATTCCTCCGGAAAATGATAAATTACACTGTTAAGTAATGCTAAATTTCTTTTCCTTCAGTTATTTGCTTATGTGATCCATTCCTCTCTATTCTGGTCCTCTCTGTAAAGCCTAGTGAGATTTACTTGAAACCTAGTAATTTTGCCACTTTCTTTTTGCTTATTCCTTAGGAACATCTGGCAGCAATTTATTCCCTACCTGTGAGCTATATAGACCACACTTCTCAGTGACAGCCTCAGGAGCCAGGAGTCAGTCCTGACTTGGACTAGAATTTTTTTTTTCCCCTAATTTGTTCATGAACTCAGCTTTCTGCTGGCCTCTGTCTCTTTCCGCCAACATTATCTGCATTGAGGTTTACCAGATGCTTCCATTGAGCTTTGTTTATTTGGGTTAAGTTGTTAATGCTGTTGTCCCCTCTGCTTCTTCTACAAGACTGAGATTCTGTGGAAGGGACTAGTTCTTAGCCAGCTTTGGGGTTCTGGTACCTGGTGTGGGCCTGACATGGTACATGTGGGTGTTGTTCCATGAAACTCAGAGAGGAAGACAGGAAGGCAGCGAGGGAGATAGGGTGTTGTAATTATTCCTATTATTCCTGTTACTTTTAGGGTCTGTTTTCATACAGTATGATTCCGGCAAAAGCACTCAAAGAAGAGAGAGAACAGAGAGGAGGGAGCTGGATCCCTCCACCTGACCTCTTGGACTTTTTGAAGGAAGTAATTCACTAGGAAGTTAAGAGCTCTGCTCTGGAAGCAGACTATTGGGTTCAAACCCCAGCGCTACTGCTCACCACATTTAACCTCTTTGTTCCTCAGTTCTCTTATCTATAAATTGGGGGAAAATGGAAGTGTACCTTTTTCATGAGGGTTTTGATGGGAAGCAATGTAAAGACTCAGGCAAATCACCTGAGCATAGGAAGAACCATTTTACTGTTTTGACGAGAAAGGGTTGAGCAGCCAAAATCTAGGGACTTGCCTGTAGGAAAAACATTTATAATATTTTATCGATCATTTATATTTGTTGGACATCTCATGTGTGCCAAGCGTTGGGCTAGGTGTTAGAAAAGAAGCTTAATCAAGACAGGAATGGAAAAACAAAAAAAAGGCAGGAATGACAGACATGAAGGTTCTATCGTGAATTATACTTTGAATTAAAGGGAAAAACAAAACGCAATAATGGGGGTGGGACAGGGGAAGTGGTACCCTGCGGCATCATTATCAGACTTTCCCAATGGCTCTTCTGAACAGTACAGCACAGAGCTTCTCCAAGGCGTCTCTGTAAGCAGAGGACATGGGTCAGTGCAGGTGCTGAAGAGGGCAAAGGTTGGGCAGAGAGTGAAGCTGTTGGAATCAAGCTGTGAGCATGAGGGAGGAGGAATCCCCTGGGAAATGCCAGAGGGTAAGGTCCTGCCTTCTTGGTGAAGGCTCACAGCCAGTGTAATTTGCACATTCCTGTTAGCGTGTCTTCGTTTGTATGCAGAGACTGGTTAGGTCTAGAGATTTGGAGCACCCAAATAAATGAGAGTTCAGCAATTCTTTCTGTTGCTTGTGGCTTTTTTCTGAAACTGAAGAGCTTCAGTTTCTTCTCTGTAGGTTTAAGAATCACAGAGTTAAATTATAAACTGAACTCCTAAATTCTTAATTTTTTTAATTAGGGGTATGTAATACCTGATAATTATCCTTTTTTTTTCTAGGAGATTATTAAGAATTTATCTCTATGTTCATTTATTTTTAGCATGTATTTTCTGTTTCTGAGTTAAAATTGCAATATTATTGTCTATTGCTTGGGTAGGATTCATTTTTCAATCTTTTTAGCCTCTGGCAATATTGAGACCCCTTTGGTATTTCTGAATCTTTGTATGAACAAGATGTCAAATTTCTGATTCTAGTAAGTCATTTAAGGCCTGAGAATGACGGTTTTTGAGTAATAATAAAGATCTGGCTTTCTTTAAAAAGAGAGAGAGAAAGAGACAGTAATAACCAAAAATTATTCATATATGATTTTACATGAGACTTCTCTTTGTATTTGAAATTTACCAGATATTCTCAGAATGAGCTTTATTTAAGAGAACTGGACTGATGAACTTGAGAGCTAATACTGCCTTATTTATAGAAATTAGCTCTGTTTGCATTAATTTTACTGACAAGCGTATATATATCATACCATATTATAATGTAATACATATGTATATAATTTCAAGAAAGAAACCCTCCCTTCTATTCACTATACATATTATAACATATAAAATATAATAATACATATTATATGCCATAAATATCTTACCATATAATCTTACTATATAACTAATTATATTAGTATACATAATTTACTGTACATTATATTTACTATAAATAATATAGTAACTATTATTAATATTATTTTAACATTATATATTATTGTATAGTAAATATTGTACTGAATTAGTCAGTGATTTCTTACTTGCTTTTTAATCCCTGGATGTTGACATGTGCCCATAGGAAAATGACTGAGTCATGGACTAAGTCTAGGCAAATAATATGATTTTTGGAAAAGATGTGTTTATTTATTAAGATTTATTTATTTATTTATTTATTTAAGAGAGAGAGAGACAGAGAGGAGGAAGGGAAGAGGGAGAGGATCTCAAGCAGACTCCCCACTGAGTGTGGAGGCCAAAGCAGGGCTCAGTCCCAAGACCCTGAAATCATGGCCTAAGCTAAAACCAAGAGTCAGACACTGATTGAGCCACCTAGGTGCCCTGGGAAAAGATGCATTTTAAATATAGTGCTTCCAGAGCCAAACAAATTGCTACAAGCACAGCCAACATTCAGCATCCTCCCTAAATAGGACTTTACCCCAAGGAGACCACCCTCCCTTCTCCTCTTTGCCCTCAGAATTGCACCGTCTTACAGCTTGCTCTCCTGATAACCCTTCTGTCTCTCGACAGTGGCTGGCCCCTCTGCTGTATGCTGCTGCTGTTTACTGCACAATTCCCACACGAAAGCAGACCTCTACAAAGCCAACTTTTTTTTTTTTTTTAAGATTTTATTTATTTATTCATGAGAGACATAGGCAGAGGGAGAAGCAGGCTCCTTGAAGGAAGCCCAATGCAGGACTTGATCCCAGGACCCCAGGATCATGACCTGAGCCAAAGGCAGATGCCTAACAACTGAGACATCCAGGTGCCCTATGAAGCCAACTTTTAAGAATGATCAGAAATGGCCTGGCAGGATCATAACTCGGATGTAGAACTTCTACAGTAGATTTCGAGTATCCTCTTTGTAAATATGCCTGTTTCCTGCAGCTGGCAGGGAGAGTGTTCCCTCCTTCAAGCCCTGGAGCAAGTCACTAGAATTTTCTTTTGGCATTTAGGATTGGTGAGTTATGGGATCCCTGGGTGGCGCAGCGGTTTGGCGCCTGCCTTTGGCCCAGGGTGCGATTCTGGAGACCCGGGATCGAATCCCACATCAGGCTCCTGGTGCATGGAGCCTGCTTCTCCCCCTGCCTGTGTCTCTGCCTCTCTCTCTCTCTCTGTGGCTATCATAAATAAATAAAAATTAAAAAAAAAAAAAAGGATTGGTGAGTTCTATAAGAGCTGAGAATTAACCACCTTGGGGCTGCCCCTTCCTGCCCCCAGCCCCAAGTTATAAAGAAATGGTTTGGAATGAATGAATGAAAATGAAACAGAACGAAGTGTCAAATATGATCAAGGATGAGTACTCCTTTGGTGAAAAAAAAGTCTCTTCTGGGTCTTGTCAAGTGCACAAGCCATCCAGAAAGAAACTCGTTTTGTAATTTGATACTTTTTAAATTCTCTCTGGAGGATATTGTTACAATCACTGAAGTTTATCTCCTCTCCATTCCCACCCCTCTCCCACTTCTCCATGACCTCCTCCTCTCCCTCTCTCTTCTCCTGCTCTCCCTAGGAGAGCTGGGTGAAATACAGGCCACTCAATTACATTTTAGTTTCAGATGACAAATTTTTGATGTGAGTATATGCCAACTCTTGCATGAAATATACTAATACTAAAAATTATCCAGTGTTTAACTGAAACTAAATTTAACTGGGTGTCCTCTTTTTATTTGCTAAATCTGGCTAAACTACCTATTTCAGCTTTTTCCACTGTCTTTAAGAGTAGGAAAAGCAAAATTCTGTGGAAACCCTGAAGTTCCTGGTCTACCAGGAACTACCATATTCTTAAAAGTTTCTGAGAAAAGAAAACACACATCTTAAATAAAATTGGGCAATAGAGTCAGAGGTTATCTGTTCCTAACATTAGGAGCATTGCATATTTGCTGATCATGCTTTTGTATTTGAAAAAGGGGAAATGTGATACAGCTGGAGGAGAAGCCAGACAACATTAACTGTGGAAAGGAGAGCTACGTGACAGTTTAGAGAAATGGTCAGTAGGGGAAATTCAGAAGGAGCACCTTTTCTTTGCAATTTGTTTTGTTCCAGGCATGCTGTGGATTGGTGTCCTTGAGAACTCAGCAGATTCAGAATTACTGAACAAGGACCACCTTGAAGATATTTAATTTTTTTTAAAGATTTATTTATTTATTCATGAGAGACACAGAGAGAGAGGCAGAGACATAGGCAGGGTGAGAAGCAGGCTCCCCGATGTGAGACTCGATCCGGGGATCCCAAGATCATGACCTGAGCCAAAGGCAGATGCTCAGCCACCCAGACATTCTGGTATTTAATTTTTTTCTGTTTTCTTTCCCATTGAAACAGCGATCTCATCTTGCTATAAGAAAAACAGAAAGTATTCACGATACCAGGTTTTTATATTTTTCAGTTAGATTTTAGAAGACATTCATTCATATCTAGAATGCTGTCTAACTTTGATCAGATCGTGAATGGCATTGCAGTTTTTTGGTTTTTTTTTTGTTGTTGTTGTTGTTTTGTTTTATCGAGAGCAGAAAGGACTGTTTCCTGGAGCCAGGAGTCCAAGGCTGCTCACTGGCTGCGTGATCTAGAACATTCCAGTCAGCATCTCTGATCCCTAGCATGGAGGGACCCCAATATCCCTAAGGCTCTTTTTCCTGGTTGTGGTCCTCTGATTCCATAATGACCCAGGAACATTAGCAGCATATCTCCTTTGTGAAATTTTCCCTTCCAAAATGCTAGATTACTGGCTTTTTCCTATCTCATTCTGCATTTCTCCCCTTTGCTCCATATAGTCAACAGTAGGGAAAAGTTCTGTGAAAAGCCCTGAAATAGCAACAGCCAAAAAGCCGACATGGAATCCACTGGGCTCCACTGGGCCCACATCCTGCCAAATACTTGTCATCGAGTCACCAGTAGGACATGGGAAGGAACCAATGCTCGGGTGACGGTGGCTCAGACTTGTGACTTGTGTCATTAACCTCCCCAGAGAACCCAGGCCAATGAGGAAGTCACTGGAAGAGCCCCTAGAATGCCAAAATACCAACTCGAGCAAAAATGCCCTCTGGGATGGCAGCCAGTTGCTGCCCGTGTTCTGGCTGGGCTGGGAGCTGAAACAGTGTCTGGCATCGGCCTCTCAATTCTGTTCCCCAAAACCCTTCAGTTACTATGGAAACTCAAGAGAACTCTTTGAAAGACCTCTGAGGCTGGGAAATTTTATTAATTGTGTGCCCTGGAATCAGTTCTGGGCATCACCCAAAACCTACAGGAAGTAGAATCCCAGACCTTGAGAAATGGTTCCTGGTGCCCACAGGCTCCAAACTTTTGAAAACCACCATTATATGCTCCACCTCCTGTCCCTTGAGAACACTTACTGAATGTGAAATAAATGAACTGCTTAGTAGAGGACTAGCTCATGAAGAAAGTGGTTTCTGGTTATCGGTACCACCAGAATAGGAGTTCCCTGGTAACCATTCCCAGCTTCCTCAAGAGTTGGACCTAAACATGGAGAAATAAAGGTAGGGCTCTAGCTCTACAGGATGGAGGTCTGTACCTTCTTCTGACCCAGATGAGTACAAGTTCTCTGGAATAATTACCCTTTGAAATACCGATTTATACAGCTCCCTAAATTCACTTTATTGCGTATCTTAAAACTGACCTTACACGTACAGCTTTCTCCTGGCACTGAGCAGTGGAATGTGAAATGCTCTGAAATACAGATTGTAATTTCCATTAAGAGAGAAAAAAATTCATGTCTTCGAAGATAAACCATCTGCAATATAAATCACAAGGTTACTGCATTCGGATTGCCAATGCTACTGTAATTTCAGTGAAGGGAGGAAAATAATATAGCTTTCTCTCCCAAACTGTAAACTGCAGTTTACAGCAGACTTTCACTTATAGACGTTAGCAGTTCATTTTAAGTCTGCTAATATGTACTAAGTACCTGTGATCTGCTGAACTTCACACCAGGCACTGGAGCTATGTACATAAACAGATAATTAAAATATAGCTCATTAAATGAAAGATATATATGGTGTGTTGTGTGAACAACAGAAACCCTGAATCCAGGAGAACTTAATCTTTTGAAGTAATGTTGATATTTCTATTTAATAGAGAAGAAAACTAAAGCCAAAGAGTTCTCCTGAGTACTTCTTACAAAGAGCAGAGCCTACACCGGAATCCATATTGAGGCAAGTCCACTCTTTGCAATGTCTGTGTACCAAATCTTTCTCATTTTCACTTTTCACTAAGAAATTACCAATGCAATGAACTCAATCATTTTTTTAACAGAATAAATTTCTTTTCTCCTACCCTCTCTTCTATAAGCTTTCTCGTCTCCACAGTATGCTCCAGATTGAAATATCTCACCCATCAAGAAAATATGATAGTCTGATCATCTAACAATGTTAGCTTTTCTCTATATTCCATCAGCATATGAAATCTTCTAAATGTCTCCCTCTGGAAATAGCAGCCTTGGGGCTGAACATCATAAGTGCTGTAGTGTTAAATCCTGACCTGTGAGGACCCAGACTGAATGTAAGGAAACAGGTTTCAGCTAAATTTTGAGGCATGCATTGTGCCAGAAGGATCTTTAGGAAAAGATCCTTCACACTGGAAAATAGGCCCAGATAAGGGGACTTTAGTCAATTGGCATAACAGGAATTTCTTTGGCCATGAATTTGGGTGTGATAGATGGAAGAGAGACACTCCTTTCATACACTGGCAACCCAGCAGGTGGATGAGAAGGATTCCAAATAAAGGTCAATAAAATGTATGAGTCCTTTGGAGCTAGAATGTATCTCAGGGTACAGTACTAAGAATAGAATAAGGCTTGTAAAAATCATTCCATCCTGGGCCACATAGGTGGCTCAGTCAGTTAAACGTCCAGCTCAGGTCATGATCTCAGAGTTGTGAGATGGAGCCCCTTGTCGGCTCTGCACTCAGTATGGAGCCTGCTTGTCCCTCTCCCTCTACTCCTCCCCCCTCCCCTACTTCTCTCAAATAAATAAATTAAAATCCTAAAAAAAAAAAAATCAGCCCATCCTGTATGAAGGCTATGGATTTTCAGATGGTAGTGTAAATGTATTGCTGTTCTAGGACACACAAGGGAAGCAGGGCATAAATTAGGAATAGTAGGCAAAATTTATAAGTGCTAAGTGCTAGTGTTAGAAATATGGCATGATCTTCCGGGAATTTCTAATTGGGTGTAGAGCAACTGGGTCTGAACTAAAGAAAGGCACTCTCGGGAACTCTGGAAACTCTTCATGTTTCAATTTTTGCCAATGTGGGAAAAAGGAGAATTAGTATGTACTAGCTTTAACTAGCAAACTCTTGGATTACAAACAAGAGTATTAACCCCTGGCAATCTTTTCATTGTCTGCATAATTCTGGTTATCCAGAAGTTCACACAGTTGTAATCATACACTAGGTAGTTCTTTTTGACTGGCTACTTTTACTAAGAAATATGCATTTAGGATTCCTCCTGCCCCCGTCTTTCTGTGGCTTGATAGCTCATTTATTTCCATGCAAGTAATATTCAGTTGTATGGCTATACTACAATTTGTTTATCCATTCACTCATTGAAGGACATCTTGGTTGCTTCCAAGTTTTGGTAATTATAAAGAAAGCTGCTGAAAAACATTTGTGCACAGGTTTTCATGTGGACATAAGTTTTCAACTCATTTGGGCATATATACAAAGAAGTGCAATTATTGGTTTTTATGGTAAGCGTGTGTTCGGTTTGTAAAAACCTGTCAAACTGTCTTCCAAAGGAGCTATACCATTTTGCTCTCTCATCAGCAACGAATGAAGCTCCTATTGCTCTGCATCCACCATGGCATTTAGTGGTGTCGATGTTTTAGGTTTTAGCCATTCTAATACAAGTGCAATGGTATCTCACTATTGATTTAATTTGCAATTCTCTAATGAAAGATGATGACATATGATGTGGGGCACCTTTTCAAATTCTTATTCACCATCTCTTTATATTCTTTTTCTTTTCCTTTTCAGAGGTAGATTTAAGTGATTCATCAGTTGCATTTAATACTCAATGCTCATTACATCATGTGCACTTGGTGATGTGTCTGTTCAGATCTTTTGCCATTTTTCAATTGGTCGTTTGAGTTTTGAATTTCTTAAATATATTTTTGACACATATCCTTTATCAGATAAATGTTTTGCAAATATTCATTCCCAGTCTGTGGCTTGTTTTTCCATTCTCTTAAAAGTGTCTTTTGCAAAGCAGGGGCTTCTAATTTTGATGAAGTCCAAATTATCAATTTTTTTCTTTCATGGATCATGCTGGTGATAGCATATAAATGAGCCCAAGAACCGCCTGCCGGCTTAAAATGTCCCCAGGTTGTTACTGCTTCACAACAGGCTGAGACCATCAGCTCAAAGCCCATGGGTACAAAACACAAACTCTTACACATCCAATTGCTTTAAACACAATCCAAATAAACATTCTTAGCCATTCAGAGCCTACCTATTTTGCATACCCTAGGACACTGCATCTAACATCTGTTAACCATAAATAAAACAAACCTTGTAGCTATAGAAGACCAAACACTGCTGCTGCCCTTCAGAGATCTCTGACCCAGAGACTCCACACCTTGCTGTTGAGCAACATCACCCAAACATGTAGCCCCCTCTTTGTTGCCCATTTTCTCCCAGGAGATTCCTTGCCCCATTCGTTTTCTGAGTGATGACCTGTGCCACTGGCTCCGGAAAGTCCTTGTAGGGAAGGACTCCCCCTCCCATGCACTCACTGAATGACCTCTTGTGTTTCACTGCATCTTGTGGCCTCATCTCTTCCTTAACTACCCCCAAATCCTCAAATTTACCATGTTTATCCAAAAACTAATTGTTGAACCTTAAGTCACCTAGATTGTCTCTTGCATTATATTCTGGAAGTTTACAGGTTTGATTTTAAAGTTAAGTTATAAAGCATTTTGGGTTAATTTTTACAGAAGTTATAGGTAAGCTCTGTGTCTACACTAATGCTTTTGCATGTGGACGTCCGGTTGTTGTGGCATTCCTTGTTGGAAACACTGCCCTTTCTCCATCAAATTGTGCTTACTTCTTTGGCAAACATCAGTCAATTCCCTTTATATGGGTTTATTTCTGGGCTTTTAATTCTGCTCCATTGATCTACTTCTCTCTTCTTGCAACAGCGCCACACTGTCCTGATTATTGTTGCTTTATGGTAACTCTTGAAGTCAAGACTTTGTTCTTCTCTACTAGTATGTTGGCTCTTCTGGGTCTTTTGTCCTTCCATATAAACTTTACATTCATTCAATCTATCATCCACAAAATACCTTGCTGAGATTGCAGGATGTTTCATCCACAACATCTCTTCGTAACGTTGTTTACCCAAGCAATCAATATTCCAGTGAGTTACAATTGTTTTCCAGGTCACTTCTCTTAGGTTTCCCTGTGTCTCCTCCTTTCTGATATGCACTGCTCATTTTTCAATTCCTTTGTCTTGGCTAGCCCTTCTGGAGCACTAATAAACACAAATTGCACTTGTAAACACTCCTACCTTGTTTCTCTTTTTGATTCTAATGTGTTTATTATTTCACCTCTAAGTTTAGTGTTGCTGCTAGTTTTTTTTTTTTTTAAGATTTTATTTATTTTTGAGAGACACACAGAGAGAGGCAGAAAGATAGACAAAGGGAGAAGTAGGCTCCTCACAGGGAGCCTGATGCAGGACTCGACCCCTGGACTAGGATCACACCCTGAGCTGAAGGCAAACGCTCAACCACTGAACCACCCAGGTGTCCCTGCTGTTAGTTTAGACAGACTTTTTATCCTATTTTGTCAGTTTCTTTCTACCCTTTCCTGAAACTGTTTCATCTTAATCTCATCTACTAGATGTTGCCTTTTATCAAGTTCTGTTTTTGCATCTCTAAAAATGACTGATTTGCCATGTTAACATAATCAGATCTGTCAACCTACCTCTCAATCTTGAATTCTCCTTGAATTCTTAGTTTAAGCCTTTCTTGCATTAATCTGGGGAGTTCTTTATTTTAGGATACCCAGCATTTAACATGTTAATGCTTGATTTAACATTTTTGCATTTATATTCATAAGTGTGATTGAATGTAATTAAAAAATAATCTATGCCTTTGTCTATACTCTCAAGCATTTTAAATAACATAAGGATTGTCTGCTCCTTGATGGTTTGAAAAATGTTGTCTATGAAACTATCTGGACTTGATGCTTTGGTAGTGAGTCATCATTTGATAAAACTCTTTCAATTTATTGTCTGATGAATGTCTGTTTAAGATTTTAAGGCATGAGTGTGTATTCAACTTGGGGCATTTGTATTTTCTAAGATTACTGCTCATTTCAATTTTATTTTCAAATATTTAAATAAGGAGTTTTATGGAGAATTACCTCACAATTTAGAAAATCTGTTTTTATATGTCCTATCCTTGCTGTTTTATTTTTTAATATTTAATTAATTTTTTTAATTGAAGTATAGTTGACATACAATGTTACATTAATTTCAGATGTACAACATAAGGATTTGACAATACATATTACACGATGTTCACCATCATAAGTTTAGCCACCATCTGTCACCATACAAAGTTAATACAGTATTATTCCATATTCCTTATGCTATATTTTTTCATCCCTATGACTGATTTATTATCGTTATTCTTTCTATTGCTATGTTTACTATCTCTTTTCTTGATGAAACTTCACATGAACCAGATTTTTATAACCGTTTTAAGTCAATTTTACTATATTTTTCCTTAAATTCTTTATAATTTGTCTTTCTTTGGCTTGGTTAGGATCTTCTTTCTTTCTTTCTTTCTTTCTTTCTTTCTTTCTTTCTTTCTTTCTTCTTCTTCTTTCTTTCTTTCACCTGAAGTTGAATGACCAGTTCATTTACATTCATTAATTCATGTATAATAAGAAAAGCACTAAAAGCTATAAATTTTCTTCTGATACAAGTTTATTAATAGCATTTAATTTTCTGTGTGTAATGTTCTCATTGTGACTGCTTTCTTTTTCAATATACACAAAGAAAGTGTATTCTTTGTAGAAAAATGAGAAAAGGAAAAAAAAAAACCCAAATCACCCATAGTTCTACCAGCTATAACACCTGTTACTTAGTTTTGACAACACATTTTGTTAAAATGCCTGAATGTCAAAACTGATAATGAACACGGTTGTGGGCAAAGTGGGACAAATGCCTGTAACATATATAAGGAAGTTAAATAGTTTTGGTATAAAATCAGCTCTTGTAAAGCTTTCAGAACTAGAAGCATAGGCAGAGTGCCTGCCAGGTGCTTCAAAAAAGAAGATATGTTGGCCTAAAAATCCATTTTACCTAGTAAATGAAAGAGTGCAAATTAAAGCCACAATGAAAAATCCTTTTTGCTTATACATTAGCAAAGATTTTTTTTCCCTTTAGTTATAATCTCCAAAGCTGGCAAAGTGGTGGATAAATTGGCTCTACATCAACTCTTAGTAAAAACTGAAAATAAATTTTAAAAGCCTTAAAAATTGATATATCCTAAGAAAATTGCTGCCAATGTATCAAAGATTTACCTAGAAAGATGTTTATTGTGGCTAAAAATCATAAACAACCTAAATGTTAAACAACGCTAAACAATGTTAAACAATGAGAGTTGGCTGATTTCACTATGGTAAACTAAATGAAGTAGACAGTTATCACAAATGACACAGCAGAAAATACTTGAAAAGGTAAGGATTGTCATGATATACTGACATACCCAAGCATATATTTGTTGCTTGATTTCATTTTGGAAGTATAAAGACACTGTGACTTATTTGCATTTGAAAATGCTCATGCACACGTATATTACGGGGAAATTTTCTCCTTCTCCTTCTCTTTCTTGTCTACTCCCTCCTCCTCTTCTGCTTAATGGAAAATTTAGGGAAAAGCAAAAATTAGGATACATAAAAATTGCCCATGATGTCTTCAGAATACTATTTTCGTAAATACTCCAGACTTTTTGTTGCTGCTGTTATATATTATGCTTTGCTTATTTTTAAAAAATACTTTCTTTTTTTTTATAGCAGTTTTAGATTCACAGCAAAATGAAAAGGATGGTCCAGAGAGTTCCCATATATCCCCTACCATATGCATGCACGATCTTTTCTATTGCCAACATCTCCTAACAAAGTGGTACATTCGTTACAATTGATGAAACTTATTCCAGCCTTTTTCACATAACATTATTTGTTGCACCTTCAGATTTGGAAATTAGAAAGTCACTGTGATCATTTCTACCACAGACATTTTGGAAGAACGGTGAGGACAGAGTCTGTTGAAACTGAGCTCTGAACACACAAGGGCATACTACCCAAGAACAGACAACTATTTGAGAAAGTTTAATAACAAAAAAAAAATAAAGACTTGAAGATAAAATCATTAGTGGAGAGGAGTCCTTGAAGGCAAAAATAATACCCATTTGTTGCCTAATGCAGTTCTTGGCTCATTAAATGTTGAATTGGTTTAAATTTATTTCATAAGCCTTAAATGTCTTTCAAAAGACTTAAGCTGGCTGAAGGCAGACAACATTTGCAATATCCTTTATATTCTTCCAGAATATCTTCCATGTTTTTCTTTTCTTTTTTTTTTTACTGAGTGCTTTTATTTTTAATTGAATTTTATATTGATACAATTGTAGATTCACTTGAAGTTTAAGAAATAATACAGAGATCCTACATACACTTTACTGAGTTTCCCCCAGTGGTAACATTAGCAAAACCATAGTATAATATCACAACCAGGATATTGACCTCCACATAATTTGCTGGTCTTATTCAGATTTCCTCAATTTACTTGTACTGATTTGTGCATATGTATGGGTTCTATACAGCTCTATCATCTATTTAAGTTTGAATATTTATAACCACAGTTGAAATACTAAACCATCACCATGAAGATCCCTCATGTTGCTCTTACAGCAAAGCCACTTCCCTCCTGCCACCCTTAATATGCCTGCAGTTCCATATATCTGAAAACCACTAATCAGTTTTCCATTTTTAAAATTTTGTCATTTCAAAAATGTTATATAGATGGAATTATACAGCATTTAACCTTTTTGGATTGACATTTTTCCCCTGGCATAATTCACCAAGATTTTCTAAATTGTCGTGTTGTATGTATCAATAGTTCATTCTCTTTATCGTGGAGTAGTATTCCATGGCACAGATGTATCATGGTTTACTGTTTACCTGTAAAAGGCCATCTGGGCTGATTCCAATTTTGGGCCATTATGAATAAACTGTTTTGAATGTTTGTGTATGGGTTATTGGGTAAATATAATTTTTTATTTCTCTGGGATACATGCCCAAGACTGCCATCGCGGGGCTATACAGTATTGCACTTTTAGTCTTGTAAGAAACTGCCAAACTGTTTTTTCAGAACGGCTGTACATTTTTACATTTCCACCAGCAACACGTGAGTGATCTAGCTTCTTCGTATTCTCACCAGCATTTGGTGTTGTCACAATTTCTTATTTTAGCCATTCTGATAGGTATGCAGTGAAATTGCATTACAGTCTTGATTTGCATTTCCTTGATAAGTAGGGATGTTGGCTATCTTTGCATTTGTATATCCTCTCCAGTGTTCATGCCATTTTCTAACTGGACTTTTTCTTACTGTTGATTTTGTGAGTTTTTATATTTTAAGAATACTAGTCCTTTTTCGAATATGTAGTTTGCAAATACTTTCTCTCAAGATGTAGCTCATCTTTTCATCCTCTTCACAAGGACTTTTGTGTAGCAAAAGTTTTTACTTTTGATGAAGTCAAATTTAACAATTTTTTCTCTACTGGATTGTACCTTTTGTGTAAAGTTTAAGAACTTTTTTCCTTAGTCTTAGATCCTGAGAATTCTTTGTTTTTCTTAAGAATTGAATAGTTTCACATTTTGTGTCTTGTTCTAGATCTATTGAGACTCTTTGTATAAGGTGTGAGGTTTAGATTGAGGTTCATATTGTTTGCCTTTAGAATTCCAATTGCTCCAGCATCATTTGTTGAAAGGCTGTCCTTTCTCCCTTAAATTGCTTTGAATTGATGTCAAAAATTAGGTGAGTGTATTTATGTGGATCTGGATTCTGAATTCTTTATTCTGTTCCATTGATCTATGAATCTATTCCTCCACCAATACCACAATGTCTTGATTAATATAGCTATACAGCAAGCCTTAAAATTGAGAACGGTGATTCTTATACTTCATATTTTTTTCCTCAAGATCATTTTAGCTATTTTAGAGCCTGCGCCTTTCTATATAAATTTTAGAATAAGCTTGTCAATAGCCATGAAACACCTTGCTGGAACTTTGATAGAAAAGGCATTAAACAGATAGATAATTCGGGGATGATTGACATCTTTGAGTCTTGAACTCAAGATGCCTTTATCCATTTTTTTTAGCTCCTCTTTGATTTCTTTCATTAGTATTTTGTTATTTCCAGCATACATATCCTGTACACATTTTAAGTTTATACCTAAGTGTTTCAGGTACTTTGGAGCAACTATAAATGGTACTGCTTTAAATTTTGATATCTTCATGTTTATTGTAAGTATTAGAAATGAGATTGACTTTTGTCAGTTCACTTTTTATTCTGAAATGTTGCTGACTGAGCTCATTAGTTTTGATTTTTTTTTAATAGATTCCTTGGGATTATCTGTATTCACAATCATATCATCTGCAAATAGAGACGGTTTTATTTCTTCCTTTCCAATTGTAAGACTGTATTTTTTTCTAGCATTATTGAAGTGGCTAAATCTTCCAATATACATTAAATAAGAGTGACAAGACTTCTTTGCCTTGTTCCTGATCTTAGTGGGAAAGTATTCAGTCTTTCACCATTAAGTATGATGTTTTCTGTGGGTTTTTGTAAATGCTCTTTATCCAGTTAAGATAGTTTTTCCCCTCTACTTCTATCTTGCTGAAATTCTTCCTTTCTTTTTCTTTCTTTCTTTCTTTCTTTCTTTCTTTCTTTCTTTCTTTCTTTCTTTCTTTCGCATAAATAGGCAAACACTTTTTCCTGCATCAATTGATATATTCACTTTTTTTTTTCTTTAAAAACTTGATTTGGTGGATTACATTAATTTATTCTGAATGTTTAGCCAGCCTTGCATACTTAAAACTACCATTAGATGATGGCATATAATACTTTTTATATAGTGTTATGTTCAATTTGCTAATATTTTGTTGAAGATTCTTCCAACTTAGATTATGAGGGATATTAGTCTATAGTTTTGCCTTTTTGGTGTTGGGGTAAATTGACCTCAGATAATGAGTTGAAAAGTGTTCCTTCCTTTTCTATTTTATGTAAGATGTATAAAACTGATGGTAATTCTTCTTAAATATTTGGTGGAATTCTCCACTAAAATCGTTAGGTCCACAAGATTTGAGGGGAGTGTTAATTGCAAATTCAATTCATTTAATAGTTATAGTTATTCACACTACCTACTTTATCTTGGCTGTGTTTTAGTAATGTGATTTTTGGAGAGTTGGTTCATTTCTCTTCAGTTGTCAAACTTACGAGTATAAAAATAGTTTGTAATATTCTTTATTAGTTCTTTGCTGTCTACTGGATCTGTAGGCTATCCTTATTTCATTTTTTTATATTGGTGATTTGTATCTTCTCTTTTTAAATTTTTGTAGTCCTGGTAGTAATTTATCGATTTTTATGATTTTTTTTTGAGGAACCAGCTTTTGAATTTTTTTCTATTATTTTCAAACTACTTTCAATTTATTAACTCTTATCTTTTTTTCTTCCAACTGCCTGCTTTGGGTTTATTTTGCTTTTCTGTTTCTAGTATCTGGAGGTAGGAATTTGAGATATTGACTTGAGTTTTTTTTTTTTTACATTTTTAATTTAATCTTCTGTGCTATAAACTTCCCTCTTAGCACTGCTTTACCTACATCTCATATATTTTGTTTTTTTTTCATATATTTTGATATGTTGTATTTGCATTTTTATTTCTATGTAATTTTTATTTCCTTTGAGATATCTACTTTGACCCGTAGATTACATAGAAGCATACTGTCTCATTTCTGTATGTTCGGTTATACTTCTTTGTCTTTCTGTTACTGATTTCTAGTTTGATTTCATTATGGTCAAAGAACACACTTTATATGGTTTTAGTTCTTTTAAATTTGCTGAGGTTTGACCAAACAAGTGTGATTTATCTTCATGAATGTTTCATGTGAACATGAGAAGAATGTATCTTCTGCTGTTGTTGAGTGGAAGGTTCTATATATGCTCATTAGATTCTGTTGGCTGATTGTGTTGTTGAGATTTCTATATTCTTGCTGATTTTTTTGGTTCAATACTATTTATTTTTAGTTGCTGAAAGGGAACATTGATGTTTTCAACTGTAATTGAGAACTTTTCTTCTTTTCTGTCAGCTCCATCAAGTTTTGTTTCAATATTTTGAGGCTCTTCATACCCATTTATAATTATTATGTCTTCGTGGTGGATTGATGTTTTTTTCATTATGAAATATCCCTCACTGCTTCTAGTAATTTTCTTTACTCTGGTCTTCATTTTATCAAATACTAATATAGCCACTCTGACTTATTATTCTTAATATTTTAATATTATTATTCATTTTTATTTTAAATTATTATTTATGTCATATATATTTTTCTTTTATTTTTCTTTTAACCTAACTATGTCATGGAACTTTAACTGAGTTTGTTTTAATAGCACATAACTGGTATTATTTTAATTATTTGTAACAGTCTTTATATTTTGGTAATTAGATTATTTACTTTTAAGATAATTATTGATACGTCAGTTGCTGAGGTCTGCCATTTTATTATGTTTTCTCTGGTGATCATTCCTTTATGTGTGTGTGTGTGTGTGTGTGTGTGTGTGTGTGTGTTGTGTTACCTTTTATTGGGTTAAACATTTTTTAGAAATTCATCTTGATTTATATAGTTTTTTTCTTAAGACTTAATTTTTTTTTATGATACCTTAAGGTTCACCATGAAATTGAGAAGGAAGCACAGAGATTTCCCATATATTCCCCACTCCCACACAAGCATAGCCCTTACTATCAGTACTCCTCACTATGGAGCACATTTGCTATAATTGGCAAACCTACACTGAGACATCATAATAATCCAAACTCCATATTTTTTTTGGTTTACTCTTGGTGCTGTGCATTCTATGGGTTTGGAAAAAATATATTATATTATGACATATAAATATCATTGTAATACCATACAAAATATTTCACTGCCATAAAATTGCTCTTTGCTCTGTTTATTCATCCTACCCCTGCCAACAACTGATTTTGTTATTGTCTCCATAGTTCTGCCTTTTCCAGAATGTCATGTGGCTGGAATCATGTGGCATATAGCCTTTTCAGATTGGCTTCTGTCACTTATTAATATGTATTTAAGGTCTCCCCATGGCCTTTCATGGCTTGGTAGCTCATTTCTTTTTAGTACTGAATAATATTCCATTATCTGGATGTACCATGGTTTATTTATCCATTCACCCACTGAAGGACATCTTAGTTGCATCCATGTTTTGGCAATTATGAATAAAGCTGCTTTAAATGTTTTTGTGTAGGTTTTTTTTGTGTGGATATAAGTTTATTTTAAGATTTATTTATTTACTTTAGAGAGAGAGAGAGAAAGAGAGAAGGAGTGCGAGGAGCAGAAGGAGAGGGAGAAGAAGAGATCTCAAGCAAACTCCTGGCTGAGCAAGGGGCCCAACACAGGGCTCTATCCCACAATCCTGAGATCATGACCTGAGCTGAAACCAGAGTTGGACACATACCCAACTGAGCCACCCAGGTGTTCCTGTGTGGATATAAATTTTTAATTCATTCTGGTAAATGCCAAGGAGTGAAATTGCCATATCATGTGATAAGAGTATGCTTAGTTTTATAAGAAACTGCCAAACTGTCTTCCTAAGTGGCTGTACCATTTCAATGAATGAGAGTTCATGTTCCTCTCTATCCACCACAACATTTAGCATTGTCATTGTTTTGGATCTTAGTCATATTCAAATACATGTGCAGTATTTTATATTTTTTTAATTTGCAACTCCTTAATGACATATGATGTTGACATAGTTTCAAGCGTTTGTTTCTCATCCATATATCTTTTTTTTTTTTTTGGTGAGGTGTCTGTTAAGGTGTTTGGCCCATTTTTAATTTTATATTTTATTTCTTTTATTTTTTAAAGATTTATTTATTTATTTTAGAAAGACAGAGTGCACACAAGCAGGGGGAGGGACAGAGAGAGGGAGAGAATCTCAAGCAGGATCCAACTCCCCACTGAATATGGAGCCCAATGCAGAAGTTGATCTGACTATCCTGAGATCATGACCTGAGCTGAAATCAAGAGCTGGTCACATAACTGACTGAGCCACTCAGATGCTCCTGGCTCATTTTTTATTTGGTTGTTGGCATTCTTTATAGTTGAGTCTTAAGAGCTCTTCATATATTTTGGAGAGCCAAAATTTTACAAGTATTTGTGTCTTTTGCAAATATTTTCTCCCATTCTGTGGTTTGTCTTCTCATTTTCTTGACACCGTCTTTCATAAAGCAGAAAGGTTTAATTTTAATAAAATCCAGCTCATCAAGTGTTTCTTTCATGGATCATGTTTTTGGTGTTGAATCTAAAAAGTCATTGTCAGGACACCTGGGTGGTTTAGTGCTTGAGCATCTATCTGCCTTTCGCTCAGGGCATGACCCTGGAGTTTCAGGATCAAGTTGCACATCAGGCTCCTGGCAGGAAACTTGCTTCTCCCTCTGCCTATGTCTCTGCCTCTCTCTGTGTGTCTCTTATGAATAAATAAATAATTTTTAAAAAATTAAATAAAACAAAATAAAATATCATTGCCATACTCAAGGTCATCTAGATTTTCTCCTATGTTCTCTTCTAGAAGTTTTATAGCTTTGTGTTTTACATTTATGTCTGTGACCCATCTTGGCTTAACTTTTGTGAAGGATGTGAGATCTGCATCCAGATGTTTTTTTATGTGAATATTCAGTCATTCCAGCACCATTTTGAAAGAGACTATCTTTGCTTCGTTGTGTTGTCTTTGTTCCTTTGTCAAAGATCAGTTGACTATATTTATGTGGGCGTATTATTCTGTTCCATTGATCTATTTGTCTTTTACCAATACCACACTGTCTTGATTATCGTAGCTTTATAGTAAGTCTTGAGGTTGGAGAGTGTCAGTCCTCCAACTTTGTTCTTCTCCTTCAATATTGTTTTGGCTCTCTTGCATCTTACCCCTCTCTATATAAACTTTAGAATCAGTTTGTTAATATCCACAAAATAACTGGCTGAGATTTTGATAGGAATTGCACTAAGTATACAGGTCAAGTTGTAAAGAACGGACATTTTTATAATATTAGGACTTCCAGTATATGAATATGGAATATCTCTCCATTTAATTAGTTTGATTTCAAGCACAGAGTTTTATAGTTTTTCTCATATAGAGTTTGTACATATTTTGTACAAACAAAATAGATTAGATTTAAACTTAAGTATTTATTTTTGGAGGTAAAAACTTAGCTTAGTTAGATCTTTTCTCTTTTCTGACACATGCATTAGGTGCATTAGAAAAATGTATACATTTCCCTCCCTCCAAGCACTGCTTTGTTGCATCCTACTAATTTTGTTTTGTTTTAATTTAGTTCAAAATATTTTTAAATTTCTCTTGAGATTTCTTCTTTGGCTAATGTATTATTTAAAAGTGTATTGATGGGGTGCTTGGGTGGTGCAGTTGGTTAAGCATCCAACTCTTGATTTCAGCTCAGGTCTGATATCAGGGTTGTGAGATTGAGACCCATAGTAGGCTTTGCATTCAGCATGGAGTCTGCTTGAGTTTCTCTCCCTCTCCCTCTCCCTCTGCCCCTCCCCCTACTCTCTCTCGCTCTTTTTCTTTCTCTCTCTTAAATAAATACATCTTTAAAAATTTTTTTTAAATGAAAGTGTATTATTGGCTTAGCTGCCATCATGAATGACACAGTAACTATCCAGATCACAAAGTTTGTGACCCACTGACTACTTCAGAAACAAATGGTCACTGATCTTCTTCACCCAGAAAAGGCCCCAGTACCTAAAATAGAAATTCAGGGAAAGACTAGTCAAAATGTACAAGACCACATCAGATGTCATCTTTGTATTTGGATTCAGGTGCCATCTTGGTGGTGGCAACACAACTGGCTTTGGCATGATTTATGATTCCTTGGATTATGCAAAGAAAAATGAACCCAAATTTACACTTCCAAGACATGGCATGAGAAGAAAAAGACCTCAAGAAAACAGTGAAAGGAGCACAAGAACAGAATGGAGGAAGAGGGTCTGCAAAAGCCAGTGTTGGTGCTGGCCAAAAGTGACCTGAAGATTGGACAACAGAAGGAGTAAAGACTCCGCAGTGATTTCATCTGTGGTAATTGTGCAGATTTTTCATGAGAGGATTAATAAACTAAGAACTTTTATGGGTCTGATTGTTTGGGGGAAAAAAGCATATTGCTTAATCTTCACATATTTGGAGATTTTCCAGTTATTTTCTGTTACTGATTTCTAGTTTAAACCCACTGTAGTCTGAGAGAAGACATTGCATAATTTATATTCTTTTAAATGTGTTAAGTTGTGTTTTGTGGCCTAGAATGTGATCTATCCTGGTAAATGTTCCACGTGAGCTTGAGAAGACTGTGGATTGTGTTGTTGAATGAAGTAGTCTATAGATCTCAAGTATGTCTAATTGATCGATAATGATGTGGAGTTCAACTATGTCCTTAACTGATCTTCTGCCGGCTGGATCTGTCCATTTCTGATAGAGGGATATTAAAGTCTCCAACTATTTCTCCTTGTGGTTCCACATTTGACACTTTGTTGTTTGGTGCATACACATTAAAGATTATGCTTTCCTGGAGAATTCAATCTTTATCAACATGTAATGCCCTTCCATAAATAAATTTCCTTACATTTCAGCTTTTCACTTGTTAGGATGAAGTGGTGACTTCCAAGACCATGCAGGACAAGAAATGGGAAATCAATATATATATATATATATATATATATATATATATATATATATATATATCTGCTTAGTTTTCAGAGTTGTTACTCTGGGTACTGTAATATACATGTGTATATTAAACTGATATTTTACTGCTTTGGATGAAGTATAGAAACCTCTCTTCCATTACCCTTTTCCACTTTAAAATATCCTGTGATGTTATAAATCAAATAGGATTTATAGAATTCAAGAGGAAAAGGACAATCTGTTGTATATACCCATATTTCTGCTCTTTCTTCTTCCTTCCTGATGCTCCAAGATTCTTTCACTGTTTCCTTTGTGTCTATTAAAAGAATTTCTTTCAGCCATTCTATTTAGATAGGTTTGCTAGCAACAAATATTTTAGGTTTCCATTACTGAGATCCTATTTCCCCTTCATACTTAAAAGATACCATGAGATATATCTGTATCATGAGATATAGAATTTGTAACTGACAGTTCTTTTCCCAGCACTTCCAGCATATTGTGCTACTTCATCCTAGTCTCTGTGATTTCAAATAAGAAATCTGTTATTTGAAGGGTGTTTGCCAATTCATTTCTCTCCACCTGCTTTCAAGATTTTTCTTTGTCTTTCATTTCTAAAAGTTTAATCATGATTTGTGTTTGTGTGTATACCTTTGGATTATGTTTGGAGTTTGTTCACTTGGCTTCTTGGATCTATAGGTTTATATCTTTCACCAAATTTGGAAGTTTTTAGCCATTACTTGTTTCAAATACTCTTTTAGTCTCACTCTTTTTCACCTCTCCCTCAAGATTCTTGATTATACATATGTTTGAGCTTTTGTGATTGTCTCACTGGTCCTTGAGGATCTGCTCAATTTTTTTTCTTTAGTGTATTTTTTCCATATTGTTCAGATAAGAAGGATTCTATTGATCTGTCCTGAAGTTCACTTATTTTTATCTTCTGTCTTCTCCACTCTCTGATTGAGCTCATCTAGTAAGTTTTAATTTTTTTTGTTATATCTTTTGATCTGTAATTTGTATTTGATTATTTTAATACTGTTACTTCTTTGCTGAGATTTTCTGTTTTCCTATTTATCCCAATAAATTTTAAAATGGATTGTTGGGGAAAAAAATAAAATAAAATGGATTGTTGAAGCACTTTTATAATGGAGGCTTTAAAATCCTTGGTGGTGGTGTCAGAGAATTCCAACATCTAATTGATCCCCATATTGGAGTCAGTGGATTATCTTCTCTCTTTCAAAGTGTGTTTTTTGGACTCTTGATACAACAGATCATTTTGTATCCTGGACATTTCACCTAATACATTAGGAGCTACAGGTCCTGCTTATATCTTTCATTTTAATAGGAAATTTGTTTCCCTGTTTAGGTTTAGCATTCAGGTCTTGGGCTACTTTTGTGGGCTATGGTTCTAATGGCTGTGCATTTGCAGTTTCTTTTGGCTCTTTTGGCTCATCTGGTCCCTCTGGGGCTTCCTCTGGTCTCTGCCTATGGGGACAGAAAGAATTTCTCAGGCCAGGATTCTGGTGTCGCTTTGTTGAGAACCCCTCCAACTGGTGCTCTGTGTCTTTTCTGGTGTCCCTGAATATGGAAGGCGTTTCTCAAACCTGCTGGATCAGAGATTCTTCTCAGGTTGCTACTTATTGTTGCTGCGTCCCTAGAGCTCATCCCAAACATCCACCTTGGTGCCCTATGGAGACTGGGATTGGCCATTTGCTATGGCTGAATCTTTCCCACTGGTTCTACCTGTTGACGCTGGTGGCTCCCAGTAAGAGAAGGAATATTAGGAGTATTAGGTTTGTGATGCCCAAGGGATAAACAAGGCTTCCCAGACTAAGTCTTTTGTGATAAATGTGTCCCTCTTGTCAGTTCCGGCCCTCTGCCTCAGTGTATCTCAACAGAGCAAGTATGTGGGGGCTTACGGGGGAGAGCACTTTCCCTGGACTTTTTTTGTGATGGGGCTCCTGATTTTTTTGCCCTGCTAGTGGTATCAGGCTCACTAAGTTTGGCAGAGGGTTTCCCATTCAATCCAGGAAAAGAATGAGTTTATCTGAGCACATTCTGTTGCCAGGTGGGAGGTCAGGAAATACTGGGTCTTGATGACTTTCCTGTTGGTTGAGGGAGTCCACTGCATTGTTCCTTAAGTACTGGGATTCCAAATAAGCTTGCCTTCTCTTTACCACCATTCAGAATTTTCCTTCCTTATTTTCATTATTATTTCTTGCATTATTTCCAGGGTTTATAGTTGTGCTTGGGAAGATAAACAGGGAGAAACACATCTGTTTCACTTGTCAGGCTGGAAGTCCTACCATACTTTTTTTGTTGTTGTTGTTAAAAACTTAGAAATGGCCCTCTGAAAAGGTTTCACAAATGCAGTAAGTTAGTTTCTGTTCCTTATGATGCCAAATAGTCTGAGAAATGTACATAGCATAGAGGTATGTATTATTTTAATGTGATTAATCCTCCACAGGTTTAGACACATTTATAGGTAGTACTGGTTTGAGAAGCAAGCCTCAGAATTAAAGAGAGAAAAGCCACTTTTCTTTATCATGATGACACATGACGTTTCCCTCCTGATGCGTACAAGAAAAAATAAGCTAAATTTCAATGTCTGTTCTCTCAAGACAATATATCTAAAATAACTGACAGAATTTCTACAAGGTTTTAGATACAAAACTTCAGTATTAAAATCACATACAGATGCTAAAAATATGCAAACCAATGATGTGATGCTGTATTGGGCTCCCCAAACCTCTCAACTAAAATTTATAACTGGAATTAATTGCAGATGACTTTGGCTCATGACTGTGTAATTTATTCCAGGCTAGAGGTTTCAGAAACAAAGTATCTTCATCTGTCTCTGTCTTCAGCCCTCCCAAGAGGAGCCCATTTATCAGCCTTCTTTATTGATTTTTTATTTGGAGAAGTGATGCAACACATACTAGATATCCAGTTAAATTCATGATCATCACCTCCTCTGCATTGTTCTGAATTTGAAAAACCCATATGCATGTATGATATCTATCATTCTATTACATATAAATACTTTATAATACCTAGCAAATGTCTCATCACCTAAAATACACATACACGAACACACATGTGCAATCCTACTGGCTTTTATTGGTTTAGAAATGAAAACTATATCAACAGGATATTTTTTATATTCCTTAAGTGATAAGTTAGTTAACATTAATTATCATTCTGATATGTAATTGTATTTATGCATAAGCTATTTGAATATTTTTCATATTGTCAATTAACATTTTTCAGCACACTTTTATATTCATGACCTTGTTTTGTTCTTTTCATAACTCTATAAAGTATCTTCATTTTGCAGATGTGCAAGCTGAAGAAAAGTGTAAAACTTATTAAGGTCAAACAGTTAACTTCTAGCAGTCTGGAGACCAGAATATAGATCTTCTGACTCCAGGCTCTTTGCAGTAAACATCAATCCCTCTGTGACTAAAGCCCAAACACAGGATGAAAGAAAACAGAACGGAATAGAAAAGGAGTTATTTCATGCTACATGGAGAGGTGCTGTTTGTAATCAGGAAGCACTGCTAATTACCAACCTGGTGTTAATTACTGATCTGTATCTAGTTTATGACTAAATGTTATTCAGCCCATGCTGATTAATTCTGATATGAATCAGATCATTTCATCATTGGTTAAAATTCACACTTTGGCCATACCTCTGTGAGCAGTCTCCTAGTTCGTGCACTCCTCATACAGAGATTATTTGTAGTTAACTAAAAATAATTTGAGATTCATAGGATTCTAATTTCTCAATTGCCAGAAAATCATAGAAGATTATCATAGAGAAAATGATGTTAGACTAATTAAATGCCAATTAATCCAATTTCCATTCAGAATCCTGGGCAGAACAGGAGACTAAATTTAGGATCCATGCTTTGTATGCTCAGATTTAACTAGAGAATCCATCTTCACTTTTTTATGAACAATATAATTTTCTTTGTTTATTCAACATGCTGCATTATTCGATGTATTACAAAAACTGTCTACTCGCAAGGTTTTAAAATAAGTCTATTTGTTTCATTTTCCCTGATGTATTAATATTTTCTTTGCATGGTACTTTAGAAAATATATGACCTAGAAAGCAGCCTAATTCTTGTCACAGCTGCAACCTTACTGAGGCAGAAAATTTGGCATTTATATAAAATGAAACCATCTCTAATGCTTTGTCTGCCCTTCTAGAATCCCCTTTGTTTAATCACCATGTTTGGAGCTTATAAAAGGACTGCTTTCAGGAATAAGTAGATAGAAATGAGAGGATGCTGATGTGTGAATAAAACGGTGATATAAAAGAAAATTGATTTTGCCCCCCCTCCAGCTGAAGTCTGTGGAGGTTGCCTTGCCTGTCACTGATAGCTGTATGGGTTAGTCTCTGATTCCTGAATTATAATCCTGACCCCTCCACCCCCCACCCCCGACTGGGATCACCCTCCTCCACGTTTCCATGGTGCCGAGCTTCCCTATCATACCATATTATTGTTATTGCTTATTGTGTCTTCTTAATCCTCTGATAGATATACTGTCAGAGACAGTGTCTGCCTTGCTTCCCGTTCGTGGCCCTGACATCTAGCACAACCCTGGCACACAGGAGCCCCTTAGTAAATGTTAGTTCAAGGAAAGAATGGACACAATTTAAAATCTGAGCTCCTGGCCACTCTTGCTCACATCCTCAAGACTTTGCTTCAATATTCATGTGGATAACACCCTTAAAAAACAACACTCTCGTGTTCCCATTGATAGTACTAGCATCTAACTCAATGTCTGCAATATATTAACTGCTTGATAAATGTTCCTTAAGTAATTGAATTACCAGGTTCTCATCTTGGGAGTGAACCAGTTATTTGTGGATCAGATCTGGAGACCCTCTGGTGATTACATCACCAAGAGTTGTCTTCTGGACTGTGTAAGGGTAAGGAACAGGCACATCTACCTGTCAAAGACATTTCCCCAACACGTAAGTTAAAGTTCATATCCATATACAATTTTTAGTCAAGTATAAACTAGACACCCAAATAAATTCAATAGTTCAGTTCTGACTTTTTCTGGTACCCTATTTTTTGATGGTATCAATGAAGAATGCAGTCTCAAGTTAATTTCTGAACATCTTTCATTTTGATTCTGAAATCTGTCATACCATGAAAAACAGCGGCCCCTTGGGCATGGTGGGTTTTATGTCTCTGACCTGGCATTTTTTAGTTGTTTTTTTCCCCCTAAATTCAAGTAGTCTCACTTGGCATTTGGAAGACTGATTCAGCATCCCCTAAGCAATAAAGATTTAAGTTAATTAAAAAAAAAAAAAAAAAAGCCAAACAGAGCTGGTCTCTGAAAAATAGAACACCTAAGAATGCCAATAAGGATACATTTCTCTTTACATTACTACAGAGCTTTGCAAAATGTTTAATAATCTAATGCGTCAGGCTAGCCAGTCACTAACACCACAGAAAGCTCCTAGGACACTGCATGGCAAACAGTAGGCTTTTAGCAATTTTTTTGTCGAATTAGCAAATAAGGTTATAAAGTTTTCCACTTTATACTGGGAAAAATGTTGGAGACATGGAAAAAATGATTGAATCTCTTTAACTGGTACAAAAGTGGGGAATGGGAAATACAAAAAAAAAAAAAAAAAAAAACCCTGAAAAAACCTGAAGGGTCTTAGTGGTATATTGACATTCTCAGTGAGGAATAGGAAAAATTAATTTGCATAGCTAACAAGGGAAATCTGGATGAGCTGAAAGAGAGCCTTTCCAGAAAGAAAAGGGAACAAAAGGCAGAGGTGTCTGATCTTTTCATGATAAAAGGAGGCATGCACTCCATCTCAGAAGAGGGGTTAGCACCAGGCTTCTCCAGTTACCTCCAGGTGCCAGATCAGCCCAGAGCAGAGTAGAAGTGCTGAGGCTGGGAGCACTGAGGTGGGTTGGTCTGCACTGCAGCCACTGGGAATCACCCACAGCCAGGGGCTGTGCCACTCTGCCAGCCTGCATTGGACTGGGATGGTGGTGCTGGCCAGGCAGCATCAGTAGCTATCAAAGCTGGAAGCTTGAGTGAAGGACCACCCAACCTCAAGGAAAGAAGAGACTCAGATCAGGTGCAACTTCAAGGAAAGTAGTGTTAGGGCCACAAGGGGACAAGCCATGTTAACAGGAGGAAGCCCCAGAGAAGATACCAGCTGGATACCCCGGTGATTGGCAAGTTATTCAGCAATTGATAGTAGGAAGGAAGGTAGGGAAGGTTCCTAAGACTCCAAGACTGCCTAACATAAGATAGAATGATTTGGGGATTTTCTACATCAGTTCCTATTGCTATTATAACAAAGTGGCATCCACTGAAAGACTTATTCAATGAACATTTATTTCTCCCAGTGCTGGAGGTTGGTAAGCATGAGATTTGGATGACAGCACACTTGGGTTCTGGTGAGGACCCTCTTCCCAGTTTACAAATGGCCATCTATTTGCTGTGTCCTCACATGATGGTGAAAGAGCAGGCTCTCGTTTATTCCCCTTCACATAGAAACAGTAATCCCATTGTGGGGAGCTTTGTCCTCATGACTTTATGGAAATCTAACTACCTTTCAAAGGCCTCTCTCCAAATACCATCATATGGGGATTAAAACTTCAACATGATTTTTTGGGGGAGGATACATTCAGTCTAGAGCAAGGATTAAAGGAAAGAGTTCGTGTACCTCCCAGTGAGTGTTCAAAGAGAAGTATTTTCATTTCCTGAGTTACATGACCCATACCTCTCCTTGATTTTTCCTGTGGAGACCTTCAGCTATCAGTACCATATCTTAGATGACAAGCGATGTGGTGGCTCTTCATGTGGTCCTCTGCCCTCATGTCTCCTTCAGCTTCAAGCAAGGCACTGCATCCATCAGCAGAGCTTGGGGCTAGAGAGGAGTGACCTTGGAGTAGGCATCCATTCACATGTAATCCATTAATCATATGGCAAGGATCCCTGAAGTTTGTAGAGATATAAATACAAGCAAGAGATCTAGCTTGGGTTCTCATGAAACTTATATTCTAGACAGGAGGCAGACAGCATGCAGGTCAATCAATATTTTAACAAGATAACGTTGAAAAATGAAACATGCCACGAAGAAATTAAATTAGGAGAACTTGATGGAGTGACTGGTGGGGGGTGGTAGAGGCATGTACTTTAGAGGTAAAGAATGAATTTGAAGGAGGTCATATTGGAACTGAATCCAAATGACGGAAGGATGGAGGATGTCAGGATCTGGAGGCAGAGGGTTCCAGGCAGTGGTCACAAAGCATTTTGTGGCAGGATGAGTTAAATGTGTTTGAGAAATAGAGAGAGGGCCAACATGACTGAAGGCTATTCTGTCCCTCACCATCTGCAAGGAACTGAATGCTTGTGCCCCACCAAATGCATATGTCGAAGCCCTTACCCTCAATGTGATGGCATTTGAAGATAGGGACTTCAGGAGATAATTAGGTTTAGATGAGGTTATGGGAGCGGGGCCCCCATGAAGGGATTAGTGCCCTTATAAGAAGACTAGAACTCTAGAGAGTTTGCCTTCCTTCTATTTTCATATCCACCAAGGAGAGGCCCTGTAAGAAGGATGCCGTTTCTTGAGAAGGAGACCATCTCTAAGCCAGGAAGAGGGCTCTCATCAGAGCTATTGGCAGTCACCTGGATCTTGGACTTTCTAGGCTTAGAACTATCAGGAAGAAATTCTTGTTGTTTTAAGCCAACCCATTCTATGGTATTTTGCTTTTGCATCCCAAGCAAACCAGACACCATCAGAGTAACCTTGGGCAAATTAGAGCCTAACTAAGCCTTGTTTATTTCACCTGTAAAATGGCAACATATAGGCCATCACATCAAAGTTTATTGAGAGAATTAAACTGAAATTATGCATTTGAAATGTTTAGCACCTTACCTGAAGCATAGTAAATACTCAGAAATTCTGTTACTGTTAATAAATTCTACAGCAATAAGTGTGAGTGATGATAAAGACCACTCAAATTCTGGGGAGAGTTGTTTTATTTTGTGTTGTGCCATCAAAACATTTTTGCTGGGGGCCCAGAGGGTGGAGGCAGAGATGCCACACAAGTCATGGGATCTTTGGAAAGTGAACCATAGCTGTAGCTTTCCCAATGGATAAGCAAATAAGGTGCCAAGAATTTCTTTGGAAAAGGAAAAAATATAAGAATGATTGACTGCAAATGATTGGATTACAAAACAATCTGAAAAAGGAAAGAAGTTGAGAAAAAAATGTATAGGCTTTTCATTGCCTTCCACTGATTTAGACACAACACACAATCATACAAATTAGTAATAGCCTATTAATTTCTCTTAATCAGTTATTTGAGTTTGCATCTAGTAAAAGAAAAATAGAAGCTCTGAGCATTATATGAGAAAAGGAAGCCACCTTGTATAAGGGAAAGGACATCACTTACCAATAGTATTTCTATATATTTAATAGATTGCCCTTTTATAGTTTGTATACCCATATGTTAAGGGAAAATATGACTATCTCTACTATAGTATGCTCTGCTATGTAGATATTGATTCAAAAAACCTTTCATGAGCTCTACCATGTGCCCAGTACTCTCTGAGAAGCACTCAATGCTCAGAACGAGGTCCTTGTCCATACAACAGAGGCTGCAGGCGTGTGTCTAATTGAAGAACAATGAGATGCTATGCCATCCTTGTCCTGGCAAACTCACGGCTAGGCACTGGCCACTCAAGATAGAAAGTGAAGACTCTCCTTGCCGGTGAGATGGTGGGCAAGTTATCCAGACTGACTCTTTTGCTGAAAACAAGGAAAAATTCTGATTGGAATGGGAGGCAAAATCTCATAGCATTGATACCCTAGTAGGACAGGAACTTCAGGACAAAATTTAAGTGAAGGTAGCTACCTAGAAGAGCCTACTCTGGCCCCACCTTTGCTCAACAGGATCACATTGAGAATTGTTTTTCATGAACAGATGGATAATGGGAGACTAGGGCAATGTCCAGGACACACCTAAGGTGATGAGTCTCATCCATAAAGCTGGAATCCCAGTGGCTAAGTCCCTTGATGTGAAGGTGAAACAGAAACAAGAATATCGATATGGGTACATGGGTAAGTAACAATTATTCACTCAGAGTCACAACGACCAGGATTAACAATATTAGAAATTTCATATCATTTCTTCAGTTCAACAGCAATTTATCTCTAAGCAGATGAACTATCTGTTCTTACAGAGAAAAAGAGAAGGTATTTAAAGGAGATTAAAACTGACACCAAGTCAA
The DNA here is from genome assembly GCF_018345385.1 of Vulpes lagopus. NCBI lineage: Eukaryota > Metazoa > Chordata > Mammalia > Carnivora > Canidae > Vulpes > Vulpes lagopus. The sequence goes on along the minus strand of NC_054831.1, from coordinate 20,940,571 downwards.
CATACCAGCATTTGTTGGTTTGGGGTTCTGGTTGAGGTATCTTTGGAAGCAAAAATCTCATCTTTTCTTTCTTGGCACATCTTAAGCTCCCTGTATGGTCACGTACAAAGTTCTCTCCAGTAAAGTGTGAGCAAAAGCAACATGGCTCCCTTCCAGATCTGGCCCATGAAAACTGCTGCACAGGCTCCTCCACCTCAGCCTTTGGACTGAACAGTGATAGTGTTGTCCAGAGTGATCACGTGTGAGGATGGAAGAGTCTGTCAGTAGAGATGACCCACAGACCCAAACAACTATGAGGAAGTAATAAGCTGCTGTGTGTTAGACGTGTGACACACTGGAGTCCGGAGGAGGCTTCCAGCTAGCCTAACCCAGCCAATGTGGAATCCAAGCCCCCACCCTTGTGAAGAATAAGGATCTGTGGCTGCCATAGCCCCAAACCACAAAAGAAACTAGAGGCTGGAACAGGGGGGAGTAGTGCCTCCTGAGAAAGGCGAGAGAGAGAGAGAGAGAGAGAGAGAGAGAAGGGAAAACCAATGAACTTACTACTTGTTTTTGTTTTATTACAGAGACCATTGCTGATGATAAAATCCATGCTGTGATGAAGAATAAAGCAAATCGTGCTAAAGTCTTGTACCTATAATCCTGGGACATAGGGAACTCCTCATATGGCCCTTCCCGATGGTGATGCCCCCTCCTCACCTTTGCAATAATCTTTCATTCAACTTGCTTTTCTTCACAGTTTTAAAGATTATATATATATATAATCATATTATCCATGCCTAATATTTTCTTTAAAATTTTTAAATAAGTGATATAAGGTTTTACAGAAGAATCATCTTGTATGCTGTGATGGTTAATTTTGTGTTAACTTGACTGTACTTCAGGGTGCCAGATAAAACATTGTGTCTGGGTGTGTCTGTGAGGGTGTTTCCAGGTGAGATTAGCATCTGAATCAGCAGAGCAGATTGCTTCCCCACCTGGGCATCATCCAATCCTCTGGGGACCTGAATTGAACAAGATTGAGGAAAAAAGAATTTGCCTCTTTTCCCTTCTAGTCTACCTGTGCGAGTGAGGAAATCAGTCTTCTTCCACCTTAGGACTGGGATTTATACCATCAGCGCCCGGTTCTCAGGCCTTCTGGAGTCGGAGTGGAAAGGCATCGTGGCTCTCTTGGGTCTCCAGCTTGCAGACAGCAGACTGTGGGATTTCCCAGCCTCCATAATCATGTAAGCCAATTCCCTACAGTAAATATGATTCTCTGGAGAGTCCTGACTAATCTGATACTTAATACATACATGGTCTGATTGATGGACTATTTTACTCTATTATGTTTACAGAATTCATGCTCGTGGATACATGCAGTTGTTAATTTCACTTTTGCTGTTAAATCATATTCTATTTTGTGAATAGAATAATTACTGGGTCATAAAATAGATGCGTGTTCATATTTAATAAAATTAAATTGTTTTCCACCGTATTATACTAATTCCCAGACCCACAACAATATAAGAAGAATTTCTTTTCTCCTTTTTTTAAGACTTTATTTATTCATGAGAGACACACAGAAAGAGGCAGAGACATAGGCAGAAGAAGAAGCAGGCTCCCTATAAGGATTCGATCCCAGGACCTGAGATCATGCTCTGAGCCAAAGGCAGACACTGAGCCATCCAGGTGCCCCTGTAAGAAGAATTTCTTTTGCTTTCTATTTCTGCCAATGCTTGTTCTTGTCACATTTTATTATTATTATTATCATTATTATTATTATTATTTATTTTTTTCCAAACTGGTACTAGAACTAATCCTTTGTCCTGTTGTCACAGCTTCTCCTAGATGGTAGCTTGTCCTTTTACTCTCTAAATGCAGCTTTTTAATGAAGAGGAGTTTTAAATTTGAATGTGTTCGAATTGTGTCTTAAGAATTTTTTCTTCATAGCAAGGTAAGCAGTAACTCGAGCCTCAAACCACAAGAAAGCTGACTGATGGATATAAATCTTCAGGTGGATGCTCCCCACCACAGCAAAGGTTGAGAAAAGCAAGTCGACTCCTATCTTTCTTTGCAAGGTGCATTCTGAATCCCTTTCCCCCATTACTCATTTTCTCATTGATTCTAAGGTCCTTCAAGGGTCCTACTTCCATTAAAAGATGTCCAGTTGCCCTCTCCCTTGTACGAGCCCTTGCATTTACAGTCCTAACGTGCTTCCATTGGAACTGAAGATCTTGGCATATAAAGCTTGGTAGGTACTTCAAGCAGCCTTTGGCTTTAGCCAAGCTAACTCTTTGGATTTTCCTTGGTGTTTTACCATCTCTGTCATGTATTCAACTAGACTTCTTAATGGTTTATCTAGACTGAAGTTGTTTTCCAGTGGGAGGATTTTCTGGGGTATTTGGTTTGACTTATGGTCAGAAACCGAAGTACAAACAACACATTTTCAGACAAAAAAAGAACTTGGGGCACCTGGGTGGCTCAGTGGTTTAGCATCTGCCTTCAGCTCAGTGCGTGATTTTGGGGTTCTGGGATCAAGTCCCACATCGAGTTCCCTGTGGGGAGCCTGTTTCTGCCTCTGCCTATGTCTCTGCCTCTCTCTGTGTGTCTCTCATGAATAAATAAATAAAGTCTTAAAAAAAAAAAAAGAAAACCCATTATCATTGGGTGAATGGGTTTAATGGGTAAAGGAATATAAGGTATAGCAGTAAAGAACTGAACCCAATTCTTGAGCACAAAAGGGAAACAAATAAGAGCCAAGGCAGATTTTATTCTAGTTTCTCTCTGAATAGGTGGGGAGCTGTGTAGAGCTCTCCCCATGTCTGACTAAAGTTCCTTTAAATAATTTATCAGAGGATCACCAATATTATTTAAATTACAGAACAATTCCTAACATGTAAAAAGATACTTTTAAAAAATTTATTATTTTTTAAATTTTTATTTATTTTTAAAAGTAAGTTCTATGCCCACTGTGTGGCTCAAACTCATGACCCTGAGATCAAAGGTTTCATGTTCTACCGACTTAGCCAGCCAGGCACTCTAAGAGCTTTTTTTTCTTTAAAGACTTATTTATTTATTTGGGGGCAGCCAGGCACATGCACACAAGTGCATGAGCTGGCGTGGAGCAGAGGGAGAAAGAGAGGGAGAGAATCTCAAGCAGACTCTTCACAAACTATGGAGCTCAATGTGGACCTCGATCCTACAACCCTGAGATCATGACCTGAGCCGAAATTAAGAGTCAGCGCTTAACTAAGCCAGTCAGGCACCCCAAGAAAATTCTTTTAATGGCAATTTTAAAATATGAATATGAAAAAAAGAAAAATAAATAAAATATTAATATGATTCTGTCATCTTTTGCTTAACATGCATCAATATCAAAAGCTTTCCATTGTTTACAAATTCCTTAGCATGATAAATAAGGCCTTCCATTGTCTGCACCTCTGCATGTACTGTTCTCTCCACCCAGAGTTCCAGTTCTCTTGTTTTGTCCACCCAGTTTGCTCCTACTCATCTTTGAGAATCTCCATCAACTTCATCACTTCCATAACAGTTTCTTCCTTCACCCTCAATTCCTACTCCTGCTCAGATGATCTGTTCCTCCTCCTTATTCCATTGAATGAGCTACACAGCAAATTGTGTCACATCGTGCTATATTGTTATTTGTTATGTTACTGTTTGGCCACTGAGCACACTAAGTTATTTGAGGACAGAGCAGTATTCCTACACAGTTTCTTATCCCAAAACACTCAGTTATTGTACCTGGAACAAATAAGGTGTTCAAAAAATTGATCAAATGACCAAATGGAATGATAAAATTTCCTGATCAGGTTGGAGGGCTGTACATTTAAAAAATAAAATCAGGAATCTCTTTCATTATGAAATCTGGAAAGTATCCCCATTTCAGCTTTTCCTTAGTTCCTGTTAAAATAACAGTGAAGTAGGGCCTCCGGGTGGCTCAGTTGGTTAAGTGTCTGCCTTCAGCTCAACCTTGGAAAGGAGCCCTGCAATGAGCTCCCTGCTTGGTGGGAAGCCTGCTTCTCCCTCTCTCTGCACATACCCCCTTCTCACCTTCTCTCACTCTCTCAAAAAAGTGAGTAAAATCTTTTTAAAAAATTAACAGTGAGACTAGAGAAAAATGAAAAATAAAACTCGTCTCTGTGAAATAAATAAAATCTTAAATAAAAAAAAAAAAAAGAAAACGTTTATCTCCAAAAGTTGAGACTAAAAGACAAACTAATGACAGAATGTGATGGTAACCTCTACCAGCAATAAAACAGATACAGCTGGACTAAAAATTAAGGACATCAACCTTCACATTACTAGATTTTGTCTTAGCTCACACAGGAATTCTGGAAATAAAAAGCTGAAGGACATAGCAAGCCCATCTAGAAACCCACCCTCTTTATTCCCATACTGAAGAAACATAGGGATTGTACTAGTAGAAACCATATGCTAATTAACCTTCAACACTTTGGGCACTGACTTCAGATACAAGGGGAATTCTCTCATCCTCCTCTGCTTCATCATCTATCAAAGAGATCCCATAAGAAACAACCATGCAAGAAATGAAAGAGAAGTAAGAGCTCCTCAGAGAAATGGGGGCTCACAGTAGTGCATTCCGTTCATATAAGGACAATTCCCAGCAGTGAAATATGTGTGGTTTGTGTTCCTGTGTATATAGTGGGGAGGGGCAAGCAGAACCTCTTCTCCAGTGCACGCCAGTAATTTTCTTCATTGGATTGGAACAACAGAGGTCCAGTCAGTGAAAAAGGGAGAAGGTTCCTGTGTCCTGAAGATTATAGCTAAGAACCTGTCCATTCACTTCCCATACAGACATCTGAAAAGCAGATGAAACCATCAAACAATGGGGTGGCCCCATTTATAATTTATATCTTTTACTTATTGGTAAACATGCAGTGTGTGCAGATTTCTTATGAGTATGGGTAAAGATAATAAGACCAAATGAAGTATATGAATATTTTTTATAAAAAATAAAGAGGACAGCATCAAAAGGACTCGAAGAAAACCCCAGCTCTGAAAATGAACTACTGGTGACCTTAGAAACAAAAATTCACAAGGAAAGAATAAACTACAGCAAAAAGAAAAATAAGATAAATTGATGAAGTAAAAAGAGAGATAAATGAAATATTAAAAGACTAGCACTTAACATTTTAAATTTTATTTGGAAGAATAAATATATATAAAAAGCCAAGAAGGGGATCCCTGGGTGGCTCAGCGGTTTAGCACCTGCTTTTGGCCCAGGGTGTGATCCTGGAGTCCTGGGATCGAGTCCCACATGGGGCTCCCTCCATGGAGCCTGCTTCTCCCTCTGCCTGTATTTCTGCCTCTCTCTCTCCCTCTCTGTCTCTGTCTCTCATGAATGAATAAATAAAATCTTTTTTAAAAAAGCCAAGAAATTCTTGAAATGGGAGAGCACAGAGGAAGGATTTACTTTACCAAATACTAATAAATTACTGTATTAAGTTGGATTCCTTGACAATGGACTCTGAAGTAGAGAATTATGTGTAGGAATTTTATTAGGATGTATAATTAGGATCACACCTGTGAAAGAGTGAAAAAGCAAGATTAGGAAGAAAGAGGCACTAGTAGGCACCTACAGCATCTCCCTTCCCCCTGGCGGGTGGCTGGAACCTCAGAGTTGGCCAAATCGAAGCAAGAGGCTGCATCTTTGTACTTTTGCATCGATCAGTTATGAAGTTCTGGAGGGAGCAGTTAACCTTGGATGAGCAGCTCCCTTGAGCAGAGTGCAGTCCCTAGGGAGTGAGTGGGGGTAATTAATGCCTCAATCCTACAGGGGGATCTTGGTGGTATCTCACAGCATCCACTGAACTACAAAAGGAAAATAATTGAAACTCAGTGATACTATATCTATATCCTTAGAAGTGAAGAAAAAGTTCAGAAACATATCCAGAATGTGAATATATATATATATGAATCCAGAACACAATAAAAGAATACAGATAATTAGGAGAAAAGAGTGGATTATTCAATAACATTTGGGGTGACAGGGGAATTAACACTTTTGACAAAATTAAAGTTATACCCTTAGTGTAGGACATAGATTCGCTCTATAGAACAGAGATCTAAAAAATCCAGTGACTTAAATATGATAGTTACTACTGTCTCATTCTGTATTCTGGGGGAAGGAAGTCTAGAAGTGGAGTTGTGACTCTAATACACTAACTGTCCACATTCCCTTTTATCCAGTTATTCCGCCATTATGAAAGCATGGCGCTTTTCGTATGTCCCAAGATGTTACATAAACATGTTGTAAGCAGCAAGATTGAGGACAGAGAGAGGGAAAAGCTCTTTCCTTTAAGAAAAGATCCCCAAATTGTATACATCACTTACACCAACATCCCACTGGCCAGATCATAGCTGCAAGAAGACTGAGAAATGTATTTTATTCTGAGCGGCCATGCACCTCACCAAAACACAGGCCTCTGATTTCTAGAGAAAGTAAGAGAGTGAGCATCAATCCTGGAGAATAGCTCTGTCACAGATGTCAATTCGAGATGAATTAAACTTTTATTCCTAAAAAATGAAATGAAAGGGTGCCTGGGATAGCACAGTGGGTGAAGCATCTGACCCTTGGGTTTGGCTCAGGTCTGATCTCAGGGTCATGAGATTGAGTCCCACATTGGGCTCTTCATTCAGTGCAGAGTCTCCTTGAAATTCTCTGTCTACCCCTCCTACTCATGTACTCCCTCTCTCAAATAAATAAATAAATAAATAAATAAATAAATAAATAAATCTTTCTTAAAAAAAATAAATGATAACTACTGGCAGCAACTTGTGCTCGTAGGTGGGAAATAAATCCTCTGATATATAGATATTAAAAGTATTATTATAATCAAGCCTGTTGATCTGGGCCTTCCATTTCTAGTTCTTTTTCCTGGGGAATGAAACAGGATGTGTGCAAACATTTAAGTGCAGTGGGTATCACAATATTGTGATTATTAATAAAAAAAAAGAGAATACCAGGAGATTGTTAAATATTCAACAATATGAAACCCATAAAATGCTTTTATTTCTTTATGTCTCTATGTAGAGTTGACTCAAGCTACAATGGAATACTATTAAGTAATTAAATAGTTTATTGCAAAGAATATTTGATGTAATGGCAAATATTCAACCTGTGTTACTGAGTGAAAAATTTTCAAAGGGGTATGTATTACAGGATGCAGTTTTTTAAGGAGTATGGGCACAGAGAGGAAAACTTAAAGAGGATAAAACAAAATGTTAACAGCGTTTATCACAATTTACCTATATACTTTACCTAAACATTTATGAAGTATTACCTTGAAGAAAAAAATAAAAGTATTTAAAGGAATAGAGAGTCTAAAGGGTTAGTAGCATTAAAGAGGCTTGCAGCATAATGCACAGGTTCATGAGTGACGACAGAGAAGGGATGGCACTTGACATGGCTCCTGGTGGCTTTTAAGGGACATGTGGAATTTTACGTTTGCAAGAAGGGAGGAACATTTATAATGGCGAAGTGGTATGGGAGAGTAAAGTTTGTTCAGAGAAGAGTGAGAAATTGAGTGTCCTGGAAAAATGAGGCTGGAAAGTCAGGCTGGAATCAGATTACAAAGTGATTTAAGAAGCTTGAACTCTTTCTTTTGGATAATAAAGAACCATTGGAGATATCACTTGGAGAGGATGGTGTGATTGGATTTGACTACCGAACTAGGCAAGATATATTTTTACAGTCCCTCACCTTCCTCCCCAGCTGTGCCTCTCACTTCCCAGCAGATGGCCAGGAACATCCTGGGGTTTTCAGTTTCCCTCTGCTTTCAGGAAAGCCTCACTCTTAAATTAGTCATTGTACCTTGTATTCCCCCAAAATTCATACATAGGAGCCTAACCCCCAACGTGATGATATTAGGAGGTGGAGCCTCTGGGAGGTGATTAGTTCACAAGGGTGAAGCTCTCATTAATGAAATTAGTGCCCTTATAAAAGCCACCCCAAAGAGCAACATTGCCCCTTCTGCCACATGAGGACACAGTGAGAAATTGTGAAACAGGAAGTGGCACCTCTCCAGACGCAAAATCTTCTGGACCCTCGATCTTAGACGTCTCAGCCTCCAGAACGCTGAGAAATAAATTTCTGTTGTTTATAAGTCACCCAGTCTATGGTAACTTATTATAGCAGGCTCATGGACTAAGACACACTTTGTTATTTAAATGTGTTTCTTTTCACCAGGGATATGCAATTGGAATGTTCTTCACCACCCTAGACCTCTTAGAAACATTTATTTCATTTATATTTCCACGTATACTTCTGTATAAACTCATTAGCATGATTATATCAAATATGCTTTTTAGTGCATTTTTTATAACAGATTTGATTCTATTTGCTCCAGAGTAGTTTTTCATGCGTACAAAAACGTCTAGTGTCATATCCACAGCTACACATAAATGTGTGTGGGATCTTTGTCGTCATTAACTTTACAAAAAAAAAAATGGGCTCATATCACACACGCTTTATTGAATGTGCAATCCTTTCTCGTCGATAACTGGAATTATCTTCAAATTAATTGGTGTACGTCTATGTCGTTCTTTTCAAAACTGCACATCTTGTTTCTATGTTGTTCTATGTTGTTGTTCTTTGTCTTGCTATTTCTATTTTAGTCATTTTCCTACAGATAGATTTGCTTCACTTGGTTTCTAGTCTTTCATCAGTACAAGGCAATAAACAGGGGATACCCTAAAAACATTATTTCTAAAACAGTATTTCTGGGTCCAAGGATATGTGTCATTATCATTGCAATAGGTAGTGGCCATGTGGCTTTTCCAAAAGGCTGTAACACTTCATTTCCAACAGCACCGGGAAAGAATGCTCTGTTGTGGAGATCTCTACCCGTGATAAATATCATAGCTCTTTTTAACATTATTGTTGCCAGCCTGATGCATAGAAAATGTCTTAATTATTATTTTAATTTGCATTATCTGACCACTCATGAAGAGCAGCATCTTTTCTTATCTGTTGGATCTGTACTTCAAGGGTTATTACTTATATCCTGCTTTCCAAATTTTTGTGCCTTCATCATCTTTTTTTGATACAGGGCTAGCTGACTGGTCAGTTTAGATTCTCCTTGGCACGGTGTCCCCAAATACTGTTAGAATTCACAATTGAATACCTGAACTGAGTCTCCTGGCCAAGTGTCTCCCTTGAGAGAGTTAGTATGCCTTACCTAAGCCAGATAAACTCCAGGTAGGAGGAATCAGGAAATTCACTCACATCCCTCTTCGGGGGAAAAATGGGTGAGCAGTACACAAATCCCTAATTTCTAAAAACACCTAAATGAGTGAAGTGCCTTATCAAGAAATGCAGGTCTGTAGCTGTGGGATAAGGTCTCTCCCACTGTGTCAAATACCACCTCTGAAAACATAAACTAGCCTGCAAATAAAGCATTCTCTGGGCATAACAGGATTTCAGAATGACAGATGTGACTCTGGGCAGTTTTGAAGGATCCTCTGATAGGGTGGCGTGTATCTCTCTCGCTGATTACTCAGTGTCTGTACTCACCATTCTAATCTATCCCAGCCAGCTGCATGCAGCAGATTATTACCTAGTCAATATGGAACACAGCCAACTGCTGAGGAGGTGTTGGTCATTACGCCAGCATGCTGAGCAGTCACTGAGACCAGCCCTTTCCCCTGGAGCCCGTTAATAATTAAAATGATGTGGATTGCTTGATCTTCTTGACGCTGCAATAAAAAAAAATGGAGAGACTCAGTCTCATTTTGATGACTAACATCATCTGAGTTGCAAAAGGTCTAATGCCCAGTAGGAATTCTCTGCTCCTAGATGCTACCCAAAAATACCCATCTGGCCACTGCATCCTCATCCAGTATTAGCTGAGAGCACAGGCTGCTCTGATTGATTCTAGCCCATTTGCTCCAAAATGATAAAAGAAAGAGACCTCTCTGCTTCCCTTTTAAAACAATAATCTTGGGGCGCCTGGGTGGCTCAGTGGTTGAGCGTCTGACTTAGGCTCGGGTCATGATCCCGGGTCCTGGGATCAAGTCCCGAGTCAGGCTCCCTGCAGGAAGCCTGCTTCTCCCTCTGCCTGTGTCTCCGCCTCTGTCTCTGTGTCTCTCATAAATAAATAAATAAAATCTTTTAAAAAAGCAATAATCTCCTTGATACCAAAATAATTACGTAACTACAGACACTAAAAAGGAAAAAAACCCATCCCTGTACATTTGACAAGTCCCCAGATCAAATCAAGAAAGATTAAATGACTTGCCAATTACAGCTAGCCAATGTCAGGATCAGGACCCTAACATGTGTTCCCTGACTATAGCGTGAGTATTAGAATGCCCATGGATGATTTTCAGGAAAACTGCGAAACCTCTAAAACTGTGTGAAAATTTTGTATCTTCTTTCTTCGGGGGGAGGGAAGAAGTCCGTGGTTGTCATCAGATTCTCAAATGGGTCCCAGGTCAAAAATGAGTTAAGAGTCACTATTCCAGGGGAAACTTAACTCCTCACTCTGGTTGCCAGGAGGGACCCTCATAAGGACCAGACCACATTAGAAATCTTGAAGATAAATAACAAGACCCAGGCAGAAGGCAGTGTAATTTCAGTGCAGAAGCAGAGATTATGGGGACACCTGGGTGGCTTGTCAGTTAAGCATCTGACTTTGCCGCATGAGGGTCATAATCCCAGGGTCCCAGTATTGAGCCCCGCGTCGGGGTCCCTGCTCCGCTGGAAGTCTGCTTCTTCCTCTCCCTCTGCCCATGTTCCTGCTCTCTCTCTCATGTTTTCTCTTTCTTTCAAATAACTAAATGAATAAACAAAATCTTTAAAAAAAAGAAGCAAAGAATATGATTCTTTTAGCTTTCTAATTTATTCTCTATATGCTCTGTTTTTTTGTTTATTTCTATTTTTTGTTTTGTTTTGTTTTGTTTTGTTTTGTTTTTCCGATAAGGCAGATGTGATCACATGGAGATCTGAGTGTCCTTTGTTTGGGACTTTCCTTTATACTTTGATAGTCAAGGGATCCTACGGTCAGACTCGGGATGGAAGCCTGGGGAAATGGACTCAACTGGCTCCATTCAAGGCTTCTCCAACCCTTCTCAACTGTCATTGAGATGAGGAAGAGCCAGAGGACATTTGTGTAGACCTTCCTTGATCCAAAAGAATACCAGAAGCTGAGACTTTCCTGCTATTCAGATCAATTCCCCAGAGCAAGAGACCTGAAGTTCATGTAGGAGCCTAAGTAGTAATAAGGAATGTAATGAGTAAAAGGCTGATAAGTAATAAGACATTTACCTGGAGGGGCCACTCTGTGCAGCTTGCAGAGGTCCAGCTCAGGGATAAGGGGCTCCATGGGGATACAGAACTTACAGGTCGGCTGCATCTGACATGACTTATGTATTTTCCTATTGATTATCTATGGCATCTAACTGCATTCAGGCATCCAACAGATATCATCAGAGGATTCTATAGGGGAAAAGCACCCCCCCCCTTTTAAAAATATTAATTTATTTGAGAGACAGAGAGAACATGGGGACAGAGGGAGAAGCAGGCCCCCTGCTGAGCAGAGAGCCCAACTCAGGGCTCAATCCCAGAACCCTGGGATCACTACCAGAGCCAAAGGCAGATGCTTATCTGACTAAGCCACTTAGGTGCCCCGCAAACCCCTTTTAATAGCAATGCCAGGGAACCTAGATTTGTAAAGTAAGTCTGGTATACATTGCCCAGCATATTTTCATATACATACATAAATATGTATATGTACACAAGCACACATATGCATGTGTATGTGTCAAATACTTGCCTGCGGTAAACAGAAATGATTTTAAACATCCACTTCTTTCGATGATCCACATCCCTGGTGGTCCTCAGTAATGCAAATACTGAAGAGATAGAGACTACCCATATACTCTCCTTCATCATTTGTGGCTTAAAGTTCAAATGGCCAGCAGGGCTGAGAACAACATGGTATCTCCCTCTGGTAACCAGCAAAGAGTGTCTGTCTACTGCTGATTCTGGATTGTCTAGTTGGCATAGCACAGCTCCAGCCAGCTTTGGTTTGAAAGCTACTGCATCAAAGTCCTGTGCCTTAAAAGGTCCATTTATTCCATAAGAATTTATTATGGGTTCGTTCTGTGAAAGTCCCTGTTCTGAGAGCTGAGACACAGAAAATTAAAACCATTTCCTTTTTCTTGGTGGAAAGAGACAAGAAGCCAATTAAATGAAAGCAATCATGTGAGATGGTGATAATAGTATTGGAGAAAAAGTAGGAAAGAAGGACAGAGCTGCAGAAGTGGGGCAGGATGGACATGTGCGTGTCATCGAAGATCAAGAAAGCCTCACTGAAAAGGAGATGTTTGAGCGAAGACCTACGGGAGGTAAATGTGTGCCATGTGACTGTGGAGGGGGAAAGAGCTCTAGGCAAATGGACTGTAAATGCCAAGGCCCTGAGGCAGGAACGTGCTGGAGACCAGTGTTGCTGAGGCACAGTGACTGGAAAGTCGAAGAAGTGACAGTGGGCCATGATTTGGCACCCAGGAGTGGAATCAGACTCTGATGTTTTATTTGATTTAGGTTTTTTTTCTTCCCCTGAGCTACTGAACAAATAACTATTTTTTCCCCCAAAGAATTTAAATTTGAAAAAGGTAGCTTCTGGAAAAAAAGGTTCTGTGGTGGTCCCCTCATAATCTCTCTCTGTCTTCCAATTCTTATCACCCTCAGGCCTTTTTTAGCTCTCTAGTTGCCCCTACTTTTGTGGCACATTTTAGGATTTCCACCTTCAAACTCAAAAGTGGGTGAGACCCAGCAGCATCTGTCTATCACCAAATCAGACCATGAAATACATGCTGCGAGAGAAAAGTACCAGTCGTTGGCCCACTGTGAGGTCACTGAGGGGAAGGTCATGGCTCCAGGCCCAGCACAGCCCAGGATCACATCTCTGGCATCCTGAGAAGGACCTTCTGGCTTGTGTTTACTCCCTGTGGCCACTGCTCATAACCTGTGGCCACAAACCAAAGGCATAGGATATCGGCCCTGCCACAACTTCTGGGTTTCGCTTCTAGCCTTGATAGGATTCCAATAGGTTCACTGTCCATCTTCCTCCAAATCTGCCTGTCCCCTCATGTCCTTGTAAAGCCTGTGACCAGTTACGTGGTCTAGACTCTGGGCAGTACAACTATGTGCAGCACCCCCAATTACAAATTTTTTAAAAGTTTTTATTTACATTCCAGTTAGTTAACATACAGTGTAATATTAGTTTCAGGGGTACCACATAGTGATTCAACACTTCCATACAACACCTGGTGCTCATGACAAGTGCCCTCCTTAGTCCTTATCACCTATTTCAAACATCCCCGCATCTCCTCCCCTGTGATGACCATCAGTTTGTTCTCTATAGTTAAGAGTCTGTTTCTTGGTTTGCCTACCTCTCTCTTTTTTCCCCTTTGCTTTTTTTGTTTCTTAAATTCCACATTTGAGTGAAATCATATGGTATTTGTCTTTCTCTGACTGACTTACTTCATTTAGCATAATCCTCTCTATCTCCATCCATGTTGCAAGTGCCAAAATTTCATTCTTTTTTATGGCTGAGTAATACTCCATTGTGTGTGTGTGTGTGTGTGTGTGTGTGTGTGCATGCTCTCTCTCTCTCTCTCTCTATATATATATATAGAGAGAGAGAGCGAAGACCTATATATATATATGTATATATATATATATATATAGAGAGAGAGAGAGAGAGAGAGAGACATCACATCTTCTTTATCCATTCATTTATCAGTAAACACTTGGTCTGCTTCCATAATTTGGCTATTGTAGATAATGCATCTATTAACATTAAGGTGCATATATCCCTTTGAATTAGTATTTTTGTTTTCTTTGGGTAAATACTCAGTAGTGCAATTGCTAAATCCTAGGATAGTTCTATTTTTAACTTTTTAAGGAACATTCATACTGTTTTCCACAGTGGCTGTACCAGTTTGCATTCCCACCAACTGTGCTAGAGGGTTCTCCTTTTTCTACATTCTTTCCAATGTCTGTTGTTTCCTGTGTTGTTAATTTTGGCCATTCAGACAGGTGTGAGGTGATACCTCATTGTAGTTTTGGTTTGTATTTCCCTTATGAGCAGAGATGTTGATCATCTTTTCATGTGTCTCTTGGCCATCTGTATGTCTTTGGAAAAAATGTCTATTCATGTCTTCTGCCCATTTTTAAATTGGATTATTCATTTTTTGGGGTATTGAGTTTTATAAATTCCTTATATATTTTGGATACTAACCCTACCAGATATGTCATTTCCAAATATCTTCTCCCATTCTGTGGGTTGCCTTTTAGTTTTGTTGTTAGTTTCCTTTGCTGTGCAGAAGCTTTTTATTTTGATGAAGTCCCAATAGTTCATTTTTTATTTTGTTTCCCTTGCTTCAGGAGACATATCTAGGAAGAAGTTGCTACAGCTGATGTCAAAGAGGTTACTGCCTATATTCTCCTCTAAGATTTTTTTATGGTCTTAAACTATTCCAAAAAATAGCAAAGTAAGGAAAACTTCCAAACTCATTCTGTGAGGCCAGCATTACCGTGATACCAAACCCAATAAAGACTCCACTAAAAAAGAGAACTACATGCCAATATCCCTGATGAACACGAATGCAAAAATTCTCAATAAAATACTAGCAAACTGAATCCAACAATACATTAAAATGATCATTCACCAGGGTCAAGTGGGATTTATTCCTGGGTTGCAAGGGTGGTTCAATATTAGCAAATCAATGTGATACACCACATTAATAAAAGAAAGGATAAAAATCATTTGACAAAGTACAATATCCATTCATGATATAAAATCCTCAACAAAGTAGATTTAGAGGAAACATATTTCAGTATAATAAATGTCTTGTATTAAAACCCCAGAGGAAAAACAGAAACTTTCCTTTATGGGCAGGAACAAGACAAGGATGCCCACTCTCACCACTTTATTCAACATGGTACTGAAAATCCTAGCCTCAGCAATCAGACAACAAAAAGAAATAAAAGGCATCCAAATTGTCAAGGAAGAAGTAAATGTCTCACTATTTGCAGACCACATGATACTCTATATAGAGAACCCTAAAAACTCCACCAAAAAACTGCTAGAACTGATACACAAATGCAGTGTAGGATAAGTGTAAGTCCTAGGATACAAAATCAATGTATAGGAATCAGTTGCATTTCTATATAGCAATAACGAAACACCAGAAAGAGAAATTAAGAAATCAATCTCATTTACAGTAGCATCAAAAACCATAAGATACATAGGAATAAGCCCAATCAAAGAGGTGAGATACCTGTACCCTAATTAAAATTTGAATCTACCCACTTATCTCACTCTCCCCTGCTGTGAGCCTTGGTCCTCTGGTAATTGCCCTTCTAGCCAAGTGCTCATGTGGCCTCCAGCTGTCCTGCCTGATTCTTTCTATACTGAGAGGTGAGATGATCTTTCTCAAGAGCAAATCTGATCATATCACTCTTCTGGAGAACTTAGGGGAAAATCCAAAATACTTCATATGGCCAACAAGGGTGTGTGATTTTTTTCCCCCCTCACCTCCTTCTAGAACTTAATATGCTTCACTTGTCTCCCTGTTTCCTAAGCTCCAGCAATTTTGCCTTTTTAGCTCTCAAACATACTGAGTCACTTCCCACCTAAGACTGCATTCTCTGTATCCTCTACCTGCAGCACGCCTTCCCATGCGTGCCCTTCTCTTCTCAGTGACTCCTATGTACCTGTGTATCTCCAGAGGTGTGGCTCTTCCTCAAGAACACCCATCCTCATACTCCACTAAGTTAGGTGTCTCCCCTATATGGTGTTTCTCTACCCAGAACTTTTATTTTATGGTACTTAGGTCATTGATTTATTATGTGATCGTTTATTTATTATTTAGATTATAAACCCCATGAGTGCAAGGATTCATTCTTTCCTTTTACCATGTGTTCTCAGCTCCTGTTTTAAAAAATAATAATAATTGTAGGAGTGTCTGGGTGCCTTATAGACTAAGCATCTGCCTTTGGCTGAGGTACTGATACCAGTATTGCAGGGATCGAGCCTTGCATTGGGCTCCCTGCTCAGTGGGGAGTCAGCTTCTCCCTCTACCTGCCATTCCCCTCTGCTCATGCTCTCTCTCTCTACACTCAATTTTTTTTTCTCTCTCTCTCAAATAAATAAATAAAGTATTTTAAATAAAAAAATTTAAAAATTGTATTTATGATATTTGTTAAAGATGGTAAAGCAGACCTTTTTCAGGGGTGCTAGTACAATGGGGTTTTATAGTAGAGGAGACATCAAGCTCAACTCTGAACATGAGTGCAGGTGGGGATTTACAGCCAAACAGCAGGAAGGGGGGTAGTGGATGAAGAACATCATTTAAGAGGAAATATCAGAGCTGAGGAACTATTGCTAGATCAGCTCAACAAGGTTCTTGCTGAAGGCAGATCAGGGTAATAAGTATCAAGGGCATGGAGGTGAGGACTTTGGTCAGAGTTTTACACCGACCCAGTAGGATTTTTATTTCCCTGGGACAGAGCCCAAGCCTGGAGCCTTGAGGACTTAGCAGGCCTGACTCAATTTGGAACACAGTCACTGCTAACACAGTGCCTAGCGCATAGTAGGTGGTCGACACACACACACACATATATAAAGTGAAGTAGGTGGTGGAGAATCTGTTGGTGTAGGAAAGAGTGTGATTCACCAAGAAAGCTGCCCACTCTCATTTTATCCCTACCATGAGCTTATAGACAAGCTCTTCTCAAAAACTGAAAAATGAATTTAATAATTTAAAATGTCCTGAACTGTATCTGAAGTTGAATTTTCTTTGAGTTCATTTTGCTATATGGCAAAATAAAGGGCCTTGAAAAAGTATCTTTCCCACAATAGATACATAATTCTCTAAGTGATTTTTTAAAAGCTTAGCCATAGATTTAGAAAGCAATGTTTCCTTGTAGAATAATATTATTTATGCTGTGTTCCACTCCAGACAATTTCCCTCTTTAAGCCAATAGGAACAATTGCAAGCTTCCAATGGAAACCCGAAATATTAGCAATCGTCTCATAAAGTCACTTAAACATTCTAGTCACCTCAATGCCAGTTACTTTGCCCAATAAACAAGAAAGCAATTCCTCTTCCTACTTAAAATCACAGCTACAAATTTTAAAATCATTTCATGGTTGTGTGGACAACCAAGTTATTCTGCAAATGTATTACTATAAAGACACAGGGGGCCTTAAGCTAATTCTCAAAACAAAGTGCATTAGATCAGCTTCAGGATATTTTTCGTTTTCTTTTGCTCCTGGCTCCTATTTCAAGCCTTAAAAGGCTCTGGGCCACACAGCTTGGGTACTCCTTATGACTACTACGATCAATGGAAGGTCAATTGATTTACTTTGCTTTTAAGTAGATAACATGCCAAGTGACCTTTGGTGGATCAAAATGTGATTCTCTCAAAGACTCTGATCTTTTTTCAAAAATCAAAAGATTTTTTTGGGAAAGAGAACTTTTTATTACTTTTAGTTACAGAAAACTCAACAGTGAACACTTAGCCCAGTTTGGTGACCAGTTGTTTAGATTTTGCCTCTTCCACTTTGACTATGCCAACTATGAACTTTAGATCCAGGATGCTGCCTTCCAGGGATGGCAGGTCTCATCGAATCTGTCATTGTTATTGTTTCTGACAGCTTCCACCAGCTTCACTTCAGCTCCTTTGTCTTCTGAGTTAACCTATGTGAAGATGACAGTGGTGCAGGTTTTCCTGTGGACCAGACACCCCAGTCTGGCCTTCCCCTTGATAATGTGGTAGGGAACCCCCATCTCGTGACATAGAGCAGGCAGGAGGACAGCCAGCTCAGTGGGATCCACATCATGTGCAGTCACTACCAGTTGAGCCTTCCTGTTTTCCATTAAGGTGGTAATAGTATTAACCACCTTAGCCACTTGAAGGACAGGTGACCTCTTAGTGGGGATGTCCCCTTTGCCCACAGCTTTCTTTTCAGCCTGGGGCCAACAGCCTCTGCTTCTTCTCTTGCTTTGTCTCTGGTCTGTATCTGTGGGCCAGCTTCAGCCTTCGAGAAGCTGCTTGGCGGCCCAAGACCTGAATGAACTGATTAATCATGAAAATACTTTTAGATGTTTACGTAAAACAGCCCTGTGCCATTGCAGCCCAATGTAGCTGGGCCATTTGATGGAGGATGAGGTCCTTTTTGAGCTCGATGACCTGCTCGATGTCAAATTTTTTGGGCATTTTCTCAAGCAAAGGACTGATTACCCTCTTGGCCTACTTCATGACAGCAGGGGCTGGGGCTACCTCCTTCTCCTTCACCTTCTTTCCTTTCAGCATCTTGGTTGGCTAAAAGAGAGCAAGAGCCAAAAATAAAAAGATTCCATGATCTTTGAGTCAGAGCACTGCCTAACTCTCAAACATAGCAACTATTCTCACCCTTTACCCTAGTGTGCCTGCCATTTCCTTTTTTGTTGTTGTTGTGATTTCATGATTTTTCTTTTATAGAGCCTTTTCTTTGGTTTAAAAATGCCTTGGGGCGCTTGAGTGGCCGTCAGTTAAGTTTCTGCCTTCAGCTCAGGTCATGATCTGGGGCCCCAGGATCCACTCCCACCCCCCAAGTTGGGCTCCCTGCTCAGCAGGGAGTCTGCTTCTCCCTCTGCCCCTCCTCTCTCCCCCTGCCCTCCTCCCTGTCCCCATATTCTCTCTCTCTCTCGGATAAATAAATATCATCTAAAAAACTTTTTTTTAAATGCCTTGTTTGTTTTTATTTTTGGAAATGAGTTGAATTTAATAACAATATATAAAAAGTTAAATTTATTTTGTAATTACCGTATGACACTGTAAAAAAGAAAAACACAAAATGATACTAAGTAATGCTTGTAGAAGTGTTCATAAGAAGCAAAAGTACAAAACACACGTGGGAGTGACACCCCAACCCTAGGACCCTGGAGACCTCCCAGAAAAGAAAAAAAAAAAAGAAATGGGCTGGTGGTTGTAATTTAGCTTTAAAATTTGTCACATTCGAATGCAGTACACAAAGTGATATTTGCAAAATTGCAAGCAAATATGCTTAGTGGCTCACTCCCAGAACCCAATCTGGAAATGCTCCAGAGTGAAAATGAAATTGATGGACCCGACTAATTAACTGAAAGACTGTCAGAACCCCCCTGGGACATCTCAAGTGGGTTGGCGTGCGTGGGAACTGAATGCCCGACTGCAGGAGGACCGGAAGCCACAGTAAATCGGTGGCTAGAAGATCTCTTAACTGTTCTTTCTTCTCTCCACAGGTTAGCCCAAGCTACTCAGCCCAAGTCACCACATGCAGGAAGAAAATCTGAGTGACAACCTGATGCTGGAGCCAGGGACGGGTAGAGTCTAAGTGGAGCCAGAGCCCAGGAGGTGCAGGACAACAGGTTGCAACAAGTCCTGGTGACCTCCCAAGGGAAGTGACGAGCCTCTGGTAACATGAGATCACAGAGAAATATGATGAGCATCCAAAATTTAGCTGCAGAATCAATGTGGGGCAAAGCACAATGAATTGATTTCACTTCTATGAAGAATCTAAAGAACCAAAGTAAATGAAGAAATAAAGAAACAGACTCATAAATTGTGGAGGGAGGTCATCAAAAAGACATGACAGCCACTTGACCTGTGAGATGGACCCTTGGGCACTCGGAGGCTCCTCCTCACCCTTCTCACCCCTCCCCTGTCCTTGGAATGTGAGTTGTACTTTCCTGCTCCCAGAGGCTGCTCCTAGGACATGGGCTTGAGCTAGTGAGGTGGGGTGGAGCACACTTGCACCAATTACATAGCTAAACTCAGTGAAGGCCTCTTTACTGTTAGGATTTGGTGGAGAGGTTTGGGGATCCATTTGTCTTGCTGCTGCTCCAGACAAGCATTCTATGTAAGTTTCTTTTGCGTATTGAAACTGCCATCTACCAACCTGGAGTAATCTTCAATCTTCAGTCTCCCCTGCCCTACTGACAGCCAGTTTCAGATTACACCAGGGAAGCTCCAAAGAGGATTGTCAACCAACACAACTACAGAGAACAAACATGGTTACCAGAGGGGAGGGGTGGAAGGATGGGTGAAGGAGATTAAGAGGTACAAATTTCAAGTTATAAGATGAGTAAGTCATGGAGATGAAAAGTACAGCATAGGGAATATAGTCAATAATATTGAAATACCATCATATGGTGACAGTTGGCAACCTCACTTAGAGTGGTTAAGTAATGCATAGAAGTGTTGAGTCACTATGTTGTACCCCTGAAACTAACATAACATTGCATTGACATGACTCTATTTCAATTTTTATAAAAATAAACAAAAAGTACTTTTCAAGAGGATATAGCCAAAGAACAAGCTACTAAACTGGAAAAACAAAATGTAAAGGAATTCTCCTGGAAGATAATAAGTATGGCATAAAAGAAGAAACTATAAAAGAAATGTTAAGAGTGGAGGAGGATGGGAGAAGCTTCAAAAGTAGAGAATACAATCAATGGAGGGGAGAAAATATTTGAAGAAATAATGACCTAAAATTTCCTATAAAGAAAGAAGGAAGATCACAGATTATAGGTTTTTAGGAAATGTCAATCAGAGAGATAAGAAAAGCCCACACTTTGTTAAGATCATCAAAGTCAAAGATTCCTCACACAAAGAAACACAGGTCAAATTGATACTAGATTTTTCAGCAATGATATTAGATGAGAACAAGGCTAATATTTTGAAAATGTTGAAGGAAAAAATAAATGTAGAATGTTTAGAATGAATAGAATGTTTTCCTCCAGTTGAGTTTTTGTTTAAGTGCAATAAAGATATACTCAAGCATATTATTGTGT
Source organism: Vulpes lagopus (assembly GCF_018345385.1). Classification (NCBI taxonomy): domain Eukaryota; kingdom Metazoa; phylum Chordata; class Mammalia; order Carnivora; family Canidae; genus Vulpes; species Vulpes lagopus. Next base: position 20,919,721 of record NC_054831.1, on the reverse strand, counting down.
CAGAAGGATTAACACAAAGACTGTCTTTGAAACTACTCTTGGAGGAAGTATTCTGGCAAAAGAAAATGCATCCAGAAGATACAAAGAGATATATACAGGAAGTAAAGGTGAGTAAACCTGAATTTGGATTTCATACACACGATTTGTATATTGTTTTGTGTCTAGATTTTTTTGTTTAACGTAACGTCTTTGAGATTCATCCACATTGTTATACATGTCATCTGTGATACTTTCAATTATTCTGAATTTTAGGGATCAGAGGAAATAGAGTCAAAAGGGCAAAAAGCATAGATTTGAAAGACCTGAGCTGAAATTCTGATTCTTCTTAGTTGTGTGACTTTGCACAAATGATGTAATCTTGGGGCTACTTGGATAAATTTCTATACCTCAACTTTTTAAACTTCAAATAACTATAATAATACTCAGCTCATAAAGTCGCTGTCAAGATTGAGATAAAATAAGTGAGAACATGGTGCTAGACACATAATAGTTGTTTCAGAAAAAAAAAAATGAGAGAGATTTGTTCCATCTAAATAAAGCAGGTTAGTCACAGATATTGACTAATTACACTGCTGTAATGACCAACCACAGAGGGGATGAAAAGAAGCAGAAATTGGTTTTTGTTTTTTTGTTTTTCCCATCAAACATGACAATAGAAACCTTATTTTCTCCCTTGAAATACAATTTCAAGATTTAAAAGGGATTATATATAAGAATATATAATTTCAGTTTGAAAACAAATGAGCAAACAGTTAAACATTGAGAGCCGGTGGCAAGACTTGGGGGTGGGGAAGGGGGTTGGGTTGGACACTCTTTTGTAAGTCTTATCTTGAACTTGAGAGTCTGGATCCCAGCCATTTTCACCGTCTTTCCTCAGGGAGGATAAAATTAATTTGAGAGATTTAAAGATAGGCATTCCTGTTATGTTAAATGCTATGACTCAGGCAAAAATCTCTTTCATGAGACTAAAACAGAACCAGCATATCTGGTGGCATTAAAACGAAATGATAGACCAAAAAAACCCATCATTCTCCTGCCTGTGTTTCAATCAGCTCAGAGAATATCTTCCCATACACATAATTATTCCAAGATGTAGAGAATTAAAAATGTAACAACCATTTCCAATTATCTGTGCTGTTCCTTAAACACTAAGGGGCGTGAAGCACTAAAGAGCTAATTTAGGGAGGAAGGCCGTCTTTGAATACGTTGAACACCCAGACGCCTTCGAGTACACTGACACTTTGTTGTCATCTGGTTTGATGTGACAGTTGAAATTACCATTTAGCTGAGGCATTTCTATATTGGTAATTCTTGCACTGGGCATTTTACAGTGGAAAAAAAAAAGTAAAGCAATCATTTTTCTTCTTGTGGTTAATTTTACATGAATAGAAAGAGATAATACAGTTTAGTCCTTTTTCTAATACTTCCGAATACGGTTGACCTTATAGAAATTTAATTATAAAATACATGTTTGAACCTCGATGAATCTATTAGGAGGCTGTAGCACAGACAAAAGATTTGGAAGTAATTTTGCTCAAATAAGAGCCACAAAGTTAAGAAATATAAATATGTCATTGCCTAAAAGAATGCTTTACATCTTTATGGTGCTCTTTAGGTTTCATATATATTTATTCATTTATCTATATATAATCCTATAAAATAGGTAGAGTGAGGGTTAGGATCTCCACTTTATAGGCAGAGAAATTTGGACTGAGAATTTTGAGAAGACTAATAGTAGAAGTGATGATGCTTCTTCCCAGATGTTTTTGTTGCCTCAAATTTTTATGGTCCCTTTACCATTTATGAAGCATTTAGAGATAACTTGCTAAGGCAGAAATTCAAACCAGGTTCATCCAAAAAGAAGGGAATGAACTGATTCCCATAACGAGGAAACCAGGATGATCAAATGCAGACAGACTCAGCTCCCACCTTGTTGATGTTTCTCGCTTCCTCTACCTCAGCCCTGCTCTGTGTGTGTCTGTCTTTCCCTCCCTCTACAGGTGGGCTTCCTCTACCTTGCTCAGTAGGCAAGTACAGGCAGCCTCAATACCACTTCCTCCCAGCACCCACAGTACAAAAATGCCAGGGCTAATCTTTTTCATTTGCTCCAGTTGAAAAAGCCAGGGGGCCAGCTTGGGTGACATGCCAAGTTTTAGTCATTCTCTGAGATCAGAGTTGTATGGAGCTGTGATTGCCACAAGTAGGACCTTGTCTCTTATGTGTTACTTGGAGACAGAGCATGTGACTGACCACATGATGGGAGAGGATGATGCCTCAAAGGAAAGGATATTGGCACATATTCATTGTCTCCTGTGTAATGGCATAGAAAGAAACAGACAGGCAGCTTAATGGGCCTGATTAGAACCTTTAGAAACAGATACATCTATATGTAAGGATTTATTGCAAAATTTTTCTGGAAGTTCAAAGAGGTGGGGAAAAGATGAGTTATATAATTAATGCTGCAACAACTCAATTGATAGTGTGAAAACATCAGTATTTGTTGAAGGTAATGAAATGAATGCATGAGTGAATAAGTGAATAAATGAATGAGTTAGAGTCCAATTCTGCCACTTATAGCTCTGGGATCTTGGGTTAGTCACTTTTCTCTCGTAACTTCCATCTTCACTGCGATTCTTCCCTTTTGGCAGATTAAATAAGCTCTTGAAACCACAGGAGCCCAATGGAAGTATTAGCAGAGGACACAAACACAAAATAAGAATAAACAACCCAATTTATTTTGTGTTACAAAATAAACACAAGAAGTGCATTGAAAACATTAATGCTAATACTCCATTTTAGTGGAAGAGTGGACACTGATTTGAATCAGTATCACTGATTTCAAATTTAAGTTGGTATAGCCTCCTTGGAAAATGACGTACAATATATTGCCAAAATTCTACAAACTGTGTATGTTTTCTCATGCTGACATTTCACATCTATGAATTACAGCTCTATAAATTACAAATGTAACATTCTTATGATTTAATTACAAAGATCCCTTTCTAGCATTGTTTGTTAGCATAATTAGAACTGACCAACATATCCAATAATAGGGAATCACTGAATAAATGATGGTATATCAATAAGTAGAAACACCACAATCATTAAAATGAATTTGTAAAACAATACTTAATGGCACAAAATAGTCATTGTGTATTTTTATATTAAAGTAGAATTTACAAATAGTAACAGAAGTAATTCCATCTCGATAAATAATATGTATTTGGTTGATTTTTTTTAAGAGCTGAAGGGTGCACCATGTAACACGGACAGATATTGCCAGTTAAGGACAAAGACTTCACAATCTCACCAACTTTGCTTATTTCCAAGTCTGTTCTTTTTAAACCTCAATTTCTTTTGTTCAAAATGGAAAGAACCAGACGTACTTTACTGTAAAAACTGTACACTTTAAATGAGATAGTACACAACTAGTGTTTAGAATAGTGGTGTGTAGCACATAAGCACTCAATATATGGTATGGAAAAATTGATGCACCCAGAAGTCAACTGCGAGTGCTCCTATGTGGTTGGAAAATGGACTGTTTTCATTTTGTTGTTTTGTTTTCTACAAATTCTTCATAATTTACATGTAAGTTTTGAAAATAAACACAAAGATGAAAGTAATTTTATAAAAAGCTTTTGAAAATGTGAAGAACAATGTAAAGAGACTGGTGGAAAAGAACCAACATGGAAATTGTAGCTGTCTTTGAATTTTTAGCAATTAAAAAAAAATTTCTCTTGATTTTCAAAACGTTTTATAACAACTATGTACTTCTTTGTTAGTTTCCTATTCTATCTCCATCTTGTTTTATCCTCACCACCCTTTCATCTTCCAAGGTAAGGGTGGGGAATACAAACATGAAGTAATGGAAATCATCTTCTTTGCCGGCGAAGAGATTCTGTTCCACCTTCTGCACATTGCTTCAAGCACAACAAAGTCATAATAACTGTGGATTTGCTTTTTTTTTTTTTTTTTAAAGATTTTATTTATTCATGAGAGACAGAGACAGAGAGAGAGAGAGGCAGAGGGAGAAGCAGGCTGCATGCAGGGAGCCTGACATGGGACTCGATCCTAGGTCTCCAGGATCACACCCTGGGCTGAAGGCGGCGCTAAATCGCTGAGCCACCCAGGCTGCCCTGGATTTGTTTTTAATTCTCAAATTGGACGTGCCATTTGGTATGTTGTCTGAAACGTGGTGTGGCTGTGGGACTTAACATCTGCATTTAAGACTTGCCAGAAAATCAGAAATGAATTCTCACAGGAATTAACACTGCTTTCTTTCTGCGTGGCACACGCATACATAATGTTCAGAGCCTTCTCTGATGGTACTGTGTTCTCATGGAAGACTATTCTTTTGTCCATTTTTTTCCATTGCCCCTGTAACGTAAGAAGGATCCAGACACTTTTGCACATTATTGCTTCCACACCTAGGGAGAAGAAGTGTTTACTGTCACTGTCATTATCACATTAAAGTGTGCATCAACTTATTTTATCAGGTAGATCTTCTTCTGTAAGATGATCTGCTTTCACTTACCTCCAGAGCACTGATTTTTAATTTGATCTTAAGATTAAAAAGTTATTCCTCTAAAAATACAAAGAAATGTCCATGACTCTACAGTATTAAGATTGCAACACAGGAATAAAGAAAAAATTGATTGTGCCCTAAGTGTCCCAAATGTTCTTGTTGCTAAAGAAAGTGAATGGGCTACAGGCCAATATAGCTCTATCTTATTAGTGAAAAAATGTCATTTTGATTTATATTAGCTTAAGAGCCACAAGTTTTCACTCACTTTTAATTTTATGTTGGATTTCTCTGCATGAAAGTAGGAAGACAGCCTAGAGAAAACCAAAATAGATCCAAACAAAATCCACCAGCCATCAGTATGGAATCCATGAACATCTTGTCTCTTTTTGCTGGCCTTGCTTACCCTTTCATAATCTGAAAATGGACTAAATGACTCCATAGGAAAAGCAGGCATTGCCCAGTAGGAGGTAGAAGAGTGATTTTTTTTTAAAAGATTTTATTTATTTATTCATGAGAGACAGAGAAAGAGAGAGAGGAAGAGACACAGGCAGAAGGAGAAGCAGGCTCCATCCAGGGAACCCGACATGGGACTCAATCCTGGGTCCCCAGGATCAGGCCCTGGGATGACGGCAGTGCTAAACCGCTGAGCCACTTGGGTTGCCAGAGTGATTTTTTTTTCTTTAAGATTTTTAAAATTAAAAAAAAAAAAGATTTTTAAAATTTTATTTATTCATGAAAGACACAAGCCTGATGTGGGACTTGATCACAGGACTCCAGGATCACGCCTAAGCTGAAGGCAGACACTCAACCGCTGAGACTCCCAGGCGTCCCTAGAAGAGTGATTTTTAATAATACAGGTGATCTCTCATCCCCAACAGATAGACTAAAGGTCTGGGCTGAAGAGAATTTTCCTAGCCTGACTTGTTAAGACTGCTTCCCAGTGGATAACTTTTGGCCACAACGTCTCCATCAGCTCTTACGTAGCACCAGGTTGTGTAGGAGCTAACTCATTATTCTGATGTAGTTTGACTCTCTAAAGAAATATTTAAAAGGGAGAATAGCTCAGAGTAAGGAACAAAGGAGTTAAACTTCAAGTTAGTATTTATTAAATGTGACAATATGAGTGACAAACAAGATGAATAAGCTCTGGAAATCTGCTGTACAACATTATACCTGCAGCCAACAATTAATGTATGGTACACTTAAAAGTGTGCTAAGAGAGCACATCTTGTGTTACGTGTTCACAAGATCTGCTTGTGAAATAAAAGAAAGAGAGGGGAGAGGGAAAAAAGGTAGAAAAGGAAGAAAACTGAATGAGTGGATAAAGAGGTCTGAGTAGGAGTCTTGGGTCTGCCACTTACAGGTCAGGGATCTTGGGATAATATTTATCTTCACACAGTTACACACAGTCTTCATTAGATTGTTGGAGGATAAAAATGAGATAGCAAGTGTGTAAAGCACTTGGTAAACAGTGTATATAAGTGCTCAATAATTACCTCACTTTGAGATGATGGTCATGTTACCCTCTCCAGCTTCATAAACACGGCAAGAAAAAGTAATGTTAGCCAAGACACAAAAATATCTTCTCTGGCTGATGCCTTATTTCTTCAGACTTTGGCAAACACTCTCGCACTGGAGAGGGTGTGGCACTGAGACTATTGGAAGAGCTAAATGACAGGAACAAAGGGAAAACTTTTCCCCCAGAACAAAAGAGCAGTCTCACTAAAGTTGGAATTGTACCTTCGCTACAAATCAATTCAGACAAAGGAAGGTTATTTGTTGTGTGCCATTTGCCAAGAATAAAAAAAGAAATCTAGGACTTGGAAAATAAGAAACATGTTCACATTCTTTTCACTTTAAAACTGTTGCTCGCTGCATTTGCATATATTGTAACAAGCATCCCTTTCATTTATCTTGAAAAGAGGGTTGATTTGCCCCCAGAAAGATGATTACTCTTAGAACTTCTGACCCTATTAGGCACAAGGAAACCTGCAAGTTCTACCGGAACCTATTTTCTTCTTTATGCATACCCTTCCCTCATTTTGTGGCTTGAGAGCTTCTAGGGTCACTGGTCCACACTGAGCATGCATCTAAAATGTAACCCACTGAACTGTTCTATCCTGTTTTGAATTCATAGCCTGTTACACTGCAGCAAGCAACAAGCTCATGTTTAGGAAAGGAAATGAAAAAACACAAATGGCCTGGCTTCCTTTGGAGCTGAAGAGTTGCACAGGGAAGCCAGCTCAGCCAGCTTCACATCAGTCCTCTGTAGCATAAGAACTTGGCCTCCATTGCTTATACTGCAGCATGGTTAGGAGGCTAGCAAATAGATGAAACAATGTCAGCAATGCATAAAGAAAGAGAGTATAGCCATCCGCTCACCAAACAGTAGCAATTCCCCCGACCCATAGCACTTTCTAGGAGCAGGATACAAACAAACAGAAAATGCATGCTTAGGATGTTGTTCCTAGTGTTAGAGGCTGGTGGGTATCCGCTGGTTTGCGCTCATGATCTTGCGTGAGGAAAGATAATGCAACATCGATGGTATCAGATATTTTAGGATTCAAAATTGAATAGATCTGGAATCTCAGATTTAAAAATTTTTTTTAAATTTTTTATTTATTTATGATAGGCACACAGTGAGAGAGAGAGAAGCAGAGACACAGGCAGAGGGAGAAGCAGGCTCCATGCACCAGGAGCCCGATGTGGGATTCGATCCCAGGTCTCCAGGATCACGCCCTGGGCCAAAGGCAGGCGCTAAACCGCTGCGCCACCCAGGGATCCCTGTAATCTCAGATTTAAATGCCCATAGGAGCAAGCAGATAACCTGACTATGTAAAGCAGACCAGGTATGAGCACTTCTGGTGGTTAGGTCCATAATGAGTGCTGCAGATCCAATGTATGCTCCCACCCTTATCCATGTGTCAAAGCCTAAGTTCCCAATGTAATGATATTTGGGAGGTAATTGGTTTGTGAAGGTGGAGCCTTCATGAAGGGATTAGTATCCTTATAAGAGACACGAGAGACTGCCGTCCTCTCTCCCTACCATCTGAGGACACAGCAAGAAAGTGGTCATCTGCAAACCACAAGGAGGGCTCTCATCAGACACCAAATCCACCAGCACCTTGATTTTTAGACTTTCCAGCCTCAAGAATGATGAGAAATAAGTGTTTTCTGTTGAAGCCATTGGTCTTTGGTATTTTGTTATAGCAGCCTGAGCTGAGAATAATGGGAACAGATAATTTCTCCTGTCTCTTCCTACATCTAATTAATCTAAAGAAATGACTGCCATGTATAGGGAACTAGAGGTCCATATTTATAGTGAATTCAGGTCTAAATGTCTATGGAATAGCCTCTCCAGGGAAACAAAAATTTTGTGAGATCCCAGGTCTCTGAAGACAAGACCAAGCACATGGGGAATGGAGAATATGAAATCAATCATGGGGGGTGGGGCAGGGGGCACAGTGTGTGAGAGCTGCTCATGAAAAAAAGCTGCCACCTCTTAGGTGTTTGGAGATGCTCCAGGCTTTCCTGTAGCAGACACCATGTACCTTCTGAGGATCATCTGTAGGATTTTGAGTGAGATTGAAAAATGAACAAGCTCTCCAGCCTCTGAAGGCCCTGATGGTGTTAGACTGAGGTCACAGGGCAATACTCAAAGGTGACAAGAAATCAACTGGGTGACTGTACTACTTTTATCAATTTCTTTTTAAAGATACCATCAATAAGCCTTAAAAATTAAGGGTTCAGCAATTATTTCATTCTGCCCTCTTTTTAGCAGATAATTCTTCCATCAAGAGTCCCTAATTATCGGTTGCTTGAAACACAAAACAACAACAAAGTGTTTCAGGTGCAATGACTTGAGGCAGCATCTGGATGGGCACAGCTTGAGATTGTTCTTTGCACCCCACCGCCATTGCCTCCTGTGTGTGATGGTTACTGTGCTTTAAAAACACAGTACCCAAATTCTGCATTCTCTGCAGGGTGTGATTACATGAATAATCTTGTCAGAACACAGTGGATGCTCCCTCCACCACCTGCTCGCCCACCCTCTCTTCCTCCAGTCAGCCCTCCTCCCTCTCTAGAATTTTTCCCAAAGCTTCTCATCATCTGGAAATGGAGTTAGGATCCCATGAAACAGATGTGAGTGAAGGAGCATGTTTTAAAGACAGGAAAGAGTGCACCTGTGTGGCTCAATGGTCGAGCATCTGCTTTGGCTCAGGTCATGGTTCCGGGGTCCTGGGATCCAGTCCTGCAATGGGCTCCCTGCCTCTCTCTCTGCCTATGTCTCTGCCTCTCTCTGTGGTTTCTCATGAATAAATGGATAAAATATTTTAAAAAAATTAAATAGAAGAAGGATCCAATTAAGAAGGAGAGAGAGAAGGTGTAGTCTTTAATGTCAAGTTTCTGAAAAGCAGAAACCTCAGAGAATCCTGAGAATGTGGGAGAATTTGCCAGTGGGAGGAGGGATCACAAGAAGGAGTTATCAGGCCTCCCCTACTTCCTCTTCCTTCCTCCCCAATTACTTATGCTCCTCTGTGCCCCAATTTTCTCACTCGCAAAATGGCAATAATAATGGTATCTTCCTTCCTACCCCACTTCTCTTTCTCCTTTTCAGGTCCAAACATGCAGAGTATTTAGACTTAAATTGACCCTTAGCTATTCTATCTTTTCCATTTCCAACCATTTCAAGAGTGTTCCTAATCTGTTTTGCAATGATCCTAGGCTAGATAGGAGCCATTAATAAAATCTTATAATTCTCATCAAATAATTGGGAACGCAATATTCTTGTGTGCGACAGATTCTATTACAGTAGATTCAGTCTGTTATAATTGGACTCATAATGTCTAGGCTTTTAAAATAAAATACAAAACAAGACCAAATAGAAGAATCAAAGAAGCATTTTCCATCCTTTGACCTCCTCAGCCCCCCCCCCCCCCCCCCCCCCCCGCCTGACTACCGAAGATTGGTGACTTCCCAGCAGATTTTTTTTTTTTTTTTTTTTTGAGAGAGAGAGAGAGCACACAGAGGGAAAGGGAGAAACAGATTTCCTGCTGAGCAGGGAGCCCAATTCAGGGCTCGATCCCAGGATTCTGGGATCATGACCTGGGTTGAAGGCAGAGGCTTAACTGACTGAGCCACCCATGCTCCCTGCACCACCACCATCCCCCTCCCCCCCAGCAGATATGATAGAATGGGTCTTTCACAGTTATCTCAAAAGTCTGTCTAAAGCAATCATGCATCCTGAAGTGACCCTGGAGAGCAAGGTTGAGTTTCATGGGATGTGTGATGACCAGACACGTTCTTTGCTTCAGCCGCTGCTGCTTGCCTTGGTGTGGAGGCTTCATGCTCTGATATATGAGTGTTCAGCCTACATAGGTTATTGAGCAAATCCTGACTCAAGTGTGTCTACTAAAAGCCTCTGTTACACATTCATTTCACAGGAGACCTCTGGGTTATTATTGTGTCTGACAGTGACATCCCAGGCATTGGTATGCAGGCTGCAGATGCACTTGCCAAAGGGCCACTGGCGCTGGCTGTGGGTCCCCTCTCATGCACTGCAAACCCAGCTCGCCCCATGGGAGTAAATGTCTCCTGCCTCGGAGGCTAGTGCTGTTTTGTAAAACAATCTGTTCTCATTTGCATCGTCTTTAATTTTTCTTCTTCTGAGTAAGCCAATTTTCAATTAACTTCAACCAACCCACATTGGATACTAATACATGTAAGGCATTGTTATAGGTACTGCAAGGAATATGAAGTTACATTTACTAGGCTGTACATCCCCCAAGGGCAGAGACCCTGTCTTATTATCCTTGTATTGTGCATAGTGCCTGGCACAAAACAGGGGCTTCATAAACATAACTGAACCAAACAAAATAAATGTGTCAACTGTCATCTTTAGGTATTCATTATAAAATAAGGTGGATGCGAAAATTAATTGAAAACAAGGAAGAATGTACTAAGCCCACAATACAGACACAAAGTGTTATGAAGAATAACAATAGAGCAATAACATGTTTTAGGGGTTAATTAAAAGGAACTTCATGGAGGAGATAGTAATTAATGTGGTCAATGAAGAATGGTGATGTGCAGCAGAAAAACAGAGCTAAAAATCAGACAAAGAACATTCAGGATGGATGGGAGGGAATGATATGAAAGAAGGTGCTGAGGCTTTGGGAGCTGGGAAAGTTCAAGCATATATAGGTGACATCACATAGTGATTATATGTACAGGCTCTGAGTTCAAATCCCTGTGTTGTCACTTAATTCTTAGAAAGCCAACCGAAGCAGTAATTGATTCTAGGAGTGTCTGTAGTCAACAGATCTTCAAGGAAGTAGAATACAAGGACAGTGGGGTAGCCTGGCTGCCTCAGAGCTGAAAAGCTTATAGAAAGAAATCGAGTTCAAAGCCTTTATTTTCCCAGAATAAGGCATAATCAGAAAGCCAGGGAGTTTCTCTGATTTCTAAGGCAGTACTAAAAGAACTTATCTTTGCTACAGACAAAGGACTCAAGTAGTAAAAAATCAAAGTCAAGGTTTGAGCCTGGGGGTTGCCAAAATTCAGAGTGAGAGAGGGAATCACCAAAATAGCAATGCAGGAAACCCCAGCTTCCATCCTGCTCGAAAGATAAATAATTAGACAATTATCCATGAACATAAACAGCTCTGGGAGAGCTCTGGGGGCCACTTAAGAAACATCAGCAAGTCAGTGGAACAAAAAACCTGAGACTAACTGCACAAAAAGGGAAGGGAGACAGTTTCATTCTGCCTGCATCATCCCATTCCCCACAGTAGCACTGCTGGGCACCAAGAAGAAACACCCTAGCTAGAGTTTTCCTCACAGGGAGAGGAAGAGGAGGGTGAGAAAGCAGCTCCCCCAGCCTTTTGGGGCCCTGCACAAAGATCCTACCAGCCTTCTGTCTCCCTGCCTGCTTTCTTCTCCCTGTCCCGTCCCACCACCTCCGCCAGGAAGCCAGTCCCAGCCTCTGTGATTGTGAGTTAGGCTCGTCTAGGTGGTCCTGCTGCTGTGTGTGTGCACATCACATGCTCTGGCCACCATCAGCCACTGCCTGCTCTGGTCTCTAGCCACTGGATGTGGAGGTGCCACTGAGGACCCCAACAGCACTTCCTGCCACTGCAGACACCCTGCAGCACGCACCAAGGACCACACAAGTTGTTCATGCTGTGAACCCCAGTGGCCTGAGCGAAAGAGACATCATGCCTTCAGACCTGGTGCTGCCACATGCCCCCATATTTGGCACCCAGCACCACTAGACCTGGGGTCATGGCATGCCCCAGCATAAAACATTGGGCATGCTTTATTGATATGTAAAAATATCAGCAAGCTAAGAACAGAAGGGAATCTCCTCACCCAGATCAACAGCATCTTTGAAAAACCTATAGGTAATACCATACACAGCGGTGAAATGCTCAATGCTTTTTATATAAGATTAGAAACAAAGCAAAGATATCCACTTTCATCACTGGTGTTTAACATTACAGTACTGAAGGTCCTAGCCAGAGCCAGAGGTGAGATAAAAAACAAATAAAAGGCATGAAGACTGTAACAGAATGATAAGAACAAAATTTTTCTTTTTTTTCTTTTTAATATTTTATTTATTTATTCATGAGTGACACAGAGAGAGAGAGAGAGGCAGAGAAAGAATCAGGCTCCACACAGGGTGCCTGATGTGGGACTCGATCCTAGGACTCCAGGATCATGCCCTGGGCCAAAGGCAGGCGCTAAACCGCTGAGCCACCCGGGGATCCCTTCTTATTTGAAATAATGATCACATAAGTAAAAAATCCTGAGAATTTTCAGGAAAACTAGTAGAACTAATAAATGCATTTAGTGGGATTGTAGGATGTAAGTGCAATATTTTTAAAAGATCAATTGTACTTCTTTATAGTAGCATTAAACTTTAAAAACTGAAATTTTAGACACTATTTACTATCACATAAAAAATAAACAGCAAAATATTTAGATAGATTTAATAAAGGATATGTGAGTCCCTGTATCCTATAAACTGCAAAGCAATTTAAAAAGAAATTTAAAATATATAAGTAAATGGAGATACATAAAATGTGCCTGGATCATAATGTTGTTAAAAATGGCAATCTTCCCTGGGATGCCTGGGTGGCTCAGCGGTTAAGCACCTGCCTTTGTCTCAGGTTGTGATCCCGGAATACAGGATCGAGTCCTGCATCAGGCTCACTGTGAGGAGTTTGCTTCTCCCTCTGCCTGTGTCTCTGCCTCTCTCTCTCTCTCAGTCTGTGTCTCTCATGAATAAATAAATAAATCTTTAAAATAAAATAAAATAAAATAAAATAAAATAAAATAAAGTAAAGTAAAATGGCAACCTTCCCTCTATAGATTTGTGCAATCACAACCAAAATTCTAACATAATTTTAAAAATGTATAAATTGACAAACTGACTTTAGAATTTTTATAAACAGGCAAAAGACCTGGAATAGCTAATACAATTTAGTAAAAGGGAAACAAAATTGAAAAAACTGTGCTGATTTACATAGTTACTGCAAAGCTATAGTAATTACAATAGATTGTTTTAGGGAAAGGCTAGACCTATAATGAAAGAGAAAAGGCAGTCCAGAAATAGACCCATATTTTAAAGTCCATTGATCATCAACTTAAGTGCCATGGTGATTAGGAGAAAAGATAGTCTTTTCAAAGTGATGTTGTAAGAATCGTATATTTCTATAGAAAAAAAAAATGAACCTTGACCTCTATCTACCTCACATTATACATAAAAGTTAACTCAAAATGAATTGTAGATCTAAATGTAAAAACTAAAACTACTGTGTTTTTAGAAAAAAATGCAGGAGAAGATCTTAGTGAAATTGGGTTGGTCAAAGATTTCATAAAGAGGACACAAAAAATACAAACTATAAAAGGAAAAACATGATAAAATGTGTTTCATCAAGGTTAAAAAATTTTCCTCTTTGAAAGGCATAGTTAAGGTAATAAAAAGTCATAGGCTGAAAGAAATTTTTGAAAAATATATATCCAACAAAGAGCATACGTCCATAATATGTAAAGAACTTCTACAACTCAATAATAAAAGACAAAAAAATAATAATAAATAGACAAAAGATTTGAGGATACATTTCTCAAAGAAGATATATGAATCACCAAAAAAGGATGAGAAAAGATGTTCAATATCACTGGTCATCAGAGAACTACTGGTTAAAACCACAATGAGATACCACCACACATTCATTGCAATAGCTAAAGTTAAAAAGACTTAACAATACTGTGTTGGTGATGATGTGTAGTAACTGGAGCTCTCATAGAAATAGAAACCAGTACACAGAAAACTATGTAACAGTACTTTATAAAATTAAATATATATTTACCATATGATATAACATTTCCACTCATAAGTATGAGAAATAAAAACATATGTCCATACCACAATATAAGCATAAATGTTCATAGAAGCATTATTCATAGAGGTCCCAAACTGGAAGCAACTCAAATGTCCATTCACCAAACTGGTGAATGAATGAAAAACTTTAGTATATCCCTATAATGAATTTAATGCATAAACAACATTGAGAATTGAAGAATTATCAAAACATATGGTAAATGAAAGAAGTGACATACAAAGGCATGCATGCCATTGATCCTGTTTATGTGAAATTCTACTGAAAATCTATAGTGACAGAAAACCGGTCAGTGATTGCTGATGGCCAAGGTGCACATAAGGGATAAAGAGCAAAGAAATGTTTTAAGGTTCCATATTGTTTTATACTTTGTGGCATTATTTACATAATTGTTTATGTGCACCAAAATTCATTAAATTATATACTTTGTGGCATTATTTACATAATTGTTTATGTGCACCAAAATTCATTAAATTATATATTTTAAATTGGTGAATTTTATAGTGTGAAATAATACTTTAAAAATCAAAAGAGAAAAAGAAAAGAAAAAGTGAATGACATGTCAGGAGCAAGGTGCACAGAATCCAGTCTACTAAAAAGACATCTGGCTTCCAGGAGCAGCAGTAAAAGTGTTCAACTCCTACGCCCCGTTCTTAAACTTTTGTGGCAACAATACCTTTGGCAGTCTAATAAAACTTATTCTTGTCAGAATATTTTTTATTTGGTAAGAGCATGTGGTTACAGCATAAAATTAATCATCCTATCCATTGTTAAGTTTACTATTTACTGGCATTACATTCACATTATTGTGCAATCATCACCACCATCCACCCACAGAACTTTGTAAATCTTCCCAAATGAAACTGTATACCCATCAAACACTACCTCCACATTCTTTCTTTTCTCCATCCCTGGACAGCATCATTTCCCACGCTTCTGTGCCCATGAATTGGACTAATCTAGGAACTTCATATAAGTGGAATCATAAAATATTTGTCTTTTTGTGACAGCTTATTTCACTCAGCATAATGTCCTCAAATTCATCCAGAATTTATTTATTTTTTTTAAAGATTTTATTTATTTATTCATGAGAATACACAATGAGGAGAGAGAGAAAGAGGCAAAGACACAGGCAGAAGGAGAAGCAGGCTCCATGCTGGGAGCCTGACGTGGGACTCATCCCGGGTCTCCAGGATCATGTCCTGGGTTGAAGGCAGCGCTAAACTGCTGAGCCACCTGGGCTGCCCCAGAATTCATTTTTTAAGGCTGAATAATAGTCTATTATATACATATACCACATCTTGTTTATGTATTTGTCTGTCAATGATGAAGAGTATTGTTTCTACCATTTAGCTATTGTCAGTAATGTTTCTCTAAATGTGAATATGCAAATATCTGTTTGAGACTGTGCTTTCAATTCATTTGGTTGGATATTTCCAGAAGTGGAATTGCTGGATCATACAATAGTTTTATATTTAATATTTTTACATTCAGAATAATTTTAAATAATGAAAATAAATACATATAGTTACAAAAGCAACCAAGTATATTGAAAAAGTTGTTAAAATGTTTAAACATAAGTGTGTATTTTATACCATCAAAATGGAGGTCGGGGTAGCATTTGAAATGGTTTTGAAATGTTTCTAGGGTTTCACAGATTTCGTATTCAAGTCTATCGGTGGAGAATTTTCTATTTCAAGTCCATTTTGGAAATGTATGTCATTAAGTATTTGAAATTTTGCAAGGGTGTTGGAATATACTCTATTCTTCCATATTAACAGCTTGGCTAAGAAAGTTTGTCTTTTTTTTTTTTTCATTTGTATTCATAAAGGAAACTTTAGAACCTTGAATTCAAAAGCTTATTCATATAATTAAATATGTCTGCCAGGTAAGCTAATCTAGTTATAAATTCCTTTATTTCAAAGTGTTCCAAGAATGTGTTTTCCTCATCTTTTAGCAAACATAAAGCTTCTATCATTAGTTCAAATAAATACTTTAAACCTTGTCTTTTTGAAGACCAGTGAATTTTGTCACCCATACAAATCATAAATATTTCAATCTCATGTAATAGTTGTTGCATGTATCTTGCAATACTATTTATACTCATCACTATTTCAGAATATCATGACTAGAACTGCTGTTAGATCATACATATTCATAGTTCTTCCCTCTGCTGACACTTGTTTGACCAGTTGGCCAACTCTGGGTCTGGGTCAACTGGCCATTCACCTCCAAATCCTGAGATGACTTGTTTCCATGTTGATAACCCAACCATCTGTGTTGTCTTTTGTGTTTTATTATTTATAGTTATTTGTTGCCAAATAAGTGACTAGCTCCATGAGAATGTAGACCAAGTAAGCTTAAATATCTCATAGTTGAAATAAATGTTAAGTGATCATTTAAAATAACTTACAATTTCCATTTACAATAAAAAGGATCATAAGAGATTACAATGAATAATTATATATCAATAAATTAGACAACCTAAAAGAAATAGATAAATTTCTTAGAAACATACAATCTACCAAGACTGAACCATCAAGAAATAGAAAATCTGAATAGATGAATTACTGGTAAAGAGATTGAATCAACCATCAAAAATTGCCCAAAAACAGCAAAAAAGTGTAGAACTATATGATCAGAAGTGAATTTTACCAAACATTTAAAGTGCTAATGTTAAACCTTTGCAAAAGAGTAGAAAAGAGGGAATACTTCCAAACTCATATGATGAGGACAGTAATACTTTTATATAATAACCAGTTAAGGACACTACAAGAAAAGAAAATTATAGGCCAATATCCATGATAAATATAGATATAAACATTCTCAAGAAATATTAGAAAACTAGATTCAACAATACATTAAAAGGATCATATACCATCAAGTGGGATCATTTTAGAGATGCAAGGATGGTTCAACATCTACAAATCAATCAATGCAATCTATCAGAATAACAAAGAATAAAAATTATACAAGCATCTCAATAGATGCAGAAAAATCATCTGACAAAATTCAACATCCTTTAATGATAAAAACTTTCAATAAATTGTGTATAGAGGGAACATAATAAAAGTTATATATGACAAGTTCACAGCTAACATCAAACTCAAGGTTGAAAAGCATTCAGCTTTTCCTCTAACATAAAAAACCTCTCACCACTTTCATTCAACATAATACTAGAAGTACTGGCCAGAGCAATTAGGTAAGAAAAAAAATTAAAAAGCATCTAAATCAGAAAGGAAGAATTAAGACTATCTCTATTTGCAGACGATACAATATTACATTTAGAAAATCCTAAAGGCTTCATCAAAAAAATTGTCAAAACTAATAAATTAAAGTTGCAGGATGCAAAATTAGTATACAAAGAACTTGCTATACACTCATCATGAACTATCAGAAAGAGAAATTAGGGAAAAATCCAGTTTACAGTTGCATCAAAAATAATAAATACTTAAGAACAAACTTAACCAAAGATCTGTGTGCTGAAAACCATAAGACACTGATGAGAGAAATTGAAGAAGACACAAATAAATGGAAAGATATTCTATGTTCATGGATTAGAAGGATGAATACTGTTAAAATATCCATACCATCTAAAGCAATCTGTAAACTTAATGCAACTCCTATCAAAATTCCAATGGTATTTTTCACAGGCATAGAGAAAACAATCCTAAAATTTGTATAGAACCACAAAAGACCTGAATAGCCAAGGCAATTTTGAGAAAGAAGAATAAAGCTGGAGATGCCACACTTGCTGATTTCAAACTATATTACAAAGCTATAGTAATTTAAACAATAACATGTAGATCAGTAGGACAGAAATATATACATATATTTAATCAATTAATTTACTACAAAGGAGCCAACAATATACAATGGTGAAAGGATAGTCTCCCCATTAAATGGTGCTGGGGAAACCAGATGGCCAATGCAAAAGAATGAAGCTGGATCCCTATTATCTTACACCATACACAAAAATCAACTCAAAATGGATTAAAAACTTGAACGTAGGACCTCAAACCATAAGATTCCTAGAAGAAAACTTAGGGAGTAAGCTCCTTGACATCAATCTTGGCAATGATTTTTTGGGTTTGACACCGAAAACAAAGACAACAAAAGCAAAAATAAATAGTGGAACCACATCAAACTAAAATGCTTCTGCAAGGGAAAGAAAACCATCAATAAAATGAAAAGGCAACCTATAGAATGGGACAAAATATTTGCAAATTATGTATCTGGTAAGAGATTAATATCCAAAGTACATAAAGAACTCATACACTCAATAGCAAAAAAAATAGACAATCTGGTTTAAAAATGATCAGAGGACCTGGATAGACATTTCCCAAAGAAGACATACAGGAAAATAAAAAAGGTGCTTGACATCACTGATCATCAGGAAAATGCAAATCAAAATGATAATGAGATGTTGCCTTACACTTGTCAAAATGTCTATCATCAAAAAGACAAAAACTAAATGCTAGTGAGGATGTGGAGAAAAGGTGCACTATAGGAGAGAGTGCAAATTGGTGCAGCTACTATGAAAAACAATGTGGAGGTTTCTCAAAAGATTAAAAATAGAACTACTATATGATCCAGGAATTTTGTTCTGGGGTTATAGTCAAAGGAAAGGAGGGACGCCTGGGTAGCTCAGCGGTTGAGCGTCTACCTTTGGCTCAGGTTGTGATCCTGGAGCCCCAGGATCAAGTCCTGCATCTGGCTCCTTGCATGGAGCCTGCTCTCCTTCTGCCTATATCTCTGCCTCTCTCTGTGTGTCTCTCATGAATAAATAAATAAAATCTTTTTTTAAAAAAGGAAAGGAAAGTAGAATCTCAATGAGATATTTGCATTCCTATGTTTTTTGCAGCATTATTCACAATAGCCAAGATAGGGAAACAACCTGAGTGTCCATCAATGGATGGATGGGTAAAGAAGATATGAGATATACATCTACGTAAATCTATAGCTATATATATATATATATATATATATATATATATATATATATATATATACTATTTAGTTATGAGAAAGAAGAATACCCTGCCATTTGTGGTGACACGGATGGACCTTGAGGGCATTATGCTATCAATCAGACTGAAGAAGACAAATACTGCATAGGATCACTTATATGTAGATCGTTATACAAAGTCAAACTCACATAAACAGAGAGTAGAAAAGTGGTTGCCAGCAGCTGATGGAGGAAGTAGGGGGAGCATAAGAAGAGGTTGGTAAAAATACAAAATTTTCAGTTATAAGATGAATAAATTATGAGAATATAATGTAAAAGCTCGTAACTTTAGTAGATGACGATGTATAATTGAAATTTGCTGAGAGCAAAACTTAAATGTTCTTAGCAAACAAAAAGAGATAAATATGTGAGATGACCAATGTGTTGATTAACTAGATGGGAGAAATCTTCCAGAATTTGACATATATCAAATCACCGTGATGTATACTTTTTTTTTTAAAAAAAGATTTTATTTATTTGTTCATGAGAGATACACAGAGAGGGAGGTAGAGAGACACAGGCAGAGGGAGAAGCAGGCTCCATGCAGAGAGCCTGATGCGGGACTCCATCCCAGGACCCCGGGATCAAGCCGTAAGCCGAAGATAGACACTCAACCACCGAGCTCCCGGGGGTCCCCACCATGTACACTTTAAATATGTCACAATTTGGGCAGTCTGGGTGGTTCAGTGGTTTAGCACCACCTTCCGCCCAGGGCGTGATCCTTGGAGTCCCGGGATTGAGTCCGACGTCGGGCTCCCTGTATGGAGCCTGCTTCTCCCTCTGCCTGTGTCTCTGCCTTTCTCTCTGTGTGCCTCTCATGAATAAATAAATAAAAAATCTTTTTAAAAAAGTCACAATTTTATGTCAATAATACCTCAATAAAGTTGAAAAAATATTAAATTTGTGGACAATAAAATATATGAAATAAAAAAAAATTCTGATTGATAACAGATTGCTCAATGGATATAGGCCATGCCCAGTGTAATATACTGTAAGAGTATTAAAGCATCTCTTAAAAATGTCTTTTTTAAAAAAATTTCTTTTTAGTTTATTCTCTGAGATATATATAGTAATGGCATACATATTCAATGTATGACATAGTGATATTCATATGTTATTACTCCATGAAAATACCATACGTTAAAGATATATCTCTGCAAGAAAAGTGTGAAAGCTATTCAGAAATAAAATCCACTACTTTAGGAAGGCAAAAAACAAAAACACAAAAACAAGCAATTCTATGCCAGAGGTTGAATTTCAAGGACACAGACTCCGAATTAGTTTTTTAATCTGCATGCCAACATTAGGATTAAAAGTCATTAAATGAATTAAAATTTTGCATAAACTATAAAATCTGCTATATCTTATTGACTTGTTACATAAATATCTTGAATATCCTATACTCTACGTAGATAACATTAAAATCACTTATTGCTAAACCATTAAATTGGAAATACATAAATTTGGGTTTTACAATGTCAATTGAATCAGTATTATCTAGATGTCTATATATTTATTTTTGTAGACTCAATTTAAAGCTGAAATGTCAAAGAAAAGGAAAGATAATGATTCTAGTAATCATGCTTTCACTTTGTATTTTTGATGTGATGGGATGATGGACTACAAAAGCCATAATGTTTTCTGGGCCAAAAGTTCTTGTCAATGAAAGTGTGTATCCAGCAAACTGATAAAGGACTTCTCATCTGCTCATGGCAAAAAAAAAATAGACCTAAACAAGGTATTTGGGGTGAAGAGGTAGTGTGAAGAAAGTTCAACTCAACAAAACTGGGACCTCTCTAAATCTTGAATTTACTATTTCACAAAAACCTTTTCTTGAGGCATTCCATGACAAACACAAGAAACTCCACTCTTTGTGGAGGTGTAAGTAAAGCCATGTGTTGCAAATAGCCAAGCTGGTTCGTAAAATAAAACAGGAAAAACTAGAAGTGATTTTCTTGTCTAATGACATGTTCTGGAATAGTTGATATTGCTTTTAACATTTTGAAGGAAATCATCAAGTAATTGACAGTCTCCTTGTTGCCTTTCAGCATGCAACTGGGAAAAACTACAGACATTTTTTAATCACCTCCTTTTTTATACTCACTATTTACATGCTAATGCCATCAAAGAAAAAACTCTTATTTTATGAACTGCTTTTGAAATTACAAAGATTGCCAATGTTTGGAAATGGTAAAAGGTTTTGTTTTTTGTTTTTTTGCCAAATCACTTTCTCCGAAGGTAATAGCTTTATATACAGCACAGATGGAGCCCTTGCAGTGCTTGGTAAGACATCTGGTTTTCCTACTTTAGGGGAAAAGGAAGCTCCCCACATCTTCATCACAGACAAGACTTTTCCAAAATTTCCAAAAGAAGTTTGGTTGACAGCCATAAAGTTATAAACTTCATCAGAACTGATCCTGATTCCTTGGTTACAAAGAACTGAAATTGAACCTAAATCTTTACTTTTTTAAAAGATTTTTTTTTTTATTTGACAGAGAGAGAAAGCACAAGAAGGAGGAGAGGCAGGCAGAGGGAGAGAGGGAAAAGCAGGCTCCCAGCTGAGCAAAGAGCCTGATGAGGGTCTCCATGCCAGGACCCTGAAATCATGACTTGAGCTGAAGGCAGATGCTTAACTGAATGAACCACCAAAATGCCCCTAAATCTGAAACTGTATTAAAAAGGGAATTTATTTGAAGAGATTGATCATAATAAGGCTAGAAAACCAGGCCTGAGCAAGTCTGAAGGAAGGAGAGCAGCCAAATTCCTGTCACAGGAGTGGCCGAGAATGGTGCCAATACCACTAGGCTCTTGACTGAGCTGCAGCCATCAGAAATAATTCCTATTGACCTTCTGCTCTTGTGTTACTGCCTCAAGAACATGTTTGTCACTTTCAGGTCATTTCTATGCTCAACTACTCAGAGATTGTGAGAGGAATAGCTGCCTTCCTTCAGCTTCCCTAGTCGGAAGAAAGGTATGATTTTCTTAAATATACAGCTAACCAGTGGTGAGCATGGTAGAACAAATAACTCTGAGCTTTTTTCTATCTAACTGTTACAGTGTTAACATATTATAAAGTTCATTTTTCAGGTAACAGCCTAACATTGTGGATTCATATATACCTTACCATCCTGCATACATCTTTAAAGAATGACTAGAAACAGAATGTGTGTATGTTTCTGTGTGTTTTCATGACAGTTTCAAAAGAACTATTGATCACACATTAGTCCCATACCCATGAGCAGAGGTAATAGTTTATATCAGTCATATCATCAATCTATCACAGTAAATATAAGCATACATTTCACTTTCAAATGCAACATTTTATTTTATTGCAGATTTTATGTATTTATGAGAGAGAGAGAGAGAGAGAGAGAGAGAGAGTGAAACTATAAAAGAGCATGAGTAGGGGGAGGGATAAAGGAAGAGAGAGAAGCAGACACTCCCCTGAGCAGAGAGCCCAATAGGAGGCTTGATCCCAGGACCTTGGGATCATAACCTGAGCCAATTGCAGACACTTAACCAATTGACCCACCCAGGTGTCCCTCAAGTGCAGCATTTTAATTTCTTCTTTCCCAGCTAGTGAAATCATGTGTCTAAAGGAAAAAGAAAAACAAACTTCTTTTGAATGAGATCGTAGAGAGGGTAATTGGCTGTGGAAAGAATCAAGAAAGATAAATTTCCACTTCAATCAATCAATTAATTTAATTTAAAAAAATTGAGGACCATATGTACCAACATCATGGTTGAATAACTTGTCAACAAAGTTTTATTCCAGGACAGTGAAGCAACATCCTTGGAGTTTTGAGAGAGAGAAAAAATTATGATCCAAGTATTGTTAACATAAAATTGGATTAGGAAGTGTAGGTCTTCTAATGATGTGTCATTGGTGAACAGAAAATAGGCAAATGGGGTGGAAAGAGAGATCTGAAGAAAAGGAATGTGATGATTGTGAGGCAAGTGATTGGGAGGAATAGGCACTGAAGGTTATTCCTGCCAATTATTTCAAGTCATTAAAAAGGCACATTTTTCTATCTATTACACTCTCAATTTAAGAATGTGGTTTCACAGCACTGGAACAAGTAACATTAAAATTTGTATGGAACCACAAAAGGTCCTACCTAAACAGCCAAAGCAATCTCGAGAAAGAAGAACAAAGTTGGATGTACCCTACTCCCAGATTTCAAGATATACTACAAATCTGTAGTGATCAAAACAGTATTGTTCTGGCAAAAAAATAGACACATGGATCAGTGGAAGAGAATAGAAATTCCAGAAATAAACTTAAGCTTACACAGTCAATTAATCTACAGGAAAGCAGACAAGATTATAGAATGGGGAAAAGATAGTCTCCTCAACAAATAGTGCTGGGAAAACTCAACAGCTATGTACCAAAGAATGACACCGGACCACTTCCTTATACCATATACAAAAATAAACTCAAAATGCATTAAAGACAGAAACCATAAAACTCTTAGAAAACAGGCAAGAATTTCTTTGACATTGGCCGTAGTAATATTTTTCTAGGTATGTCTCCTTAGACAAGGGAAACAAAAGCAAAAATAAACTATTGGGACTACATCAACATAAAAAGCTTTTACAGCCTAATGATTGGAAGCAGATATTTGCAAATGATATAACCAATTAGGGGCTGATATCCAGAACATATAAGGAATTTATCTAACTTGATACCAAAACAAACAAACAAATAGTCTGACTAAAGATGGGTTAAGGACCAGAATTTTTCCAAACAATACATCCCAGATGGCCAATAGACATGTAAAAAGATGCTCAACATCATGAAACATCAGGGAAATGCAAATCAAAACCACAATGAGATATCACCTCACATCTGTCAGAATAGCTAAAGTCAAACACACAAGAAGCAACAGGTGTTGTGAGGATGTGAAGCAAAAGGAACTCTGGTACACTGTTAGTGATAATATAAATTAGGAATGTAAATTGGAAAACAATATGGCAGTTCCTCAAAACATTAAAAATAGAAATACCATATGATCCAGAAATTCCACTACTGGATATTTGCCTAAAGGAAATAAAAACACTAATTTGAAAAGATATATGCACCCCTATGTCTATTGCAGCATTATTTACAATAGCCCAGGTATGCAAGCAACCAAGGTGTCCATCTATAGATGAATAGATAGAGAGGATATGATATATATAATACAATGGAATATTAGTCATGATAAAGAATGAAATCTTGACATTTACAATAACAGACATGGACCCAGAGGGCATTAAGCTAGGTGAAATAGGTCAGGCTGAGAAAGACAAAGAACATATGATTTCATTTGTATGTGGGATCTAAAAACAAAACAAAGAAACAAACAGACTTTTTTTTTCAAACAGACTCTTAAATACAGAGAACAAACATGATTGTGAGAGGGGAGGCATGGGGGGGATAGGTGAAGGGAATCAAGAAGTATGAACTTCCAATTATTAAAATTAGTAAGTACAGCATAGGGAATTTAGTCAATATGATTCTAATAATGTTGTTTGGTGACAGATGGTGATTGCACTTATGGTGATGAGCACTGGGTAATGTATAGGATTATTTAATAATTATGTTGTATATATGAAACTAATATAGCACTGTATGGTAATTATACTTCAATAAAGAAAATTCAAATATCTAAAAATTTTGAGAAAGAAAAAAGGGCCTGAGTTTTCAAAACTTGGGAAAAATTAGAAATTATTCCAACTCCTGGAATTTTAATGTTTATGGATGATTTGGAAATTATACCAACTTCTCCATATATATATATGTATATATATATATGGAGAATATATATATATACATATTGTATAGGGTGTAGCTCATCTGTGACTAAAGCACTAATCATATAGTTCTGGAAAATGATGATGATATTGAAAACAGACTGATCTGCAATAGGATTTCTGTGCAGGAAGATTTGTCCACTAATGGGACAACTTCCTTCTTTAATTAACCAAAGAATAAGACAACCACAACTAATGGAAAGAAGCTGTATTTTTTTCTCTAATATTTTCTAGCATGTTCCTACAGATCTTATTCATTCAATATTGAAAAGAATACTAATGCAATCATGATGCAGTAGCCGGGTGTAACAAAAAGTACCCAATTTTCCCTGGCATTACTAAACTAGCACGGTTCATTACCTTTATTTTAGAGCTACTCATATTTTTATGGAGTACCACTTATCACATAAAAATTATATGATGAACAAAGATTTCCTAAGAGCCTCAGTATTGATAAATTCAAAACACTGTTTTTAACCTTGAAAATCCTTTGATCTAGTAGAAAGATAATTGTTCTGAAATGCATAACCATTATATAATGAAAGAAAATCTTGTGAGCTTTCCTGGCTGATGGAACAAGTTTCAATCTGTCAAACTCAGTTTCCATTGCATTATTTGAATTCAAAAGAATGGTAGATATTACATTCCTTAGTATCCACAGAATTAAAATCTTTTATTAGGGACACTTCTATTGTAAACACACTCCACGCATATAACATTGAAAGATACTGTTAAACAGAAAGCTAAAGGACAAATCCAAACACAAAGATGAGCTGCTGATGGCTCTGAAGTGGGCCTAGTCAAGGAGGAGTCTGTAGGTCTTACACCCTTTGAGTCCCAGGGAAATCAGAAGTGGCTCAGAATTCCTCTCTTACAGTGCTCAGATCATAAAAGCACTCCACAAGAGGCAGGATCTCACTATGAGGAGGGCTTCCAGACCACTGCCCAATGTAAGGTTTGATAGTTTTGGATGAGGTTAGATGGTGGTAAACACATGGAGAGAGAAGGAAAAAGAGAGAGGAGAGAGAGAGAGAGAGAGAGAGAGAGAGGCATAGTGAAGGAAAGGTAATAGAATTTTACCCAAAATGAGCTTGCAAACTAAAAGTAATAAATATAAAAATTTAAAAATTACCAATAAAATTTAAAATGCGGAAGATTACATCATTTTAGAATAAATATAAATGATGTAACAAACTGAATAATGGCTTAAAATAAGTACATTTAGTTTCTTAAAAAAAACCCATAAAATGAACATCCATGAGAAAGTATAAGACAATACAAAGAAAGACACAGAATGGAATAGGAATCATTGGCTAAGAAACAGAACCAATTAGAAATCTTGAAGTTAAAATATTGTCATAAAAATTTAAAAAACCATGAATGGGGTAAACTCTATACTGGGTAAGATCAAAAATAGAATACAAGAATTGGAACATACTACTGAAGAATTCACCCAGAAAGCAGAACAGAGAAGCAAAGATTTAAAAAGCAAACTAGCAGATAAAGTATATGGAAGATAAATTTAGAGGCTCCAACCTATGTCTGATGAATGTATCAGAAGAGAAGAATAGAGAAAATAAGCAGAAAAAAGATATATGAAGAGATAATAGCTAATGATTTTGCTGAATTGAAGAAAGAATAGTGTCAAAGTAAAGGAGTATTCTAAATATTAAGAAGGATTTTTAAAAATTGATCCGTGCCTGAACAATTGGATAGGAAAATTGAAAAGTATCAAGAATGGGGAGAAAATTCTAGAAATATCAGAGAGAAAAGGCTGATTCTGCAATAGAATGATAATGAGCCTGATTGTAGGTTCAGCAATAATAGATGCCTGAATACAATTAGACGACAATAGAAAAATAGTCTTAAAAGTATTGAGGGAAAAATACATGTCAGTCTGAAAATAATTATTTTAACAAACTTTATTATTTGTCATTAAAATGAGAGATATTGGTACAAGGATAGACAAATGGACATATAGGTAGAAAACAGGAACTGAATTATAGATGTATAAGCAGTTTGTGTGCCTGAGATAGAATTGTAAATCAGTAAGGAAAAAGCGGATTTTACTCAATACTTTGTACTTGCTCTTTGTTCTTCTATGTAGAAAAGAATGGGACTAGACCTCACCTCATGTCATGTCCACAAATGAGCTCCAAGTGGCTTAAAGACCTAAAATTTTAAAGCAAAACTTTAAAATACTTAGAAGAAAACTTCTTTTTGTGATCTCAGATCACTAGGATTTCTTAAAACTTTAAAAGCACATTGTAAGAGAAAAGATTAATAGATTTGATTACATTAAAATTAAAACCTGCTATACAAAAACATTATGATTATAATCATAATAAATAAGATTTAGTTGTTTTCAATTTTTTCTCCATTACATTGCTACAATGAACATCCTTATACATATTTTTATGCAAATATTTTATCCAATAAATTTTCTGAAGTGGAATTGCTGAATTGAGAAATAGATAAAACTTAATAGCTCTTGCTTTCTAAATAGTTTATCAATTTATATTTGCATTAACACTATTTGAGAGTATTTTCCTGACACTGTTTTCAAAGTGATGACTGTGGGTGACGGGCACTGAGGTGGACACTTGACGGGATGAGCACTGGGTGTTTTCCTGTATGTTGGTAAATTAAACACCAATAAAAGTTAAAAAAAAAAAAAAAAAACAAAGTGATGACTGTAATTTTATATTTATAATATTAATTTTGTTTCCGATCTTTTGTTACCTCAAGTAATGCTGCAGTAAACATCCTTGTACATGAGTGGGTTTGCATTTGTAAATGTTCCCTGCAAAATAATAGAATTGTGTAAGGTCCTGTATAAAAAAGTTCTAGAAATGAAGTTGCTGAATCAAAAATGTGTATACTTTAATTGCTGTCAGAAGAGATAATAATTGTGCTACCACCAACAGTTCATGACAATGGGCATTCCCCATATTCTGGGCGGCATTATGACTCTCAAACTTCTCAAAATTCTTCATTTCGCCAATCTGATAAGTGAAAAAAGGTATAGCGATTTTAAAGTGTGCATTTCTTTAGTAATGAGTTCAATCAAACCACTTTTCATATTTTCTAAAGCTATTTGGATTTCTTTTCTTTTAATGAATTGTATGCTCATGTCCTTGCCCTATATCTCATTGCGTTTATCAATACATTTCACAGTTTTTTTTGAGCACCTACCACTAGGTGCTCTGCTCTGGACTCCGAGGAAACAGTAATGAAAATGGTAGACAAGATCTTCTGGGTCCTGGAACTGACCATTCAGTGGGGAGAGTCAGGTACTAAACACATGAAGTGTACCTTCAGTGTAACAAAGATAAAACATGACAATGGGACAGATAGGAACTGGTAGAGGGCACTGCTTTGGAAAGGACAAGCAGAGGACGCACCCCCATTGAATCTGCTCTTCCCACTTCCTCTTCTCTTTGTCTGAACATATGATCTGTTTACATGTTGTCAAGGTAGACAACATTCATGATTCTGTCTGGCAATCATAGTTACCACGCAAGTTCGGTTCTGATTCTACATTTAAAGTATTAAATTCACATAACCACCTTTCTTTCCATACCTTTCCCATATCTGGATTTATAATATTGATTCCTTTATTGGTTTGTTTAGATTTTTTTCTTAAAAGGATTGATGTGTGCTCTATTCCTTAAATTCTTGTATGCCTGAATAAGGCCAGTCTATTGAAGGATAACTTAGCTTGCCATAAAATTGTTGAGTCATAGTTTCTTCTCCCCTTTCTAATGTTTTAGGGTTTTATTTATTTATTTATTTATTTATTTATTTATTTATTTATTTATTTTTTAGGAGAGCACACATGCCAGTGGAGGCAGGGGTGGGGAAGAGGGAAAGGAAGAGAAAGTCCCAAGCAGACTCCATACTGAGCACAGAGCCCAACACAGGGCTCAATCCCAAGACCTGAAGCACCCAATGTTTTAGTTTTGGAAGTGTCTTCTGATATTGAGAGTCTTCTGTGACTTAGTCTGAAGCCAATTTGATATTTTCAATTCTTCAACATGGCTTGCCCTTTACACCGGATTTTTAGCAGTTTCCTTTACCCTTGAGGTCCAGAAACAAGACTAGGATATTGATCAGATTTATCTTGCTGTGTTTACATTTTTCCTAGGACATCACGCTCCCCTTCAGTATTGAGATATGAGTAAATTTCAGTTTAGGCAATCTAATCTTTTCAATCTTATTGTTTTTTGAATTTCATATTCTTATTCTAACATCGCTTCCTAAAATGTAGTTTTAATTTACATAAGTTATTTTATTTTTCTAATCCATTTCCTTCCTGAGGTCTTCCAGCTCATTCTTTTATTGCCGTTTGTAGGTTTGTCATCATCATCTCTCTCTCCTAACTCTTATTTCAAAGAAGTCATGTTTCATTCTAATCAAAGAATTAATTCCTCTCAAGTCATGGATTTAAAAAACACTTTCTCCTGTTTTGAGGTCAAATATGTCTTCTGCTTTGGGTTACTTATTTGCCCTCTGATTTTCTATTTTATTTTTAAATAATAGTGTATATGTATAGAGACTGCCAGATGTATAGAGACTGTATGTTTGTGTTCCCTCTAAATTTGTATGTTGGAACCTAATGCTGAAGGTGATGATAGTAGGAGTTGGGGTCTTTGGGAGATAGATGATAAGGTCACACGGGCAGAGCCTTCATAAATGGGGTTAGTGTCCTTATAAAAGAAACCCCAAAGAGCTTCCTTGCTTTTCTGCTATGGGAGGGCACAGTAAAAAGACAGCTGTCCGGCAGCCCGGGACTCAGCCGTTAAGCGCCGCCTTCAGTCCAGAGCATGATCCTGGAGACCCGGGATCAAGTCCCACGTCGGGCTCCCTGCATGGAGCCTGCTTCTCCCTCTGCCTGTGTCTCTGCCTCTCTCTCTCTGTGTGTCTCTCATGAGTAAATGAATAAAATCTTAACAACAACAATAACAACAAAAAGACAACTGTCCACGAACCAGGAGGCAGGATCTCACCGGATATGGTCTCTGCTAGTGGTTTGATCTTGGACTTCTCTGACTTCAGAACTGTTAGTAACAAATCTCTTCTGTTAATAAGCCACCTAATTTATGGTGTTTTTATTACAACAGGCTGAACAGATTAAGACACACTCATCACCAATTTCTTTCTCTTTTTCCCTCATAATTTCTCATTTTTAATGAATATTTTAGGAAGGAGGGAGATGTGATCTGCTGAGTACCCACTTTCATTTCAGTATGTTAATTTAGAACCCATTTTCTCGAATTCTTTATCCTTAGTGAACCAAGTCTTCCATTCCCATTTTTAGTGGCATTTTTTAATTGAACTATATTTGGTATATAGCATTGTATAAATTTAAGTGTACAACATGATTTGATACATTCATATATTGTAATATGATTGCCATGGTAACAATGATTAGCACCTCTATCACATCATATAATATCATTTCTTTTTAGTGGCTCGAATAGTCTTGATCTAGTCTAGTAAATTTGATTATTGTAATCGAGGTGAACAGAGAGTTCTATGACTCATGGTGAGGGACATATGTTTTCTGTGTGGTTATTTAGTTATTTTACATGGTGTGAGGTGCAGACAAGGACCTGGAGCATCCTGCTAAAATACAAACTTGGATTCATCGACTCTGGGTGGGACTAGAATTTCTTCATTTTTAACATGCTCTAGGTGTGTTTAATTCTGCTAGTCCATGAGGGCACTTTGAATTGCAAGGATTTGGGGTTTACTTTCTCTTCTCCGCTGACTTAGAGTAGATGGTCCCAGATTGACCCACATCCCCAGCCTGCCCCAAAGCTCTTCCTGCCTCTTGCTCTCCCTCTGCCCAAGTGGTTGCTGCTCAGCAAGGCAGCTTTTGTGGTTTCTAGGTGTTTATATTACTTAGGTTAGCATTTGGTTTTTAAAGTTCTAATTGTATTGCATTAAGAAGTTGTTGATTATACGATTTCTATTTGGGGAAGTTTATTAAAATATTTTTGTGGCCTAAATGACGATCTGTTTTTGTATACACTGCAGTAATACTGGAAAGAAGTGCATTTTATGCTTATAGAGGCCAAGGTGTCTCTCTCTCTCTCTCTCTCTCTCTCTCATACACACAGGTACACATCATATGTATTTTTTATTCCTTTTAATATTAGCTTGTCTACTTGATATTTTTAATGATACTTTAATGTCTTTAATTATTATTTAACCACTGTATTTCATCTTGTATCTGTTATTGTGTTCCATAATTTTTAAAATATTTATGTTCTCTTACTGTTTTCATTTTTTTTTACAATGAAATACAATGTCTTATTTTTATCTCCTTCAATATTTTGAAAATCATATCCTATTTTTATGTCCTTTGTGATCAATTCTTTTTCAAAAACATTCTTCCACCTACTTTTATCTAATTATCAGTTAAAATATGCATTTTTAATCCTCTGTGACAAGTAATTTCATACTTTTTTTAAGTTTTTTTTTTTTTCATGAGAAACAGAGAGAGAGAGGCAGAGACACAGACAGAGGGAAAAGCAGGCTCAATTTCATACACTTTTTAAAATGTCTCTCAAAAATCCCTACATAGTGATCTTTATTATTTATTCAGATGATGGTATGTACCCTAAGGAATTCCAAACACTCAGACTGCCTCACCAAACAAGGCAGACCAAAGGACCTGCCCTGGTGGAGTTCACACTGTAATGGCAAAGACAGACAAGAAGAAAAATCAGTATGTACTGTAGAATATGATTTCAGGAAATTATAGATCTATATCATTGTTCTTATCTAATTATACTTTACTTGCATAGTTTTTTCTTTTGAAAATACTGTTGGCATTTGTATTGATCAATATAACCAGATTGACAATAATATTTAGATTTATTCCTATTTTGACTGGTTTCAATGCTCATTATTGCTCCTGACATATAATAGTTTTCCCCTTGAGAGGTCTCAATTTTACCTAATTGCTGGAAATACAGACAAAAATCTAGAGTCTAAAAACTTAGTTTAAAAAAATCTAAACATTTATTTTCATGGTTCTATTTTTTAAGCTCTTACATTGCTGAAGATAAGTATTTGAAAATTTCTTTTTTTAAATATTTGTTTATTTATTCATGAGAAGACACAGAGAGAGAGGCAGAGACACAGGCAGAGGGAGAGGCAGGCTTCTCGCAGGGAGCCTGATGCAGAACTTGATCCAGGACTCTGGGGTTACACCCTGAACCAAAGGCAGACACTCAACCACTGAGCCACCTAGGTGCCCAAGAATTTCTTTAAAAGAACTAGTACTGTTATAAAATTACCAGATCACACTGTGGTATCTTAAAATCCTGTACAATTTTTTAAAAATATTATGCAATTATTTTGTTGCTTTCTGACATTTCATATTATGTAAGCAAAAACTTGGGAAAGATTTTTGCCTGTCGTGAATCACCTACTTTATCTGCCCAGAAGCTTTCAGGAATTTTCCTTGTGCATGTATATAAATGGCTTCTTTTTGTGATTTTACAAATAAAGCATGGAGGGCATTAGAATGGATATATAGTATTCTGCTTGCCTTGTAACACAATTCATGGAGTAGAAAAGAAAGGAACTTAGATCTGTAGTGGTTTGGATCTCAGAGCTTTAGATGAAACTGAATAGATACAGAATATGTACAACTTCCATTTCTTTTTATGTGGTTTATTATGTTCAGGAAACATAGCAGTGTGCCATTAGCCTTAGAAATTTTTTCCCCAATTGCCTTCTACCTTGCATGAAAATTTTCCTATATTTTGGCAATTATCTGTGAACTTTAAGTTTTAGTAAGTTGGTAAATTTCTGTCTTTTGTGTTTCCTCTTAAGTGATTTGTTGAGTTTGGTAGCCTCCTAGATGGATGCTAGTAGAAGTCCAGTGTTTGTTATTAGTTACAGTTTCTTTTAAGAGAACAGTATTCAATTTACAAACAATGTATAAAGTGTCAGAAACCATTTTGTCAAAATGTATGAGAAAGTCAGTGTTTTAGACTTTTTGAAGAAAACTGTATTGGTCAGAAAGCTATATTGCTCAGGACACTTCATTCAAGTGAGAGAAACCAAATTCAAAACTAGTTGAGAGAAAGAGAATGAGAGAAAAGAATTTACGGGCACATGATAAAATGCCCAGAATAAAAAGTAATTCAAGCATAACTGTCTCTCACAGCTCAAAAGATATAATCAACTCATTATACTAATGCAAAAATAAATTCTTTCCAGATTACTCCTAGAAAACCGTAGACTTGATTGGCCTATCTTGGGCTTTATGGCCATGCCATGGGAATAGTCGTCCTATGAGAATGTTGGTTGTCTAGGAATGTCCCTTTCCTTTCAGGGGTACACTCTATAATACCTTAAAGGTTGATTTCATGTCCTAGGATTTTTCGGAATGTATTTTTTGTTGTTGTTTTTCCCCACCTTTATAGAGATATAATTAACATATGACATTGTGTTAAGTGTGAAGTATACAACCTATGGATTTGACATATGTTGCAAAATCATTACCACCAAAGCATTATCCAACACCTGCATCACATCATGTAACTATCCTTTCTTTTTTTGTGGTGAAAACATTGAAGATCTACTCTCTTAGCAACTTTCAAGTATATAATACAGTATTACTAACTATAATCCCCATGTTATACATTAAATACCCAGAACTTATTCATCTTCTAACTGGAGGTTTGTACCGTGTGACTGACATCTTCCCTTTCTCCCACTCCCCAGTCCCTGGTGACCACCATTCTAGCCTCTATTTCTAGGAGTACTGTTGTATGGTTTTGTTAGATTCTAATACAGTATTTGTCTTTTTTACTCTGCCTTGTCTCATTTAGCCTAAAACCCTCAAGGCCCATCCATGTTGTAATAAATGGCAGGATGCCCTTCTTTATCACCTTCTGAATAATGTTCCACAGCTTCTTTACACTTTCATCTGCTGACGCATACTTGACTGTTTCCATATATTGGCTATATGGAATAATGCTGCAAAGAACGTGGGAGTCCAGATATCAAGATCCTGTTTTCTTTTCCTTTGGATATATACCCCAAAATGGATCATATGATAGCTCTATTTTTAATTTAATCATCACCAAGACCCATGTCAAGATGCTTACTACCCTCTATGTTTTCATCTATGGGTTTTACAATTTCGGGTCTTATGTCCAAGCCTTTAATCCATTTTGAGTTAATTTTTGTGCTTGGTGTAAGAGAGGGTTTCAGTTTCATTCTTTTGCTTATGGCTCTCCAGTGGTGTTCTAACATCGTTTATTGAAGATATTGTCCTTTCACCGTTGTATATTCTTGGCTCTTTTGTTATAAATTAGTGGATGACAAATGCTTGGATTTATTATTATAAATGCTCTTTATTTTCTTCCATTGGTTTATGTGTCTGTTTTGTCCCAAAATCATATTATCTTGATGACTATAGCTTTGTAATATAATTTGAAATTAGGAAGTGTGGTGCCTCTAGTTTGTTCTTCCTTAAGGTTGCTTTGGTTATTTGGGGTCTTCTGTGGTTCCAAAGTTTAGGATTATTCTTTTCTATTTCTGTAAAAAATGCCATTGGACTTTTTGTAGGGATTGCATTCAATCTGTAGGTGATTTTGGTTGGTATGGACACTTTAACAATATTAATTTTTCCAGGCCATGAGCACAAAACATCTTTCCATTTGCATCTCCTTCAGTGTTTTTTCATCAGTCTTGTAGTTTTCATTGGCTAGATCTGTCACCTTGTTGGTTAAATTTACTCCTAGGTATTCTATTCTTTTTGATGTGATTACACATGAGATCGTTTTTAATTTCTCCTTCTGATAATTAGTTATTAGAATATAGAAATGCAACTGATTTTTAAATATTGATTTTGTATCCTGCAACTTTACTAGATTTCTTGATTAGTTCTAACAGTTTTCGGTAGAGTCAAGATTTTCTAAATATAATACCATGTAATATGCAAATAAAGATGATTTTACTTCTTCCTTTCTGATTTGGATGCTTTTTATTTCTTTTTCTTGCCAAATTGCTCTGGTTAGGACTTTCAGTACTGTGTTAAATAAAAATGGTAAGAGTGAGAATTTTTGTCTTACCCCTAATCTTAGAGGAGAAAGCTTTTAGATTTTCACCACAGAGTAGGATGTTAATTGTGCTCTTGACATATATGCCTTTATTATGTTATGTTCCTTCTGTGTGAAGTTTGTTGAGAGTTGGAGAATGTTGAATGGAGGATGTTAAATTTTGTCAAATTCCTTTTCTACATCTATTGGAATTATCGTATGATTTTTATACTTCATTCTGTTAATGTTGTATATCACATCGCTTACTTTATGAAATTTGCACCACTCTTGCATTCCCCGGAATAAATTCCATTTTAATGGACTGTTGAATTCAGTTTACTAACATTTTGTTGAGAATTTTTACATCTATGTATACCAGGGATATTGGTGTATAACTTTCCTGTGATGTCCTTGTCTGTTTCATTATGAAGGTAATGCTGGCCTTGTAAAATGAGTTGGTAGTATTCCTTCATCTTCTGTTTTTTGAAAGATTTTTGAGAAGCATTTGTATTAATTCTTTTTTAACTGTTTGGTAGAATTCGTCAGTGATGTCATCTAGTTCTGGACTTCTTTTGTTGAGATGCTTTTGCTTACTGATTCAATCTCCTTACTAGTAATTGCCTGTTAAGATTTTTTCATTTCTTCATGATTCATCCTTGGTATGTTGTATGTTTCTAGGTATTTTTCCATTTATTCAAGGTTGGTTGTCCAGTTTGTTGGCATATTATTGTTCATAGCAGTCTCATGATCCTTTGTGTCTGTGTTTTGTCAGTTGTATAGTTTCCTCTTTCATTTCTAATTTTCTGTATTTGAGCCCTCTGCTTCTTTTCCTGGTAAGTCAAGCTAAAGGTTTATATATTTTATTTATCTTTTAAAAAAAGCAAGCTCTTCATTTTATTAATATTTTCTATTGTCTTTTTAGTCATATTTCATTTATTTTCACTCTGATCTATTATTTCCTTCCTTTTACTAATTTTGGGCTTAGTTTCTTTTTTTCCCCAGCTTCTTACAGTGTCAATTTTGGTTGTTAATTTGGTTGTTATTTTTGTTCCCTCTCTAAACTGCTTTCGTTGCATCCTGTGTTTTGGTATATTGTATTTCCATTTTTGTTTATCTCAAGATATCTCTTTATCACTTTTTTGACCCTTTGGTCATTCGGTAGTATGTTGTTTTATCGGCATCTACTTGTAAATGTTCCAGTTTTCTTCTTGTAACTGATTTTTAGTTTCATACCATCTCAATTGTAAAAGATGCTTGATGTGACTTCAGTCTTCTTAAATTTATGAAGATTTTGCTTTGTGGCCTAACATATGATCTATGCTAGAGAGTGTTTCATGTGAGCTTGAGAAGAATGTATATTCTGCTGCCATTGGATGGAATGTTCTGTAAGTGTCTGTTAGGTCCATCTGGTCCAATGTGTAGTTCAAATCCAATGTTTCCTTTTGATTTCAGAATGTATTTTTAGAAGTAGCTACCATGAAGCATCACTTCACACCTAGTATGATGACTATAGCTCAAAAGATGGACAATTACAAGTATTGGCAAAGATATAAAGAAATTGGGACCCTCATGCATTGCTGGTAGGAATGTAAGATGGTGCAGCTGCTATAAAAACAGTTTGACACTTCCTCAAAAAGTTAAACATAGAGTTTCTGTATAACTAAGCATTCTATTCCTACAAAGAGAATTGCAAACAGATGACTACACAAAAACATGTACACACATGTTCATAACTTCATTATTCACAACATCCAGAAGGTAGAAACAACCTAAATGTCCATCAGTAGATAAATGGATAAATAAAATGCAAAATTACTCAGCCATAAAAAGAAATGAAGTACTGATATATGCTATAAAATGGATGGGCCATGAAAACATTATGTCAAGTGAAAGAAACCAGACAGAAATGGTCTCATAGTATTTCATTCTTGAAACGTTCAGAATAAGCAAATCCATAGAAGGTAGATTAGTGTTTTCCAGAAGCTGAGGGAGGAGAACAATGGGGATTGAATGCTACTCAGTACAGGGTTTTATAGGGTGATGAAAATGTACAGGAATTAGTAATGATGGTTTCGCAACTTTGTGAATCCATGAATAGCCACTGAATTGTACTCTAAAAAGGAGAATTTTGTAGTATGTCAATTATGTATCAATAGAAAATAATTCTTTAATAATATAGGATGGATTCAGAATGGAAAATGTGTAATCAGATATTTATATCAGCACTTCTGACAAGTTATAACATCTTCAGGGAATTTTCTAGCAATCTCATGGTAAGAGACATGGAATGCCTTCATCTGCTTTGTGTTAGTAAATCACAAACTATCATGAAAAGAACTGTTCAAAGTTCTTTTTGTTTTGTTTTGTTAATTGGTGCCACCTTCTTGCATAGCCAGAATAATTTCATATTTGCAAGTTTTAAATATGACTGATGATGAACATTAATACACAAAAATATTCCAAATACTACTGAATTAAGTGGCATTTACACCTGGAAGATATTTTAGGTCAGTTACAATCTACTAAACTACAAAATCAGTATGCTATTCATGAAGTTTTCTCAGAAACCAGAGTATGATTCAAAAATTTCTTTTGAAAACAGTAAAAGTTCATTTTATATATGTGAATAGCTTACATGAGAAAAGGCACAAATTTAGGCAAATAAAGAGGTTTTATTTTCAAAGAACAGTAAAGGAACAGTAAATAACTTAATGTATAATATTACTGACTTTAAAACTATTTTATTTTAGGGACGCCTGGGTGGCTTAGTCAGTTAAGCATCTGTCCTCAGCTCAGGTCATGATTTCCGGGTCCTAGGAGTCCCACATTAGGATTCCTGCTCTGCTTTTTCCTCTCCCTCTGCCCCTCCCCATCTCCTGCTCTCTCAAAATAAATACAGAATCTTAAAAAAAATTTTTTTGAATTTATTTTTTTAGAACCCAAAAATATAGAAAACTCTTCCAAACAAATATATAGCCTAATGAGTTTTTATAAGACCTTTTTGTAGCTACCTACCAGGTGAAGACATGTGGCATGATTCAATCACAATCCTACTCTTTGCTAAAGTAATACTGCACTGACTTCTGTAGAGATGACACAAATGTTCATTCCTAGAGATTATAGTTTAATCTTCCTTTTTTAAAAAAACAAGTTTTAGGGCAGCCCGGGTGGCTCAGCAGTTTAGCACCGCCTTCAGCCCAGGGGTGATCCTGGAGACCAGGGATCGACTCACAGGTCAGGCTCCCTACATGGAGCCCGCTTCTCCCTCTGCCTGTGTCTCTGTCTCTGTCTCTCTCTCTCTCTCTCTCTCTCTCTCTGTCTCTCAAGAATAAATAAATAAAAGCTTAAAAAAAAAACAGGTTTTATTTATTTATTTGACACAGAAGAGCATAAGCAGGAGGAGCGGCAGGCAGAGGGAGAGGGAGAAGCAGTCTCCCCCACTGAGTAGGGAGCCTGATGTATGGTTTGATTCTAGGATCCTAGGATCATGACCTGAGCCGAAGGCAGACAATTGACTGAGCCACCCAGGTGCCCCTTAGTCTTACTTTTTAAAAGGTGTTAGTATTTATGTCATTTTTAACCCACCGATTTCACTTCCATCCCTTCCTTTTTCCTATAACTTACCTATTAAGGAACCCAGGGCATTTGCCCAGCAAAATATTCCACATTCTCAATTCTATTTTACTATGGGGTCATAGTGTAGTTCCTCTTTTTCTTGAAATTAGGCAGCTGAACCCCAGACTCATCAGACTCAGGTTCAACTCTTTTGGCAAGACTATGTGGTGCGATATACTCCTACCACGAGTCTGTCTGTCTGTCTTTGTGGTTTGAGTAGCTGTTGATCCTCAGCGCCTAGATCCATTCATTCATTAGTGATTGCAAAACAGTGATTTTTCAATTCCATCATTTTTTTTCACTTTTTAGATAAAATGTTTTTACAAAGAGATGCTTTCCCTCTTCTCGCATTTGGTTATCCAGTCATACAGTTTGTACAGAGGAGCAAGGATAAATGCTTGATTCTTCCCTCTAAATAGTTGTTTGGCTTTTGCACTGTGGGGATAAAGAGAAATGATCTACTATTTTTTAAAGTTTTCATATTGAAGAATAAAATGTGATCCCACACTTTTATGAAAACGAAGAAGTAGAGATTCAATAATCTCATTTATTTTTAACTTTTTATTGAAGTCTAATACGTTTAAAGAATGTCCACATCATGAGACTATAGGTCAGTGATTCTGCATGAACTGGCCATACCATGTGACCAGCAACCAGATCAAAAAGCGAAATATTACCAATACCTTAGACCAGCCTCTCCGGGTGATGATGAACTCTGAGGATAACCGCACCCCCTGACATCCAACAGCAAATTATTTCTGAGTGGGACCAGAAATTTAGATGAGTGGGACCATGCAGTATACATTCATTTGTCTAGGCTCTTTTGCTCATAGCTATGTTTGCAGTAGTCATTGGATTGTTTATCCATTATTCTGCTGATAAGATTCAGATTGTTTCCAGTTGGCAGCTGTATTGTTACGAACTTTTCAGGGCATGCCTTTTGGGTGGCATAGATGTACATTTCTTGGAATATATATTGCCTTTATTTTTAAACATGATACTAGAACCAGATAATTCTTTGGGAGAGCTATTGAAATGTGTAAATTTTTATAGAAAAAAAATGAGTCGTTATTAATAAATAGCACTATACAGTATTTAGTTTCAGAATTGCAGCTGATACTGCTGCCCACATCAGGCACAAGCCCCTAGCAAATCTCAGAGAAAGATGCACTGTCCACAGGTTGCATTCAGTAACTTGCCTATGCTTGACACAAAGAAGAAAATAGATAGCTCATGGGGCACTGGGTGGCTCAGCAGTTGAGCATCTCCTTTTGGCTCAGGGCATGATCCCCGGGTCCTGGGACCAATTTGCACATTGGGCTTCCCACAGGGAGCCTGCGTCTCCCTCTGCTTATGTCTCTGTCTATTTCTGTGTGTCTCTCTTGAATAAATAAATATAATCTTTTAAAAAAAGGAAAAATAGCTCAACACTGGAGAAAAATTTTATCATGTTGTTTTCATTGCCCTCTCAAGGCTCTGTCTATTTCTGCAGAGCAGTACCAGTTTACTGGTCAGCAGTTACCTAAGAAGCTCTGCTTAGAAACCTGAATTACCTGGAAACTTATTTTTAATTTGCTTTAATGGGGATTTATCACTTGTTATGGGTTGAATTATCCCTCCCACCCCGGATTCATACCTTGAAGGCCTAATTATCAGTACCTCAAAATGTGACCTTATTTAGAAATGAGGTCCTTGCCAATGTGATTGGTTAAGACGAGGTCATTAGGGTGGGCTATAACCCAGTGTGACTGGTGTTCCTTATAAAAAGGGCAAATCTGGGCACAGACATGCCTACAGGGAGAGCACCATGTGAAGAGATCAGGGTGATGCTTCTATAAGCCAAGGAATGCCAGAGACTGGCCACAAGTCACCAGAAGGTGGGAGAGAAACATGGAATGGATCAACCTGTAACATCTCACAGAAGAAATCAACCATGAAAACACCTTGATCTCAGACTTCTAGCCTCCTGAATTTGAGACAATACATTCCTACTATGTAAGCCTCCCAGTGTGTAGTGCTTTGCAACAGCAAAGGAACCCATCAACCTTTATAATGTGGTACCCTGGGTCATTGCCTATTTTCATGATCCTTAATTTGGCTTTTTAAAAAAGATTTTATTTATTTATTCATGAGAGACACAAAGAGAGGCAGAGACATAAGAAGAGGGAGAAGCAGGCTCCCTGTGGGGAGCCCAATGTAGGACTTCATCCCAGGACTCCAAGATCACACCCTGAGCCGAAAGCAGACACTCAACTGCTGAGCCACCCAGCCATCCCCTTAATTTGACTTTTAACTTGGACATAGGGACTGACTGGCAACTGTATAATCTTGAATAAAGGATAAAGGATTCAGCCTCTGTCAGCCTCCATGTCCTCTTCTGTGTAATTAGGATAATAATCATACCTAGTATTAATGTGAGAATTAAATAAGATCTGCATTTAAAGAACTTCTTAAAATATCTCTAAATAGTAAGTTTTTATAAGTATTAACTTTTATTATTATAATACTAGGCCACAACCACGATAAATTCCAAAAAGCAGAATTCAGACAAGCCACATTCTCTGAAACACAGGAACATGCCCAGAATAAATAAATAAAAATAAATTATCCCTAAAAAACAAATCCAAAAAGGAAATAAAAACTGCAGTTATAGACTATTTGAGGACAAGGCAATTATGACATCAAATCTTACGGCTATTACCACAAAATAAAATGAAAATGGTTACAAATGTATAGCTCTAAGGGTTTTCCATCAAGGAAAAAATTTAAAGATCAAATCAAACAGCACAGGGAACTAGAAAAAGTAACAAAGGGATTCTAAGAAAGCAGGATAAGAGCAGGAAAAAAATATTGACTCTAACCAAGCTGTCATTTTGGTAACCAACACTTGTAGAGCATTTCCTACATGCCCAACCCTGTGCTAAGTGCTTTTCCCAGGCAATCTCTGAATTATCAGTACAATCTTATGAGGTAGGTTCTATGATTATTCCCATTTTACAGGCACGGGCACTGAGGCTTTGAAAGGTGAGGTAACCTGCCCAAGGTCACTGAACAGAAGCAAGATTGTGTCCCAGGAAGTGTGACTACAGACCCCAAGTTCTTTTTTTTTTTTTTTTTTTTTTTTTTTTAATTTTTTTTTTTTTATTTTATTTATGTAGTCATACAGAGAGAAAGAGAGAGAGAGAGAGAGGCAGAGACATAGGCAGAGGGAGAAGCAGGCTCCATGCACCGGGAGCCTGACGTGGGATTCAATCCCGGGTCTCCAGGATCGCGCCCTGGGCCAAAGGCAGGCGCCAAACCGCTGCGCCACCCAGGGATCCCTGACCCCAAGTTCTTAATCACTGTACACTATACGGTTTTCTTCAGCCAGGGTACAACTGGTCACATTCTAGAAAACACCTACCTTAGTGCTTCTTATATACTGTTCCTACTACATATCCTGTGCATTTGAATTTAGCCACTTTTTTTTTAAGATCTAATTTATTTGAGAGAATGTGAGCACAAGCATGGAGCAAGGAGAAACAGAAGGAGAGGAAGAAGCAGACTTCCCACCGAGCAGGGAGACCCACATGAGCATCAATCCCACGACCCCAGGATCATTACCTGAGCCCAAGGCAGATACATA
The DNA here is from genome assembly GCF_018345385.1 of Vulpes lagopus. NCBI lineage: Eukaryota > Metazoa > Chordata > Mammalia > Carnivora > Canidae > Vulpes > Vulpes lagopus. The sequence continues at coordinate 20,877,678 of NC_054831.1, read as the reverse complement.
ACTGACTGAGACACTCAGGTGCCCCTAAAATTAGTCATTTCTTATAACCAGCCTCACAGCACCACATACCCTGCCCCATGCACACCCACATGTGTGTGTACACATACCTGACACATTTACTTGCATCCTCTCCATCATTAGACAAGGGATGAGGAGGAAAAATTTCTCATTCCTAGGCTGGACCTCTAACAGTTGAGGAACAACTGGGCCCCTGACCATTCAAATATGGGAAGGGTCACATTACCCAGCCATCCTGTGTCCATCCAGCATGTGACGGGCTATGTCCCATCTCTGCTGCTCCGCGTGCGCATATGGCACCTGGAGCCCCTCTCTGCTCACACCTTGCTTCCACTTCTCCTGACTGTTCTCTGCCCTTCTAAAGACTTTTGATATTTGCCATCCCTGGCTGCCTTGACCCACAAAGGATTTAAAATCAGATTGAGAATAGATTTTTTTCTCTTTACTTAAAATCCACAAATATGAACAAGTTCCAAGGACAGAAAAAAATTAATATTCATAGATCTCCAGTTCCTTTCAGTTCAGTAGTTAGTAATTATTAAAAAAAATTAATCTCCACTTTCATGTCAGGCTCTCATAAAAACAAATTAAATGCACTTAGCTGAAATATACCTTTATTTAACAATTATGCTTTTCAGATGCGACAAAGTAAACCTTTTGAAAGGATCTTTATGTAACATAAGAAATCAGTTGGCATATCCTAGGACAAACCCTACAAGTAGAACAAAGGTAAATTGCAATTAGTTGTTTTCTAAGCATTATTTTCGGAAAGCCCAGTGTTTATTTCAGCCTTGCACATACTGTATAATGACATAGTATATCTGGAACTGTACACAGTTAGAGACCGTAATTATAGCAATGCTGCACTTCACTCCCTCATTTGCTAAGCTTAGTTGAAAACCGAAGCTAAGTGGAGTCAGAGTCTACCAGTTTACTCCACAAATTTATCCCAGTGTGAAAATAAATAATAATCACAACAACATGATGCTTTTAAAAAGAAATGAAACTGCTATGGTTTTCATTCCTTGAGAATGCAAAGCCCACCAAGGTAGAAAGCAGAAAAACGGGGGTTTTCATTGGATGTGTATTGCCATCCAAGGAAGCAGTTTGGGGTAAGTCTTTTGGTTTCTATTAATGTCACTCTGTTACAGTTAGAGATGGACAGGCCTCAGCTGGCTGCTTCTTCACATTTCATACCCTCCAGAAAATGTTTTGGGTTCGGAGAAATTCACAAGTTTACTTTGTTCTAAACACTCTTTCTTTTCATTTTTAAGTGACTGTAAACATTTACCTCAGCTTCAGATTCATTTGCACTTAGCTCATCAAAACTTTTCACAGCATAACTCTGCATGTACGAAAATAAAACCAAACACTCTTGCTTATAAAAGACACTGGATTCCAGAATCACTCTGCAGATTCCATCAGGCACTTTCAGCTTAGAAGCACAAAGTCATGTTTTGCCAAATATAATTGGATTAAAACATCCCCTGGGTTTTCACTCCCAGTGAGTTTCCCTGTCCCATCCCAGCCCCGGGGTGCTGCTGGGCCCTAACCTTTCCAGCCTACTTGGCGCTTGGTCCCAGGATAAACCCAGAGGATTCAAAATCATCATCTCCCTTCCCAAATCCGTTTGCCTTTCGGAGTTTATTCTCAGGCAATGGCACCACCTTCTCCCTCTGCCCCACCCGAAAGGAGAGAAGTCAGCCTTCATCTCCTGCCATCCCACCAAACCCTGTTCATTCATCTGATTTTGCTTCCCTTTCATTGCCCCAGGCTACGCAACATCATGTCTTGACCCTATTTCTGCAGGGACTTCCTAAAGCTAGTAGGTCTGCCTTCTAGACTCATCCCCATCAATCCCTTGCTCACTCAAAACCAGAATGATCTTTTCCAAGGGGAAAAATTTGATCACCTGAATTCCCTTTTCAGAACCTTTCCATGGTCTCCCATCACTTTTGGAATAAAGTGCGAATTTCCGAGTAGATATTACCAGGTTCTTTTTAACCAGCTTCTATCTTCCCCTCCATTCTTCTCAGTTTCTTCTTGCCTGTTTCACAAAGGCCAGGGGATTGCCGTCAATTCCTCAAAACTATGTGCTGTTTAGCATGATAATGGCTGGGTTGTTTTTTTTTTAAGATTTTATTTATTTATGAGAGACAGAGAGAGACGCAGAGACACAGGCAGAGGGAGAAGCTTGCTCCAAGTAGGGAGCCTGACATGAGACTCGATCCTGGGTCTCCTGGATCAGGCCCAGGGCTGAAGGCGGCGCTAAACCCCTGAGCCACTGGGGCTGCCCTAGTCTGGCTATTTTATCACAAATATGACAGTGTTCTAAATACAGTCAGTTCTGCTGTAACATGATATTCACATGGCAAAAAATAACCATGCTGTGCAACATCATGCAATGAAAATCCTTATGGAAAAAGCAGAATGGGGAGGGGGTGCGGTACTGATGTAGGAAAAGATGTTAGGATTCAAACCCGACAGCCAAGAAAGAATTCTTGAGACTTCTTTGGTGCAAAAAAGGTGATTTTCTTAAAGCACTGGGACAGGATCTGTGGCCAGAAAGAGCTGCACTGGGCTCCTGAGGGATGGCCCATGATGTACTGTCAAGTTGGGAGGGGGTTAGGGAGTGTAGGTCTCTAAGGAATTTTGGAAGCAAGGTTTCCAGGACCTTGAGAGGGCTAGATATTGTTGGGAAAAGGTCATTTATTACCATCTAATAAAATCTTGGTCATGAGACTCTTCAGAGGTATATCAGTGGGCCAAATGTTTGGGGGATGATTGCCAACCATGTCTTGGGAGAGGGGTGGTTAGAGATAAAGGAAATTCCTAAAGGGATTTTTATATATTAAAGTAGATTTACAGGATCCTAGGGGTTGGGCTAAGATTGCCTTTTGCCCTTAGCAAAGTATTAACATCTAGGCAGTTGAGTCCCTAGAGGAATGTCATTCTGCTAGTTTCAAGGGCTTATGGATGGAGTGTAGTAAGGAAATGCAATGATGTTTATTCTACCTTTGTTTCCCACATCAGTACCACTAAAAAAAAAAAATCAGTGACGTTAAAAAAAAGCTAGAAAATTAATAAAAATGGTAACAAACTTTGACATATATTAGATGCCGAAGAAACACATAAAAAATTGGTATATATATTTTTGGTCTTCCTTACTGAATCCCAACACAGAGCTCCTAAAACCACTGCAATTTCCTGAGAGATAGGGGTGAGAGGAGTATCTTTTGTTATTCGTAAGCCCCTTTCAGGGCTTTATGCTAATGAGGTCACTCGAAGATGGAGGCTGGAGATTGGGCCAATGGCTAATAGTTTTACTTTCTCTGGTGATTTGGGTTTTTTGTTTGTTTTTTTTCTCAGGCAATTTGTCTGTGCAGCCTGGGCAGGGGATCCTCCAGGAGCAAAGCTGACCGCACAGGTGGGAAACATCTGACTTCAGAGTGATGTGGGAGCCAGAAAGGTCCTTTAGCACCTCCACCAGCATCTGGATGGGTTGGCCTGCAGTTCTCTGGCTCTGGACATTGGCGAACCAGTGATTAATAAGACCACACCCAGGAGAGAGCAATTCAAAAGCACCATCTCATTAAACTAGATTTGAAGTATTTTTATAATCTCCTCAAACTAGATTTTATATCATGAATTGACTTAGGTACTGTACCCCAAATCCATTTTTGTGAATTCCAAAATATTCCCATCTCAGAACAAGAAAATCAGTGTTAGACAACCTATTAAATAGATGAAGAAGTGTCAGATGCATGGAAAGATTTTTAAGAATTTGTGACAGGAATGCTATTAGGGGATGAGTGGAAAATAAATGAATCGATCAAAACAGCATTACTTTCTATGCTGGTTTAAACGTTTAAGAATCCCCCCCCCCCCCAAAAAAAAGTTTAAGAATCCAGGTAAGCTCATGACACAGGCTAATGGTGCAACAGAATATATCACAGATTATTAATGTTTTCCACTCAGCAAGGTGAAGCTGGCAGAGAACAGTGTTTTCCAATGTGTATTCCACGAAATACTGGTCTCTTAAAATTTTACAGGAAATGCTAGGTGACATAAAATGAGACAGGTCTCTTTACTGTTGGATTGTTTCCAGTCTTTATTATGAAGATCTATGTGGTGACTTTCTAAGAAGGAGATGACAGTAAACTTTGTTTTCAAAATTTCTCTTTTCTTCCCTCTTTTTCTATCTTTCTTTCTCTGGAGATTTGGACTTCCAAAAAGCATACTGTTAGAAATCCCAGCAAAGAGGATTGGAGAAAATGAGAACCGGTCAATTCCATCTTTCTCCGAACTACTTCTACCATCATTGGTTCTACTCAATGCCTTAGGTCATTTTCCGTGCTACTGAGTCGTGGACTTTCCTGGGCTGGGGACATCCACAAGACCAAGCTCTGCAGTTCCAAAGGACTCGAGCAGAAGAAGAAACAAGGAGCAGGAGGCAGTGAGAACCTCAAGCCAGTTGATGCTCTTCAACAAGTCTGAAACACAAAGGCATCTCTGGGAAAGGACTTGGGACAGGGGGCACTGAGGGACCAGGAGGAGCCTTTGCCAGCACGTAAGACTCCATCCCGCCTCTGCCTCCCCCTCCGCAGCCACTTGCAGAGGAGATGAGGATGATGGAGAATCCCAGAGATTCAGCCACTCCTTCCCACCCCAGCCCTCCCCACTAAAACCCAGACTTGAACCACTGCCGCACATAGACCCCGGGGGATGGGCTCTTTGGCTTGCCATGTCTCCTAGCCCATGCTGCCCTTAGAAGGATGGGGTTTGTGGGGGGCTATCTTAGCTTGTGCCTGGACCTTGTTCAAGGAGCAGAGAGGCTGGCTTCTGAGGCCATATGACGGTTGGGCAGGATGATACCCACCCCCTTCACCAGCGAGCTCTCTTCCCTAAAGAAATTTTGAGATAAAACAGTACATGAGGGGATCCCTGGATGGCTCAGTGGTTTAGTGCCTGCCTTCGGCCCAAGGTGTGGTCCTGGAGTCCTGGGATAGAGTCCCACGTCGGGCTCCCTACATGGAGCCTGTTTCTCCCTCTGCCTGTGTCTCTGCCTCTCTCTCTCTGTGTCTCTCATGAATAAATTTTTTTAAAAAGTACATGAATCAAAAGAAGTGTAATGCAAGAACCGAAAAAAAACCCACCTTTCATTTGCATCTCAAATTAACCTAGGAATATACATCCTGACATAAATGAATAAGCTATTTATCCATGTGCAAAGGAATACTCTCTCTGCCTACTGATGAAAATAACCCAAGCCTCAATTCTACAGTGATCATGGGCACCTGGTCCTCAGACTTGGCTCTATCTGAGCTCATGGTGGCTCTTCGATGGGTGATTTTTAGGCCCGTCTGTCATTTGTATGTGTGTGTGTGTGTGTGTGTGTGTGTGTGTGTGTGTGTGTAATTTATGATACTTCCCATCTCTAATGCAAAGTCTGTGCTTCCCCTCACCTTTGAACAGGTGCTATGCAATTTAAAAATCAGCCTGAATAGTAAAATGGACCAATGAGTTTTCTGTGAACATGAAAGACAAATTGATAAATGGACATGCCTAGTCTGGGAGCCAGAACATCAATGAATTTTCCAGCCTCGAATACAACTAATGCTATTTCACAGCGACTTAGTCTTCTTCATCCCATTTTAGTAGTATGAATCCTGAATTTCAAATTAGCATGAAAAAGCACTCTCTTGTAGATAGATTCGTACTTCAGCCTGCTTTAAAGCTGCAACAGCCTCTGTTCCAGGAGTGCCAACCACATAAATGTACCACCTTTAAGGGGTGGGGGGGAAAGAATGTTCCTTTTCTTCCCTGCAGTCTTCAGACTGCTGGATCCCCAAAACTGTCCCGAAAAAAAAATCTCTTCTCTTCTTTCCAGGGAAAGAGAAATTCTAAAGAGTAACCGTTTAAATAATGATCTGTAAATCTTACTCAAGTTGAAGGGCAGAGTCCTTTAAAGGAGGGAAGGCAGTCTATGGCCACTGTTGTTTTCTCTCTTCTGGAGCTCTGCAGGAAAGCGTGTCCTCTCTAAGGCTAGGGATTAACAATCCCTGCCTGCACAGCCAAGGGATGGCTCCGAGCTCTCTCTTATTCTTATGTGCTGTCCAGGATGTCTCAAAGCCTCTCTAGACTCTATAAAATAAGAACAAAATAAATATACAAACAACAGTCAATGCAGAGAAAATAGAAAGCCAACAGAGATGATGAATAAATCCCAGGGCTCATTCTTTTAAAAGACCAGTAGAATGCAAATACCATAAATAATCACAATCCTGATCAAATGATGCCTCTTCAGAAAAGCCTTCTTTGACCTCCCTAAAGTAATTACACTTGTCTTTATCATTATTTTACTCCTTTGTTTTCTCTTAGTTTTTTCAGAGCACTCAGATTCCATTGCATATCTACTCATTTCCTTTTCATTGCCCTCTCCTCTTCTGCAGTACATCTCCACATTGGAAAGGCCTTTTTCTGTTTTGCTCCCAAAGATACCCTCAGCACCTATTAATTACAGTGCATGGAATATAGTAGGAGCTCAAAAATTATTGTTCACTAGATGGATACTAAAGAAGTAAATGGAAACACCATATCTCAACAGAAAACATGAGAAAAAAATATATGTGTAATCTTGATATATCCACGTATACATATGGAATATATATAGAGAGAATTTATATATATAAAATCTTGGAAAAATTAGTTAAAAATATATAAATTAATAAATGTTAGTTACACTTTACATCAGTAAGCTATACTTTATATCATGTTAGTGATATGATCCAAGAGCAAGTGTAATGGAAAAGATTGGTAGTTGTGAATGTCTTCAAACAATAACAACAACAACAAAAAAACCAGTGTTTAGAAACAAATGAATCAGAGGGGTACCTGGGTGACTCAGTCAGTTATGCGACTGATTTTTGCTCAGATCATGATCTGGGTTATGAGATGAGCCCTGCATAGGGCTCTGAGCTCAGCAGGGAGTCTACTTGAGATTCTCTCTCTCTCCCCCTTTCTGCCCCTTACCCCTTATGTGTACACACTCTCTCCCTCTCTCTCTCTCTCAAAAAAAAAAAAAGAGAGAGAGAAACAAATTAATCAGGGAAATACATATAACATACACTATAAACAAAGTATTTGCATCTTCATATAAAAGAGCCTTTAAAATTCAAGCAAAAGATGAATTATGGTCACAAGACTTAACGTGGGGATCATTTTGTAAAGTTTAAAAATATTGAATCACTATGATGTACCCCTGAAAGTAAAATATTGTATGTTAATTATATTTTAATTTTTAAAAAGTGCACAATTTCAACATAGGCACAAGGTAATAGGCAAGCAATTCACCAAGACAGAAAAAATGTATATGGTCAATAAACATATGAAAATGCCCTGCCTCCAGTTAGCATCGAAATGCAAGTTCCATGTAACCTCATTTTCACCTGTTATAATGGCCCAAAGAATAGCTAATAAAGGCTAAAAGTCTTGGTGAAGATACCGCATACTGGTAATGGCTTGGCAAGTTGAGCCTTTCTAAGAGTCTCAGAGAGAGAGAGAGAGAGAGAGAGAGAGAGAGAGAGATAGCATGTGTGAGTGAGTGGAGGGGCAGAGGGAGAGAATCCTCAAGCAGACTCCCCACTAGACCACAGCCTGATGTGGGGCTTGATCCCACAACTCTAAGATCATGACCTGAGAAATCAAGAGCTGGCAGCTCAACCAGCTGAGCCACCTAGGTGCCTCCCACAATTATATATTTTCTATAAATCTTTAAAATGGAGGTAACTGTTAAAATAGTAGTTTTGCCTCTCAGAATTTATTGTAAGAAAAATGCTAAGGAAATATGTCAAGATTTAGTCACAGAGATGATAATAACAATGTTGTTTATGGTCACCCTAAATTAGAAACAAACTAAATATCTATCAATTTTGAATTCATTAAATAAATTATGGTTTATCCACATGATTTATACTGTTGTTAAAAACAATCATAGACTAGGCATTAATTGACAGTAAAGAACTGTTCTTAACATTATTAAAAATGATATGGTTTGTGGGGTTTTTTTAAGTTCTTATCTGTTAGAGATACATTCAGAAATAGGTGAAATGATATCATGACTTCACTTGGATTGGTTCAAAATACCCCACCCTTCACTTGACGGGGTGAGCACTGGGTGTTATTCTGTATGTTGGCAAATTGAACACCAATAAAAAATAAATTTATTATTAAAAAAATACCCCACCCTTTCCCATTTAAAAAAGTATGTGGATGGGAAAAATTAAAAAAAAAAAACTATGACTCTGGGGGTCAGTACTGTGTGACTCTGGGCAAGTAACTTAACCTCTCTGTGCTATAGCCCCCATGTGACATGGGGCCAATAATAAAAGTTCTTCAGGGATCCCTGGGTGGCGCAGCAGTTTGGCGCCTGCCTTTGGCCCAGGGCGTGATCCTGGAGACCCAGGATCGAATCCCACATCAGGCTCCCGGTGCATGGAGCCTGCTTCTCCCTCTGCCTATGTCTCTGCCTCTCTCTCTCTCTCTCTGTGACTATCATAATTAAATAAAAAAATAAAATAAAATAAAAAAATAAAAGTTCTTCAATTGTTGTGGGGGTTGAATAAAATAATGCAGGTATCATGTTTCCCACAGTGTCTGGCACAGAGCTAGGTGCTTTCCCAGGATGTGGAACACACCAGATCATAGGAGGTGCTCAAAGGTGCTTGGAGAACTTAAGAGGTCCTTAGCCAACATTACCACTGTGTTTTTGAAAGGTTAGCTTTTCTCTTCCAACCCTTAAATTTTGAGGGTGTAGGGCTAGGGAGGCTTGGGTAATGGGAAAACCCCATGCTGCTGAAAGAGAACCAGATGCCAGCAAGGAGAACTACTTAACAGGTAAGAGTATATCTTCTAGAGGAGAAATAAAAAGTGCTTCTTCCAAAATTTTGCTGGAAATTTCCTCTGGTGCCTATAATAACTCAAAATGCAGGTGATAGTGGGCAAGAATTGAGGGAGGAGGCCAGTCCAGAGACTGACTTCAGAACCTGCCCTCTGAGCCACTGGCTCCTTCTCTGGAAGCCTTCTACTCATTCTTGATTTTCTTTCCTGAGCATCATATTCATTTAGGCAGGAACTTCCTGCCAAATGCAAAAGACTCACTAGCATGGGGATTAACTAATACGGGCTCTTCAGCTTGGAGGTACGCAGAGAGCAATCCTAGTGCAGGGAGATTTATCCTGCAGTTATTTTCTACTGAAACCAACATTTGGAGTCTCTGAACCCTCTCTCTTCTGGCCAGATCCTCAGAAGGGCCATGGCTTAATCAATAAGCAGAGTTATAAAGTGGGATGGGAGGGTCGATAAAAGTTGGAGAAGAAAACATTCCTGGTCTGCTTCAAATTACACTTAATAAGTCACAAAGCACAGTAGATGAGCTGAAAATAGAAAACATCCAAATTACTCTTTCTTTCTAAAACAGTCAAGCTAATCTCTGAAGCACTGAGTAACTAGATAGACAGGTGTGGCTTCTAACACAGGCTTTAAAATAAGACATGGATGGAGGGAAAGAGTTGGTTCTCTTAGTTCTATGTGGATATTCTATATATCCTCAGCATGAAGTCACTTTTTCTTTCATGAATAATATTGCCATCTCAACCCAGTTGCCTGTCGTAGAAGCAACACTCTACAGTGTTTCCATTTTTAGACCTTCCCTTATTTAGACATATTTCCTTAAATCAGAAGGAAGGTTCCACTTTTATAAGTAATCAGGGAATGTGGAGTTCATGACTGTTATTCTATTTCCAGTCTTCCATCCAAGTCCTCCATCACTGCAGCCACATCCTCAATGTGTATGGGCTGAGCAATAAAAACCCGGGGAATATCCAGTTGTGAGGAAATTGATCCAAAAAAAAAAAAAAAAAAAAACCATGATCATCGAGAAATACTGATTGTGCTTTGGACAATATAATCAAGGGTAGTGTGTTCATTTGCTTGGGCTATCATAACAAAGTACCACGGACCAGGTGGCTTCAACAAACAGAAATTGATTTTCTCAGAGCTCTAGGGACTAGAAGTCTGAGTCCAAGGTGCCAGTAAGGGTGATCTCTTTTGAGTCCTCTCTCCTTGGCTTATACAGGGCTGTCTTCTTCTTCTAAGACCCTTGCCAGCTTGGTCTTCCCTCTGTGTACGTCTGTTTCCTAATCTTCTCTCTCTACAAAGACATCAGTCATATTAGATTAAGGGCTCACCCATACAGCCTTATTTTACCTCGATTACTTTTTTAAAATCCCTTTCTCCAAATATAGTCACATGATGGGGATGGTAGGGACTGGGGGTTAGGAATAACATAGGAAAATTCAACATAAGAATTTGGGGAGGGCACAATTCAACCCATAATACTCAACCTTTTTTGCCCACAAAATTTGTGTCTTTCTCATATGCAAAATACATTCACCCCATTAAAAAAGTCCCCAAAATGAAGCTATTCTAGTATCAACTTGAAGTCGAAAATCTTAACTAAAGATCATTCAAATCCAATATGGGAGACACTCAAGGTATGATCCATCTCAAGTCAAAATTCCCCTCTGGCTGTGAACCTATGAAACCAGAATGCGAGTTATCTGCTTCCAAAATATAATGATGAGACACGCATAAGATAGATATTCCCATTCTAGAAGGGAAAAATAAGGTCACCTATGTTCTTCAGTCAGTGAAAGTGTCTGCCTTCAGCTCAGGTCATGAACCCAGAGATCCTGGGATCGAGCCCCAAGTTGGGTTCCTTGCTCAGCAGAAAGCCTGCTTCCCCCCTCTCCCTCTGCTGCTCCCCCTGCTTGTGCTCTCACTCTCTCACTATCAAATAAATAAATAAAATCTTAAAAAAAGAGAAAAGAAAAATAGAAAAGAAGGAAGCAGTGTTGGATTTAAGCAAGTCTGATAGGTAGTAGAGAAAATTACACTAGATCTTAAGCCTCAAAAATAATCTTTGGCTCAGTGCTCTGTCCTCTAGGCCCACCCTGGTGACATCCCTGTTTTTCCAGTCCACCAGGCCAGTAGCCCTAATTGGACATACTATGTGGTTTGAGGAGAGGAGCACTAGATAGAGGAGACACTAGATGTGACTCTACTCAATAACCAGCTCTGTGCCCTTGAACTGACATTCAACATCTCAGCATCATGGTTTCCTCATCTGTAAAGTGAGATGTCTATCATTTCCAGGGCTTTTTTTTTTTTTTTAATCTCTGGAATGATTTAGTTTGATAGGGAACATTAGTCTTCTTTTTTTGACAATTTCTGTCCCTGAAAGAGGATAGATGGTTAACGATTCCAAAATACAAAAGTGCAATAATATTTAAGGCACATTTATCCTGTCTACAGAGATCACTAACATGATTTTTGCAAAATAGTAAAGGAGAAGTGGCCATTTTTCAGGATTCCTAATCAAGTAGTAAATCAATGAAAGTTGAAACTAAATTTGAAGACATGCTTAATATGATAAAATGTAGACTTTTAGGTTTTGGTCCAAGAATATGAAGTTCAGGTGCCTATTTACAGACCTGGCAAGTATGATAGCCCAAAACACCACTGTGGAGAAGCACTCTGTGTAACCAAATCTCTTCCTGCAAATCTGGGGAAAATTATATTTCCAGTGACACTTGGCACATCCTTCAGCTACTAATTGCCTTCTCATTCAGCGGTTCTCCATTTCTCCTGTTAAAAATCCCCAATCTGTTGTCTTGAAGATACAGGCAGGAAGTGTTACAGCAGGGAAATTAGAAAAGATGCAAAGGAGTTAAAATGAGAGCTGATTCATGCCATTAGAAAAATGTGAGTCAGTAGCACTAAAGTTAGTCAGTAAAACTAAATTGTAGGAACCCTAAGGTTAGCAAGTCTCACAGGCTCAGTGCGTCAGAGTGCAATCATCTCATTAGGTAGCAAATCATGTCAATGAATTAATTAACATTATCATCTCTTACTAATATGAAAAGAACCTCAAGAAAGCTCTATCATCATCTTCAATAATCCAAATCTATAAAAGTTTAGATTCAGCTTCATTCCAAGTGTTCCTTCAAGTAGAATCGAAATCATAAGCTAATGTTGGCTACCCAGAGAGCTGACTCATGGGGCAGGGGTCATCTGTATTTGAGTGATGACTGTGCATGTTGTGGGAGGTCTGTAAGTGAGTGGGATTATCGAATATTAAAGGCAAGAAGAAATTTAGAAGTCCAACTGAATATTGTCACTTACTAGATGGATTTCAAGTTCAGGAAAAGTGAAGTCCCTTGCTTAGGCCACCCAGAAGATACCGGAATTCTTTACTATGTTCAACATTCTCCCAACTAAACAGACTCTCTGCCACCAAACACAAAGGATTTTATCTTTAAAAGGGTTTATTTGGTGTTTCTTTTTAATTATGAAGAGGATATATCTGATAGCTCTTTATATCAAGAGGTCAGAAAGAGAGGTGAAATTTTTAGTCAAAGCATAGTTGAAGAAAAAAATTATATATATTTATATGCATTACATATATATAAATGCATATTTATATATGCTCAGGTGTGTTTATGGGCATATAGACATATATATATATAAATGTATTTATCCACTTATCCCCTATAAGATTATTGATAGATAAATATATATACGTGTGTGTGTATGTGTATATATATATATATATATATATACACACATACATTATGAAAAGATCAGTCAGTTTTCAAGTGTGGGGAAAAACTGCCTTTCATTTTGCTGAGATAATTTTTTAATATTAAAGACAATAGGGAAGGGAGAAAAAGTTGCACACAGAATAAACAAACCGCATTGAATTTGCTTGCATCCCTTTTTCAACAGTGTGCTCTAGAACAGTATTGGAGTTGTTTTAGGGATTAAATGGCTGACATTCAAAGTGCCTACATAAGTGCCTGGCAACCTGGTAGGCAATAAACTATTTCCCACAAAACAAGTATCTATTGTGCTTCTGCGGAAGACTGTGGAGTCAGCACGGTCCTCCCTCCAAGTTCTCCCTGCCAGCACTGCTGGACAAGTGGCATGGAACAATTAGGGGGAATTGCCGGAGGGCTGGATCCTAGAGAAGGAGGCCACTTCATCATCACAAGTTTTGAAGAACTGGCTTTGGATTTCATACCTATGGAGTTGATAACTGATTAGCAGATCTTCATATTGAGAGAATGGCTAGAGGTAGTAGAATGAAAGTGGAGACAGGGAGAAGCCCTCTTATTGTTACTAACTTGAAGGAATAAGAAGTGGAGATGTGGATTGACTTTTGTAACCAAGATAGCAATATAAGCTATTCCTGAGTTTGATCTCAAGAAGAAGAAGTAACAACTATTCAAGAACAAGACACCACTGAGAGAATCCTAGAACACTGTGGTGAGGCTGAAGCACACTCTGCATCACACAGAGACCAAGGCAGACTGTATTGGAAGGGTAAGAGAAGCAGCTGGTTAATGACTGCATGGCCTCTCCCTGGTCAGCACAGCACATGCAGAGAGGTCCTCTTTGAGCCTACAGTTTTTCCAGTTGGAAAAAAATGGGGAAAACCAGCTTCTCTCAGCATTGGAGTTACTTTGCAGAAGTACCTGCCCTGGTCTCACACCATGGGAATTGCAGGGGTATCTGGGTGTTCAACTACTGAGAATCTCACTGTGACAGAGAAAGGGGGAGGGGCTTGCAATGACCAGTGCATAGATGTTGGCAGAGCAAATTTATTCCTGCAGTGTCCAAGTAGCAAGACCAACCAGTAGCTTTGCTCATCTATGGAACTGGGTTGAGGTGCAGTCTGACCAGGGGATTAGGTGGGATGGAGATCTGCCAGTTTGGATCCTAACCAGAGAATCCAGGCAAACAGAGCCTACTCTGCAGTCTTAGTAGGGTAGCGAACCAAGCCAGCAGTCCTATCCAACTGTTCTTGGCCACTGGCACATACTGCCATTCCTGTTCTCAGAGCTTGACCAGTAGCCTTGCCCCAAAATAGGCAATAATAGCAGGCCTCACCTGCCCAAAGACATTTCCAGCAGACACACCAGAAATTCAAACTGAGCTGACTGGTGATAAACCATCTCTGCAAAGCAAACCTGTAAATCCTGGAAGAGGAGTCCTATTACTCAAATGCACAGATACCAAGATAAGGATCACAAAAAAACAAACAACAACAAAAACAAAAAAAAAAACTAGGTAAATGTGACACCACTAAAGGAAACTAATAAAACTTCAGTAACTTATCTTAAAGAAATGAAGATCTATGTGATCTGTCAGACTAAGATTTCAGGATAATCCTGCTAAGGAAGTTTAATGAACTATAGGAAAACACAGGTAGCTAAACAACATTGGAAAAACAATGCCTGAACAAAAAGAGGTTTGAGAAGGAAATAGAAACCATCAAAGACAAACAGAAATCCTAGAGTTGAATATCCATAACTGAATTCAATAGTTTCAAAAGCAGACTTGATCATACAAAAAGATCAGTGACCTGGAGACTAGAACATTGAAAATTATCTAGTCAGAGGAGAAAAAAGAAAAAAAAAAAGAATAAAGAAGCATGAAGAAGCCTATAGGAATTATCAATGAAATATGATAATGAAATATTATCAATGAAATATCAATATTTTCATTATGGGAATTTCAAAAGGAGTAAGAGAAAGGAACAGAAAATACATTTAAAGCAAAAATGGCTGAAAACTTCTCAAACTTGAATAGCGAAATAGACCTCCAAATATATGGGGTCCAAAGGACTCCAGATAGCTTGAACCTAAATAGGGCTATACTAAGACACATTATAATTAAACTATCAAAACTTAAAAGCAAAGAAAGAATTTTAAGAGCACCAAGAGAAAAGAGAGAAGTTACAGGAAAGAGAACCTCTATAAGATTGTTGATAGACTTCTCAACAGAAACATTTCAAGCCAGGAGAGAATGGGATGACATACTCAAAATATTGAAAGGAAATAATCTCAAGATTATTTCACCAAGAATCTCATACCAGCTAAAGCTATGCTTTAGAAACAAAGAGAGATAAAGACTTTCCCAAACAAACAAAAGCAGAGAAATTTCATTACAACCAGACCTGCCTTACAAAAAATTCTAAAGAGAGTTCTTTGAGTGAAAGTAAAACAACATTAATTAACATCATAAAAATATAAAAGGAGATGTGAATCTCACTAGTAATGATAAATATATAGTCATAGTTAGATTCTGCAGTATGATAATAGTGGTACATAATTCACTTACCACTCTATTTTTAAAGCTTAAAAAAAAAGACATAGCAAAAATAACCATAACTACAATAGTCTGTTATTAGTTATACAATTTTTAAAAATCACGTAAATTGTAACAGTAACAACCTAAAACATGAAGGGGAGGAGAAGTGAAAGTGTGAAATTTATGAATTCTATTGAAGTTAAGTTGTTATAAGTTTAAAATAGGGTGTTATAAACTTAGGATATTTTATGTAAGCCTCATGGTAACCACAAAGGAAAATTCTATAGTAATTACACAAAAGAACGTGATAAAGAAGTCAAAGTATATTGATACCAAATGACATACAAATACAAAACAAAGAGAACAGGATAAGAAACAAGGAGCAACAGATCTATAAAACAACCTCCCCCCCAAAAAAAAACCCTAACAAGATGGCAATAATATTCTTACATATCAATAATTACTTTAAACATAAGAAAAATAAATTCTCCAATTAAAAGTATTGTGGCTGAATGAATAAAATAAAAAGATCCAGCTATACGCTGCCTACAAGAGACTCATTTTAGCCTTAAAGGCAATCATAGACTGAGAGTGAAAAGATGGAAAAAGTCATTTCAAGCAAATGGTAACCAAAAATAGCAAGGGTAACTATGCTTATATCAGACAAAATAGAGTATGAACTAAAAATGATAAAAAGAGACAAAGAAGATCATTACATAATGATAAAGAGAACAATACATTAAAAAATAATAGTTTAAAGTATTTATAAGTCCAACATAGAAACATCTAAATACATAAAGCAAAAATAACAAAGACAAAAGAAGAAAGTAATACAGTAATATTTGAGAACTTTGATACTTCACCCTCAGCAAAGGATAGACTATCAGACAAAGAATTGATAAGGAAATAATGGATTTGAATAACACTATTAACCAAACGGACCTCACAGATATATACAGAACATTGTATCCAACAGTCGCAGAATACACATTTTTCTCAAGCATATATGGGATGGTTTCTAGGATAGACCATATATTAATTAAGCCACAAAACAAGTCTTAACAAATTCGAGAAGATTGAAATCATATCAAGTATCTTTTCTGACTATGGTGGTATGAAGCTAAAAATCAATAGCAAGAGGAAATCTGGAAAAATCACATTGATTGAAACACATTGAAATTTAACAACACTCTCCTTAACTACCAATGGATCAAATAAGATGTAAAAGAGGAGATTTAAAAAGTCTGCATTTATAAATTTTCTTGATACAAACAAAAATTGAAATACAGCGTATCAGAACTTATCAGATACAGCAAGGATACCCCTTGAAGGAGGTTCATAGCAATAAACTCCTACATTAAGGAGCAAGAAAGATCCCAAATAAACAACCTAACTCTATGCCTTGAGGAATTAGAAAAAGAACAAACTGAGCCCAAAGTAGCAGAAAAAAGGAATTAATAAGTATTATACCAGAAATAAATAAAATAAAGAATAGAAAAGATTAACCAAGCTAAGAGTTGGTTTTTGAAAATATAAAATTGACAAACCTTCAGTTAGACTAACCAAGACAAAAAGAAAAAGGACGCATATTAACAAAAGTATAAATGGACAAGAAGACATTATAATAGATACCATAAATATTCAAAGGAACATAATATGCTACCATGACCATATGCAAAGAAACTAGACAACGTAGAAGTAATGGGAAAAATTCTTAGAAACATACAACTTACCTAGATTGAATCAGGAAGAATAGAAAATCTGAACAGAATAATTAATGAGATTGAATCAGTAATAAAAAATCTCCCTATGAAGAAATGCCCAAGACCAAACAGCTTCAATGGTGAATTTTACCAAATATTTAAATAAAAATTAACAACAATCCCCTCAAGCTCTTCCAAAAAATTGAAGAGGAAAGAACTATCCCAAACTCATTTTACAAGACCAACATCGTCTTTATACCAAAACCAAAAAGAACATTACTAGAAAAGAAAACTACAGGCCAATTTCCCTGATGAATATAAATACAAAAATTCTCAATAAATTACTAGCAAAGTGAATTCAGTACTACATTAAAAATCATTATCACAATGATTAAGTGGGGTTTATCCTCGGATGTAAGGATCATTCAACATACACAAATCCATCAGTGTGATACATCATATTACCAGAATGAAAGAAAAGAATCATATAATCATCTCAATATATGCAGAAAAAGAATTCAATAAAATTTAACATCTATTCATGATAAAAAAACCTTTAACAAATTAGACATAGAAGGAACTTATGTCAACATAATGCAGTCTATATATGACAAGCTACCAGCTAACATCATATTCAGTGGTGAAAGCTTTTCTTCTATAGTCAGGAACAAGTGCCCACCCTTAGCACTCACATTCAACATAGCACTAGATGTCTTAGCTAGAGCAATCAGGCTAGACAAAGAAATAAAAGTTATCAGGATTAGAAAGGAGAAAATACAATTTTCTTTATTTGAAGATGAATGATTTTATGTATAGAAAATTCTAAAGATTCCATCAAAAAACTGTTAGAGCTAATCAATAAATTTAGTGACCTTCCAGAATACAAATATCAGTAGTGTTTCTATACAGTAATAATGGGTTTTCTGAAAAAGCAATAATCCCATTTATAATAGCATCAAAAACAAGAAAATGCTTAGGAATAATTTTTTTAAGATTTATTTATTTTGAGAGAGCAAAAGAGAAATGTGAATGGGCAGGAGAGGGGCAGAGGAAGAGGAAGAGAGAGAATCTCAAGCAGACTCCATGCTGAATGCAGAGCAAGACACAGGGCTCAATCTCACAATCATGAGATCATGACCTGAGACAAAACCAAGAGTTGGATGCTCAACCGACTGAGCCATCCAGGCACCCCTGGAATAATATTAATTAAAGAGGTGAAAGGTCTCCACTCTAAAAACTACAACTGACGAAAGAAAAGTAGGACATGAAAAAATGGAGAGGTACTCATGTTTACAGATTGGAAGAACTAATATTGTTAAAATGTCATTATTACCAAAAGCCATCCATAAACTTGATGCAATCCCTATCAAGGTTCCAATAGCATTTTTTTTTTCAGAAATAGTGGGGAAACACCCCTAAAATTTATATAGAACCACAAATGACCATAAACAGTCAAAGCAAATTTTTAGAAAGAAAAACAAAGCGGAGGGTATCACACTTCCTAATTTCAGGCTATACTATAAAACTATCGTTTATCAAAAGAATCTAATCGAGATTAGATTAGATACAGAATCTAATCGAGAAATAAACCCAAGCATATACAGTCAACTAATATTTGATAAGGGGATCAAGAATACTCAATGCAGAAAAGATAGATAGCCTTTTCAATAAATGGTGCTTGGATAAATGAATACTGATATGTAAAAGAATGAAACTGGGCCCATATCATATACCACTCACAAAAATTAATTAAAAATGGATGAAAGACTTAAATGCAAGATCTGAAACCTTAAAATTCCTAGGGAAAGAAATTTAAGAGCAAATCTCCTTACATGGATCTGGATAATGATTTGTTGGATATGATACATGAAGCACAAGCAGCAAAGTAAAAAATAAACAAGCAGGACTACATTAAATTAAAAAGCCTTGGGATCCCTGGGTGGCGCAGCGGTTTGGCGCCTGCCTTTGGCCCAGGGCGCGATCCTGGAGACCCGGGATCGAATCCCACGTCGGGCTCCCGGTGCATGGAGCCTGCTTCTCCCTCTGCCTGTGTCTCTGCCTCTCTCTCTCTCTCTGTGTGTGACTATCATAAATAAATAAAAATTTAAAAAATTAAAAAAAAAAATTAAAAAGCCTTTGCACAGCAAAAGAGATGATCAACAAAGTAAAAAGACAATCTACAAAATGGGAAAAAATATTTGCAAACCACATAACTGATATGGGATTCATATCCAAAATGAATAAATTACTCATACAACTCCATAGAGAAAAACAATTAAAAAATGGGTAAAGAACCTCAGGAGACATTTCTCCAAAGGAGATGTACAAAAGGTCAACAGGTACTTGAAAAGATGCTTGGCATTACTATTCTTTAGGGAAATGTAAATTAAACCTGCAGTAAGATATCACCTTACACCTGTTAGGATGACCATCAAAATATATACATATATTTATTTATAGAAAGAAAGAGAGAGATAACAAATACTGATATAGATGTAGAGAAAAGGGAACTCTTGTGCACTCTTGGTGGAATTGGAAATTGATATAGCCACTATGGAAATTAGTATGGAAGATCCTCAAAAAATTAAAACTAGAACTACCATATGATCCAGCAATTTCATTTCCAGGAATATATTCAAAAGAAAGAGAGATAATTACTCAAAAAGATATCTGTGTCCCCATGTTCATAGCATCATTTATAGCAGTCAAGACATGGAAACAACCTAAGCGTTCATCAATCAATGAATGCATAAAGAAGTTGTGGCATTTGTGTGATTGTGGGTGTGTGCATGTGTGTGTATGCATAATGGAGTGTTATTCAGCCATAAAATATTAGGAAATCCCAACTTTTGCAACAACACGGGTGGATCTTGAAGACATTATGCCAGGTGAAATACTTCAGACAAATACTGTATGATCTCACTTATACGTAATCTAAAAAAAAAAAAAAGACAAAAAAATTTTTTTAAATGCAAACTCATAGACAAAGAGATCAGACATGGCTACCAGATGCAGAGGGCAGGGGAAGGGAGGATTAGAGGAAGGTGGTCAAAAGGTACCAACTTCCAGTTATAAGGTAAATAAGTAGCAGGAATGTGATGCCCAACATGATGACTACAGCTACCCCTGCTGTGTCTACTATAGGAAAGGTGCTAAGAGAATAGATCCTAACATGTCTCATCACAAGGAAAAAATTATCCCCTTTTTTTCTTTCTTTTCTTTTTATTGTATATCTATATTGATGGGTGATAGCTCTACCTATCGTGATAATCATTTCATAACATATATAAATCCAATCATCATGCTCTCCACCTAAACTTAGGGAAGTATAGCAGTTCTTTCTCAAGAAAACTGCAAAAGAAAATAGATGCATGAATGGGCCCTGGGAGAACGTAATCCTACCACCAGAAATTTGCCTTCTAACACAGATCAAAAACCTATGTCAGGTGAATGCCATCTAACCTTAGGATAAGCCATCTAAATTTAAATCTCTTCACACAACTTCTCCAAAAGACCTAAGATCAACAAGGAGTGCAAATCATGCCATACATAACCAGTACCTTTAGCATAGAATTGTTATCACCCTCAAATTGCTTGCAAGCGGGGAAATTAATACCAAATTCCAGCACAGCTTGAGTTCTAGCTGCTACTCCAACTCCAAGCAACAAAATTTCCCTCTCCCTGCTCACTTTCCAAGAAAGAAAAGACAACACTAAGTATTAAAATATCTAGGCCAGTCTGAGACTTAGAAGTTCACGGAACCAGCTATAGGAATGTGGTTTGAAAGGAGATGAGGTGGCAGCTTCAGAGAAGCTTTGTGTCCAGGGGAGAAGGAGATAGAGATAAATAGCCTCCTACTCCCAGTATGTGTGACAATGAAGGGAAAGAAAGAAGGAAGAGAAGAATTTAAAGATATTGCAGAAATGAAAAGCATTCCAAAATTTCCCCCTCCTTTCCCAACAGTATGTGTTAAAGGAAACACACTTTTACTATTCTGGTTATAAAATGCCCAGGAATAGGAGATATCGGATCAACTTTACACATAGTTACTTAAAGAAGACAAGAGAAAATGGAAAGTACCCCCCCAAATAGGTGAAAAAAAACCATAAGAATTCACACACTATTCCAAACTGAACTAAATGCATTCAAACAGGCACCTTGAGATATTCTTAAGTACAAACATGCAAACAAATATTAATATACAAAACACAGAAGAAAATGGGAGAGGTGCTCATCAAGATCAGGAAAGAAATTAAAGAAAACGTACTAAAAAAATTAACTCAGAAATGAAGAGTATGCAGCAACTTTAGTTAATCATACTGCACTGTGTACTTGAAACTTGCTAAGAGTGGACTTAAGTGTTCTCACCAAACAAGGTGGTGCATTGTACCATCACCTACAATTGTATGTCTTAAATATATCACTTTTATTTGACAGTTCTACCTCAATAAAGCTGAGGGAGAGAGTGAAGAATAAATTCCAAAGCCCTGGTGGAATAAAGTCAAATAAAAATTTAATACGGGATAATGAAGAAAGGCATGAAAATAATGAAGACCAAAAATGAGATAAACAGGCAAAGGGAAATGAGGAGAAAGTGGTTGAAAATAAGACTGGAAAAAAAAAAAAAAGATTCAACGTATACAAGTGGAGGCCCTGAAAAAGAAAACCAGAACAAGAAAATGGAACTAATATTTAAAGCTATAATTCAAGGAAACTTTTCAGACACCAAAGAAAACAAATGTACATATTCAAAGGGTCTAGTATATAGCTCAGAAAATTGATTCTGTACAA
Organism: Vulpes lagopus; assembly: GCF_018345385.1. NCBI lineage: Eukaryota > Metazoa > Chordata > Mammalia > Carnivora > Canidae > Vulpes > Vulpes lagopus. The sequence goes on along the minus strand of NC_054831.1, from coordinate 20,855,953 downwards.
TTGAATCTGAGGCATATTCTAGAAAGACAAGTAGATCTTAAAGGCAATGGAAAAAATCCTCTGGGCATCCAGATAGAAAACCCAAACAACTTATAAGAAGAAACTTAGGTTGGTATGACATTTCTCAAGAGAAACACATAAAGCACAGAAATAGTGAGGCAACATATTCAAGAAACTCAGAAAAATAGTGTGAGAA